>NC_090999.1:34798333-35110000 GCF_041146395.1 Eulemur rufifrons | reverse complement strand
TTTTCAACCACATGATTGAATTAAAAAGTTAGGTTTGCTAATACCCAGAAAAGTCAACGGACATAGGGAAACAAGCACACACCACACACTGTATTATCAATCCTAATAGGCATATACTTTTTGAAAGTACACTAATATGACTATCTCCTCTGGATATACACAAACAGCTACACAGACACACAAAGATGGTTTTGTAAGCACTTTCTGTAATAGCAAAAAACTGATTAAAGGAGAATAAAGAAATTGTGGTCATCCACAGAATACTATGCACTTTAATTTCATAGAAATATATAGCATTCAATGTGAAAGAATTGACATTCTTCAACAGATAGAATGTTCATTAAAAACCTGGCCATGTAGAAAGCCACAGTGTAAACTCAACAATAGATTTCAAAAGTCAATATCATATACACAAAATTCTCTAATCATGATACAATCAAATTAAAAGTTATTAAATACAAAAAACTTGTTTAAAATCCCCTCATATTTGGAAACATATTTTTAAAAACACTTCTATATAACCCACAACTCAAAAAATTAAAAAAACCCCACAATATGGAAGTTTAAAATTACTTAGAATCATATGATAAAAATGTTACTTGTTATTGAAATATTTATACTAGAAAATAAGCACTTGATTAATAAGCTTAATAGCCATCTCAGTGAATAAGAACATTAGAAGAACAAAGTAAATCACACAAAAGTAAACGAGGAAGTAAAGGTAAGAGCCAAAATTAATAAAACAGGAAACAAACATACAATACAGTGGCTCATAAACCCAAAACCTGGTTCTTTGAAAAGATCAATAAAATTTGCCAGAGTGATGAATTACTGAAGACTAATAAGGGGTAAAGAGGGCAACAGATAGAAAAGGCACAAATGAAGAGTATTAGAGTTGTTTTTTTTTTTAAAAGAATCTCGAAGATAGAAGACAAAGACAATGGAAGAATTTATCTGAACAACTTCATTACTAAATTCAAAATCTTAAAAGAAATGGAAAAATTCCTAGAAAATTAATCCTCTAAAACTGACTCAAGAAACAATAAAAACAAACCCAACTGTCCTGTGGAAATTAAATCAGTACTTAAATCTCTGAATCAGGCAGATGCACAGATAGGGTTTTACAAGTGAGTTTTACCAAACTCTCGAAGACCAAATCATTCAGATGTCATGTAATTATTCCAGGAAATAGGAAGAGGAATTATTCACCAACTCATTCCACAAGGCCAACATAACTTTGATGTGACAAGTTCAGAAGAAAATTATAGACCTCAGTTACTCATAGATGCAAAATCTCAAAAACAAATTATTAGTAAACCAAACCCAACAGTAAATTGAATGGATAAAATATATTACAGTCAAGTTGGGTTTCTCCCAGAATGTAAGGATATCTTAACATTAGAACATCTAAAAAAAAGGTAATTTACAACATTAACATGAAGAGAAATCTAATTATCTCTCTAGATAAAAGTATATGACACAATTCAACACCATTCATGACTTAAAAACAGACACTTAGTAAACTAGAAAAAGACAAGATACTCATGGAAGTTTGTTCGTAACAGCAAAATAGGAAACAAATCAAATGTGCATGGGAATTTTTCAAAAGCAGAATGAAAACGTGGTATATTCACAGAATGGAGTGAATATAACTTAAATATCGTATATAGTACCTATACAATACTTATGGTATATTGACAAAATAATATGATTATAAATGAACTTTTATACAACTTTTGGAAACATGGCTAAATCTTTAAAAAATCATTGCGTGAAAAATTCAAATTACAGAACAAAGAACAAAGGAAGGTACCATTTTTGTAAAATTCAAAGAAGCAAAATTAAATATATTGTTTGGAGATAATATATACATAATAAAATCTTTAAAAAGGGAAAGAAACAATGCAAGATAGGGGTTGGACAGACAGGAAAAGAACACATAAGCTATGTAACAGTATTGGTAATGTTTTTAAAAAATGAGTGGTCATTCAAAACATTAAGATTTATAGTTTACATATGACATTTTTAATATAGTAACTATTTCTTTTCATGAAAAAGTCCTCAATAAAGATTCTATAATACAGTCACGTGGTAACAATTATTCTTTAGATTCTTAAACTCTCACTAGTTGCCACATATTTAAGGGGGTAAAAAACTTCTAAAAATAAAAATGCTAAAAAATAGCCAGATTCTGGCATCACCATTCATACCAATTTCCTTCTCTCTGTGATGAGGCTAGACATTTCAACAAGTAACCTAACAGCCACTGAGTTCAAGGCATTAGTAACTAGGTTAACTTCAAACATTCTCAGATCATGGAAAGCTCAAAACCAATTTAAGAGGATCTATTCAAAATTTAGCTGCTCCAACATTCAAGGCATTCCCCCCCCAAGGGAGGTATCAGGTTAGTATCACTAAGGAGTAGCTGAGCTTTTAGCAAAAAGAGGAAAGCGGAGGTGACATTACAAGGGCATTCCAGACAAGACACAGCCAGAAAAATTAACAATTTTCCAAACGTTTGCTTCTAATGTTTGCCAGCCTCTCCCTAAATATACAAAAATAGTATGTCTTGCCTGGCACGAATTTTAAAGCTATGTTCTGTAGTACAGTAGTCACTGGTCACACGTAGCTATTTAAATTCAAAATTAATATGAAATTAAACATTCAGTTCCTTAGTTGCTCTGGCCACATATTAAATGCTCAATAGCCAAATGTAGCTTGTGACTATTATATTGAACAGTGCAGCTAGAGAGCATTTCCATCAGTGCAGAAAGATCTAGTGAACAGCACTGTCCTAAGTAGTTCCCAAGTTTTGAAACCAAGGAATCAACACAAAAGGTAGCAAGGTGCTCATTCATGTTTCCATCTTGAATCAAGGTGTAAAACAGACTTCAGTGCAGTGATATTCAAAACATAAGAAAGTAACTCATATATAAGAAATAAACTCTTGGAGTCAACAGTTATTGTTTTAGGCCTAATAAACAGAATAAAGTACCCTTTACACTCATTAAAGTTTCTGCATGTGCTTCCCAAGATTTCTGCTATCTTTTGGTATTTATATTAATTAGCCACTATTCATTCAGTTTTTCTCCCTCATACTATAATTTTATGTAACTTTTTATCTCCTTCATTTTGCACTTAAAAGCCACAAGATATACGTCCATTTGGTTACTATGATATACATACACACTTCTCATAACTTTTGAGACAAAAATGCAATTTAGCCAAAAATTAGTATTATGGAAATAATAATGATGAGAGTGGTGAGATATGATTTCATAATAACAGCATTGAATTTTGTATTCTGAGACCTCACACTTACGTCAAGCAAATTTAATTAAATTTGAGCTAGTTATCTTCTACCTTTCTCTTTCCTGTGCTGATCCCACCCCAGTAGTGTCAGCCTCTGGCCCACCTCAATTAAGGTGCAGAATTCTGATGGAGAAGTATTTGGAGAAGGGGAAATCGCCAATCTGTACTACCAAGACCATGATGGAAGATCTGGAAATGGAAGATGGAGGAGATGATGACACAGTTCCCCTACCAAATATTAATGCAGCAATATTTTTAAAGGTCATTCAGTGGTGCACTCACCAAAAGAATGACTCTCCTCCTCCTCCTGAAAACAAGAACAAAGAAAAGCAAACAAACAAACAAACAAAAAATCCCTATTTGGGACCAGTAATTCTTGAAAGTTGACCAAGGCACACTTTTTAAACTTATTCTGGCTGCAAACTATTATACTTAGACATCAAAGGTTTGCTTGACGTTACACACAAGACTGTTGCCAATATGATCAAGGGGAAAACACCTGAGGAGAGTCACAAGGCCTTCAATATCAAGAACAACTTTACTGAAGAGGAGAAAGCCCAGGTATGCAAAGAGAACCAGTGGTGTGAAGAGAAGTGAGATGTGCCTGACACTGTAACACTGTAACGATTGTTCCAAATACTAGTTGCACTGCTGTTTATAATTGTTAACAGTAGACATATGCAGCAGCAAATTAATTGTACTAGCAAAATGTTGTCCTCGCTGCATGTGTAGTTTGAGTACAGATTCCAAACCTATGGCTGAGATTCTTCTAGTATGATTAAAAGTTTTTTCTTTGCTCGGAATAAAACTGAACTCTGGGTTCTCCACAGAAAATGATATTTTGAACTTTCCCTCTTTTTGTAAAGCAATTTCTGCCTAGTTTATTGTCCAATTATCTTTAGTGACCTTTTCAAAGTTGACTTTGTAAATAAAACAACTTGCAAAAAGTTTTCTGAAAAAAACACACACAAAAAAGAATCGCTTCTTTGGAGAAGGAAGGGGTAAAAAATCCATGACCTTTCTCTCTCACAAACAGCTTGCCTATAAAGAATTCAAATAATTCAAAGATGGGTAATAAAGGAATCAGCAAAGGCAGCATAGAATCTGCACAATACAATGAGGAGAGAGAGGGAGAGAGGGAAGGAGGGAGGAAGAGAAGGTTGAAACCAGAACATACAGAGATACAAAAACTTACATCTCTCTCCTAGACAGAACTAGAAGATTTCTCTCTAGGGAAACTGCTCTCCCAAACAAAACACTGGCTCTGGCCCAATCACTTGATAGCAGAGCTCATCAGTCAGTCAGCTGTGCCCAAGCACACAGAGTTGAGTTTCCAATCAGTACGTTAATGGTCCACTCTTAAATAGAAAAAGGCAGGCAAGCTACCTATCTAAAAGAAACAGACTAAAACATACACAAAAAAGAAATTCCAAGACAATAAGTGTAACAGAAGTAACCTTCAAAGAGTATTATAATAATCCTCAGAGAAAAAAATAACACAAGTAAGTTTCTCAGAAGTGAAGGGTATGAATTTCAGATTTAATAGACTCACCAAGTATCATATGATAAATTAAAAGTCTCATATCAAGGTACATAATCATAAAGTTTTCAGAATATGGAAGAAAAAGAAGATCCTAAAAATATTAGCAATGTTTACATAAATAAATATCAGGACTCAAAATATCAAGTTTCTCAACAGCATCACTAGAATTTCATATATAATCAAGTAATAAAGTTCAGGGTAAAAATTATTTCCAACCTAAAATTTTACCTTTAAACTAGCACTCAAGCATGAAGGTAAAGACATTTTCAATCTCTCAAATGTACTTCCTTTCTCAGTAAGCTACAGAAAAACAGGCTCCACCAAAGATGGGTGGGGGCTGGGGAGTCAAGACAGAAAAAACATGGGACCCAGGGAAATGGAATATGACCCAGGAAAGAGGTGAAGGATAATTCCTGGGATGAGAGGCTGGAGAGTAGCCAGTTTATACTGGAGCAGGTGGACAGAGAATTCAAAGATGAAGCTTTTTTAAAAATGAAACTAACAGATCACCTTATGTATTAGAAACTGAATGGATATTTGTGCTTCTGGGGGAGGGTTTGGGAATGAATTAACAATAGGAACACAGTAGATCAAGTAAAAAAAACAAGAAGTAACTCTTGTAAAAACAAAACAGAAGATTTAATAATAAAGAAAATGAAACTGTAATATTATGTGGCTCAAATGTGAATGATATATATGCAGCTATGATGATCTAAAAACTGAATATAGATTTTAAACAAAAAGTGTGATAACTATTAGGCACCTGGGAAGGAAAGAAGTGTGAGTCCGGTGGGTGGGGGAAGGGGAAGAGCTAAATTTATATCTTTCATACTAGGAAGTCAAAAGATGAAAAAGAGGACTGTTTTTCATTATAAGTTGTTAATATTTGACATCTTAAAGGCAGGTAATGTGAATTTTTTCACTTAATTTTGAAAAGAATTACATTATACCAGTTGCTTAGAAGGCTTTCCATGACTACTTAACTAAAAGCAAGATGTAGTATAACAGGATTCCATGAAATGGAATTAGACAATGAAAAGAAACATTTCTAAATATAATGTTAAGAGCATGAAAAAGTATGGAAGGGAAGGTAAGCAAAGGCAAAGCAAGGCAGGTATTTATAATAAAAGGAACATATATAATATACCAGTGGAATATAATTATATATGTGGGCATATACACAGAGATCTAAAAAAATCAGACTGTCAAGGGTGGCTAAATTTGGGGGCCAAGATTTCAGATCATTTTATTTCTTCCTTTTACCTCTACTTAAAATTTTCTTCAATAAGCATATTTAGATATATACATTCACTGGCCTGGTTTATACTTCCATAATAAGAAAACCTATTTTCATGAAAAAAAAAATTAAAAGAACTACAAAAAGTACTTGTTATCCAGAAGAAGGTAAGCAATCAATATTTTTCATTACCTGATTTCATTTCATTAACCAGATCTAATGCTAAGAAAAGTCCTGGCTTTTAATTGGTGGTTATTTCAGTGTAGCTTCTTGAAGATTCCAACACAAAATATGGAATCTTCAATATACTACAGACCTAAATTTTCACTTGTTTACAAAAACTGGCTTCTTTTTATACCTCAGAACACCAGGTTTGTCCTGATATTACCCAGTGATCTATGCAAATAGACATGTTAAGAAGCAGAGATTACTTTTACCCATGCTTGACAATTCCAAGTGTGTGTGCGGATGCGCGCACGCGCACACACACACACACACACACACAAACACACAGAGTTCACAGGGGAAAAACAAAATTAGCCTTTTGCTGGAGCTTCAGCAGGTAGCAATTCCAAAACTTTTGAGAATCTGAATATTCTATATTAAACTACTACATTTCAATGTTTATGAAAGACAAGTGCATCTTGACAACATCAAAGGCATCTCTTTTAAACTTAACTTCTGTCAATAGATTTACCTTGAACTTGAGATGTACCTGGGAATTAAATTTGCTTCAATCTGATAAACTGACTCTCAAATTAGCCTCACATTTTAGACACTATCTCTCACACGGTTTTTCACTTTAGGCCAGGTTTCAATAAGCCAGCAATTTCTTTGACTATAAAATGTTTTACCTAATTTTTGATAAGAGAAATGGCAAAAATACTACCTGATGCCCCTACACCCTCTTTCTTATGCTAGTCAGCCTTAAAAGTAGTAGTAACTCAAATTCAAAGACCCACAGTAAATTCATAGTAATTCAGATTCACAGACAGTAAAATGGTGGTTGCGAGGGGCTGGGGAGAGAAGGATACGGGGAGTTGATATCTTCTTGATGGTATGGCAGGCTTGGCTGAAACAACTGTTATCCTGACAGTTCACCACCATTGTAACTTGCTTCAATAACCTTGTAAGTCCAATGTCTTACTCCTTTATGTGAGGAACCCTGACAATGCTCTAGCAACCTGGAAGCCAAATATGCAACTTCTATGTTGGGCAAAGGTTTTATAGCAACCCACTAAATCAAATCAAACAGTGTATAACACTGCATTCTCCCCTTTCTCCCTTCCTCTAGCTAGAAATGCCCCATCCCAAAATAGCCAAATCAGAATTAATTTTCAATAGGAAATATACAACACCTTCTATAAGATATCTTCTACACTGCTCCTCATTCACTAAATGAAACCCTTAATGTAAAAAGAGTTTCACCTTTTTGCCTTAACACATACCTGATGATGACGAGGGAGTCCTGTTAAAAGTGTCTCCATTTGCTCCAGAAGAATACCTATCCTGTAATAAGGAAGAAAGAAAACACTAGTTTCCTACTTTGAATAATAAGAATGTGTCAACTATTTCACAAATACTAGAAACTGTTAACAACTGAGCTTTGTTCAGAACAAAACAATGATAGAACGTAAGGTTTTCTGGATCACTGGATGTTCCTTTACTAATTATTCCAAGACATCTTCACTTTAACACTGTATGTATAACATATTAATATGTCACTTAAAACTGTGGTCGAGGCCAGGCGTGGTGGCTCACACCTGTAATCCCAACACTCTCGGAGGCCAAGGCAGGTGGATTGCTTCAGCTCAGGAGTTCAAGATCAGTTTGAGCAAGAGCAACACCCCATCTTTACTAAAAATAGAAAAATTAGCCAGGTGTTGTGGCTTGCGCCAGTAGTCCCAGCTACTGGGGAGGAGGCTCAGGCAAACCAATTACTTGAGCCCAGGAGTTGGATATTACAGTGAGCTATGAGGACGCCACTGCATTCTACCTGGGGCGACAGAGTGAGACTCTGACTCAAAAAAAAAAACAAAAAACAAAAAAACTGTGGTCAGCAAACTATAGCCATGGGCCAAATCTGGTGGGCCATCTGTTCCTGTAGACAGTTTTACTGGAGCAAAACCATCCTCATTCATCTACATATACTTATGGCTATGTTCACACTGCAACAGCAAAGCTGTGACAGAGACCATAAGGCCTACAAAGTCTAAATCACAAACTTACAAATTTACTAGCTAGCACTTTATGGAAAGAGTTTGTTGATGCCTGACTTAGGAGTTTGGTCATTTAAGTTACCCATATGCTTGAAAAGTATAATCAAATACTATTAACAGGTAAATAAAATCTGACCAAAGTAACACACGAATAAATCAATGCTTGCCAATATACAATATATATAGTTTACAGAGTTCCATATATTACAGTATACTCATCAAAACTGTACAGAGTAGAGCACAGAGTGAGATTAGTTCCTAACAGTTTCTACAGTAAAGTATTATGTAAATTTTAAAAACCTCCACTGTTCATATAAAGTGAAATAATATATTCACATTTTTTTAAAGGAATTAACTCTAAAGAAAATTCTCTTATGCACTGAAAACAATTTATCTATGTATGCATCCTGCTGCTGCACTGAAAATCCAATTAAGCGGTGTGTCCTTCAGCTATAAGGTCAGAATATTCATGGTTAATTTCAATCAAACTTGTCACAGCAGTAGTTGAAGACGATCTTCGATGTTCTCAAACACTGACTGTTCCATTCTCCCCACTTTAATCTAAAAAAAATTTATTCACTATTACTGTACATTGGCAGTAGTATGACTGTTGGATTTTAAAAATTCAACTTTTGTTATATCAATAGCTGAATGCCAAGTTAATTCTGGAACCTTCCAACATTTCTCAGGTTATCTGTGGATTAACAACTTGAGTAATTTTTTTCTCACTTCTAACTTCTAGAGTGTCCTTATCGTTAATCCACTCCTTTATTTCTTCTCACATAAGCTTCCTCTAGGAAAAAACCTTCAGAATAGAGTTCTGAAATTCTTGCAAATGACAATCAGAATTTAATAATTTAAGAATAAAAGGTGATCTAAAACCTCTGGATGATACCTTATAATCAACTGACTGCATGAGAATTAATCAACCTGCATTAGAATGGTCACAATGTTCTCTCAAGTAAATTCATTTAAATAAGTTCCAAAGCTATAGAGAGTCCATCAAGGTAGGTATCGTTAGGTTATAATAATTTTCTAAAATTTCTTTCACAAGAGACACTAAATGACTTTTAGGACTACTTTTATAAAGCTTGAGAGTCATCCATTTTTCTGAGTTATTAAGAGCAGAAAGACAACAGCATACTTGAAATGCCTTGGGCTTTTGGTAATTGCTACAGTAAAAAAGTTTCAATTTATAACCACCATAGACATTAAAACAAGAACATTCATCCAATCTCCCCTACTTAAAGTAAAACCTGAAGATTTTTTTGTTTCTAGCGACCTAAGTCCTATTGGGTGAATAGAGCAAAAAAAAGGCTAGTTGTATAAAAGTTATAAAACTGATAAAAGGTAATAATTCACTCTTGCACTGAAGAATTGAAAAACTATTATTAGATGATCCTCATGTCATGGAATTTAATATCCCACATATACTGAACATACAAATTCCATGGCAAATTTTGAAACAAGCCACTGAAAAGTTTTCCAACAATTCATTTCATTAAAAAAAATCTTTTTTTTTTTTTTTTTTTTTTGAGACAGAGTCTCACTCTGTTGCCCAGGCTAGAGTGAGTGCCATGGCGTTAGCCTAGCTCACAGCAACCTCAAACTCCTGAGCTCAAGCAATCCTCCTGTCTCAGCCTCCCGAGTAGCTGGGACTGCAGGCATGCACCACCATGCCCGGCTAATTTTTTCTATATATATTTTTAGCTGTCCATATAATTTCTTTCTATTTTTTTTAGTAGAGATGGGGTCTCGCTCTTGCTCAGGCTGGTCTCGAACTCCTGAGCTCAAATGATCCGCCCACCTCGGCCTCCCAGAGTGCTAGGATTACAGGCGTGAGCCACCATGCCCGGCCAAAAAAATCTTAATCTTTCCCATTACCTTAAAAAAACTTAACTTCACCACATTCCCCTCCAGCCGTTGCACCACTTTTCTTTTTTTGGGGGGGAGACGGTCTCACTCTTTCATCCAGGCTAGAGTGCAGTGACATCATAGCTCACTGCAACCTCAAATTCCTGGGCTCCAGTGCTCCTCCTGCCTCAACCTCCCAAGTAGCTGGGCAGGAGGACTACAGGCACTTCAACCTACCTTCCATCCCCACATCTGCAATGACAATGCTTTTAATAAGGAAGGTATGTAACAAAATTACTATTTTTATGTCTCAACCTATCAAACCTCTCAGCAGCATTTGAAAAGACTTGACTATTTCCTTCCTCTTCACAACATTCTTTTCTTGGCTTAAAATACACAGTCCCCTCTGGTTTTCCTCCTGCCCCACTGGCCACTCCCTCCTCAGTTTCCTTTGACAGTTCCTCATCTACTGGACCTCAAAATATTGGCGTGCCCCAGGGCTCATGGCAGAGCCCTTTAAGTCTATTATGCTCTTCCTCTACCTTATTTTACCCAATCTCATAGCTGTAAATCCCATTAATATGCAGATAAGTCCCAAATTTATATCTATGGTGCTTATCCCTCTCCTAAGCAACAAATTTATATATCCTTCTGACTGGTATATCCTTATTTACATGTCTTTATAGGCATCTCAAACTGAACACGCCAGCACAGAATTCTTGATTGTTTTTTCTTCCCAAACTTGCTCACCTTCCATAAATTTCCCATTTCAGTAAATGGCACCATCATCCATTTAGTTGCCTAAACTAAAAACCTTAGTCGTCATGTTTGATTCCTTTCTTTCACTATCCATACCCATTCAATCCTATCAACTCTACGTCCCTAACTACCTCCAGTTCCTCTCCCTCTCTTTTCCCCTTCCTTCTCTAACACTTCATTTTCCACCACTCTTGGTTTACCTCACCGTGCTTTAGTCATAATGGCTAGTAAACTGAATAACGGCCACGCATAGATACCAAATCCTAATCCCTGGAATTTATAAATGGCACCTATTTGGTCAAGCAGATGTGATTAAATTAAGGATTTTGAGATGAGGAGATTACCCAGTATTATCTAGCTGGGTCCTAAATGCCATCACAAGTGTCCTTAGAACAGAGAAGCAAAGGGAGATAACACAGACACAGAGGAGGAGGAGGAAGCCAGGGGAAGGCAGAGAGATGCAACCACAAGCCAAGGAATGCCCACAGCCAATAGGAGAAACAAAGATTCTCTCCTAGAGCCTCCAGAGAGAGGGTAGTCCTGCTGACAACTTGATTTCTAACTTCTGACTTCCAGAACTGTTAGAGAATAAATTTTTGTTGCTTTAAGTTACCCAGTTTGTGGTAATTTGTCACAGCAGCCATAGGCAACTAATACATTGGCCTTCCTCCTGTTGCCCTAATACCCCAAGTTTGTTCCCTCCTCAGGACCTTTGCACATGATGTCCTGTTGGGACTCCCAAGTCTTGGGCTCATGAGTCACTGTCTCAGGGAAGTCTTCCCTCTCCACCTGATCTAAATCCACCCCATACCAGCCACACACATTTCCCTATTTTCAGAGCACTTTTCACTATAATTTGGTTGTCAAATGTGCTTATTCTGTCTCTCCCATTAAAATACGATGTCTATGATAGCAAGCATCTTATCATATTCACCACTATCTCTAGTTCCTAGTAGAACTCAATAAAAATATGTTGAATGAATGTCTTGTCATTAGCTTACATTTACAACACTTACCTGTAAACCAATTACAATTTCTTAAACCACCCAAATGAACCAATTCAGAAATTTCAAAATGTTTAACACATAAGAGTTTTCATATGCAGTTATAAATAATCCTTTTGCACTTTGATGAACACATTTCTTTTCACCTATACTGTTATTTGCAACTCTAGAATATCATATACATGTTATTTTCTTATCTAAACAATTATTACTAACTTTGCTACTACTGCTTAATAAAATTACAATTGTGGAGGGACTAATTATCTCAAGCTGTTTCTACTTTAACAAGAAATTTTGCCTTCTGAATGTGCCACAAAAAAAGGCAAATAGATCAGACAGAAGTGATCACTATATGGACTTATTTCCATGGTCAGCTAGCAAGAAGCATGGTCAACTAGTAAGTAAGCAAATTGAATACATAATAGACTCACCACACCCATCCATTCTAATACTCATCCTAATAGGCCTGTAAGCAATGGGCAAACGCCTAATCACTAACATTTCTGGACTACATAAATTACTAGATTATTGAATTTTTCTTAACTTCACATCTTTCATTGTTCTATCCCCACCTGGTACACTCACTTTAAAATCTAAAATCAGGAAGTTTTACCTAATTCTACCAATTCTACCAGCACAGTGCCCTATTAGTTCAAAATTATATAAGTGTGCTCAACAGTAAATCTCCAAATAAAGCTCCTGAGAAGCACTTAGAAAAGCCTGATATATTTTAGATGATATCAATAACCTAAGACTGTTTGAAAGCCACTATAAATTTAAAAGGGAAGCCAGCTTTCTCTTGAAATGCAAAGTCACTTAGGGCCGAGTGTGGTGGCTCACGACTGTAATTCTAGCACTCTGGGAGGCCGAGGCAGGAGGATTGCTCGAGGTCAGGAGTTTGAGACCAGCTTGAGCAAGAGCGAGACCCTGTCTCTCCTAAAAATAGAAAGAAATGATTTGGACAGCTAAAAATATAGAGAGAAAAAAATTAGCCGGGCATGGTGGCACATGCTTTTAGTCCCAGCTACTCAGGAGGCTGAGGCAGAAGGATTGCTTAAGCCCAGGAGTTTGAGGTTGCTGTGAGCTAGGGTGATGCCAGGGCACTCTAGCCAGGGCAAAAGAGCGAGACTCTGTCTCCAAAAAAAAGAAAAGAAACGAAACAAAGTCACTTAGAAAAACAAATCAAAATGGTGCCTTTAAAAGAAACTACGCTGAATAAAAGGCCTCAGATTTCTTTTACATAAAAATGTTGTTTATTCTCCCTAGTTTCTGCACTTTTAATCAACCTAGGGAGGCAAAACATTCCTTAAAGTCAACTAGGGCAAATAACTAATTGCACAACCAGCACAGTTTTCAAGTTTGCCAACAAATGCAAAAAACGTACTCAAATCGACCCCACACAAATGTAATAAGGTAGAATTCTCAACATAAATTAATATTCAATTTAGTATTCCTAATGTCAAGAAACTGAATAGCACGAAGATTCCAAAAGGTAAATTTGAAAGATCTGAGTTAGTGACCTCAATTGCAATAAATATGCACATGTGATAGGGCAGTGCGCTGATTGAACACTTCATGAAGACAAACATCTCAGACTAAGAAAAAATAAAAACTGGACAGGTGAATTAAAGTCCAGGTGGAACAAAGTCTGTATCTATGAATTAAACTTTGTGTAATAATACAAATCTATTGAGAACCAGGGGGAAAAAGAACTATAACATGTCCTTTGACCAGGTAATTCCATTTTTGAAAAAAAATTACCAAATTAAAATATTATCCTCATTAGCACAGTGCAAAGAAAAAAATACAGTAAGCTACAGATATTCATGACAATACCATAGTGAAAAACTAATACCACCTTAAATACCCACAAACTGAAAATCATTTATATTATGGTATTAATAGATCCTTTCCACAACATATTAGATAACCAAAAGAAATTAATTCTAGGAAGTTAGTAATATGGAATAGTGCTGAAGAGTAAAAAAGATGGATTCAAAAATTACTACTATATTCTATCATTACAATGATAGGAAAACATATTTGTGAAAATTTACTAAAAATTTAACAGGAATAAGGCAGGTGTGGTGGCTCACATATGTAATCCTAGCACTCTGGGTGGCCCAGGCGGGAGGATGGCTTGAGCTCAGGATTTTGAGACCAGCCTAAGCAAGAGCCTGACCTCGTCTCTACCAAAACTAGAAAAAATTAGCCAGGTGTGGTGGCACATGCCTGTAGTCCCAGCTAGTCAGGCGGCTGAGGCAGGATTGCTTCAGCCCAGGAGTTGGAGGTTGCAGTGAGCTATGATGATGCCACTGCACTCTAGCCTGGGCCACAGAGGGAGACTCTGTCTCTTAAAGAAAAAAAAAAAAAAAAAAAAAACACATTAACAGGAATGGTTGTCTAACAAGCAAGACTTTTAGATGATTTTTTCCTCTGTTCCCAAATAGTAATATTTTTTTTTGATAGGAAGAGGACCATAAAGAGATAACATGCAAAATACGTTATTTCTAAAATAAGGCCCAAGAAACATGATGAATTAAGAATGATATTTCAGATATTTTAATAATAACTCCATATATAGCTCAAATACAATGAAGACAAAGGATTGCATATTTTACATTTTTGTGTAAAATAAGAACTTCCACTAAGGCATCATTAGAAATCAGAAGTGTCAGAATTGGCCAACATACAAACTGGAAATCCTGAAGAAAAAAAGATAAACTTTTGGAGACACTATTAAGTAAATAACACTTATGTGGAAACAATCCCTTAACATACATTATCTCCTAAAGTACACTCTTAATCTTTTTAAAGTCAATTTTCAAGTCAGATCTGAAACCAAAAAAATTACCCCAGGGCCCCTACTTCTGAATTACAATGAAACTATTCAAATGCCATTAAGAAAAAAAAGATCTGATGATCTGTAGACACTGACGGTACCTTATGAATCAGCCTATCTTGACAGCCCTCCTTGCACAAAACTGATTTTCAGAATTTAAACTATCACCCAAAACCAAATTATTGTCTTCAATTTTCCACACAAGTGCCTCTCAGAGACACTCAACCACATTTGCACAAATTTGCTTTCACTTGTAGTAAGTCCTAAATCACTGACATTTAAATTAGGTTATTAATATTACTACACCTAATTTAGCTTTTAATTATCAAATTACCTCAGAAAATTTTATTCTATTTGAGGCGTGGCATGCCTTCTTCTCATTCCCCACAAAACAGTTAATAACAATCACATGGAGATACACACTGAAACAGACTGTGTAATTTAGAACTTTCCCACCACAATGATTTTCAACTTTGCTAAAATCCATATCATTTAATAACTACGAACTTTAAATTTCATTACCTTCTCAAATACAGGAACATAGGAAGATACGTGAGGTTTGATAATTTCTGCTTCCCAATCTTCATCTCCCATGGTGGCTTCAAGTTCTGTTTTAAAAAAAAAAAATGCACTTTTGGCCTCCATTAGATCAGAATCGAGTCTTTCTAAGTATAAACTACGATTGTTTCACGTACACCTCTCGAAGCTACTCAACTAGGTGCTGATTTTCCCCAAAAGTTTTCGCAAAAAGAGAAATTAGGTCTTGCTTCTTACCTAGAGGTGGCATTTATATTCATCCTTTTTATCTTTAAAAACTAGTTTAACCACTTACCAAATCATGTTAGCCATCATCATGTCCCCAGTGATGCTTTCCCCAAAGTCTGTTCATGATTTTATCTCCTCCCTCGAAGGGTCCCCAAATGGCTTACTGGATATTAAGGGAAGGGAAAACTTTTCAGAAACCACTTAAGGTTTCTCCCTTCACCTGCTTCCCTACAATGTTAAATAGGATGTTGGGTTAGGGGGCTTCATTTATTTATTTATTTATTTCAGTGAGGGAGACAGGCCTTGGAGCTTAGGGGGGAAAGAGGGTAAAGGTTAGGTGGCCCAAATCCCTCCAAAAAAAAAAAAAAAAAAAGGAGTTTCTCCAAAAAGAGTTTGTACACAAACGGTATAACCATTTTTGTTCAGAGAAAAAGCCGCTCAGGGACTGGAAAGAAGACTCTGCCTCCTCTGCAGGCCTCTCGCCCACATTTTGGGCACCTGTGGGGTTTTAGGACTCTCAGGCAGAGGCGTAAAGGCTCCCAAGGACGGCTTCAAACCCCTGCCCTCCCCATCCGCTCTTCGTTTGGTCCCAAGGCCTGCTACTGGGAAGCCCAGACAGCCAGGCCGAGGCCGGGAGAAAGGCCGCGGGCCTACTCACCTCTGTCCTGTTTGCTCTCCCCTAGTCCTCACAAGCGGCGACGCCGCTTAAACGGCTGCACGTGCAGGACGCCGACTGCGTCAAGTGCGCCGCTCCAACAATAAATGGCACCAGGCAACGAGCACCACCAGCCAATCAGCGCTCAGAATGCCGGCCACGTCCCTCCCCCATCTGCGGCTGCGCATTCCCTACTTGCTCGCGTTGGAGCCTACTGTGGTCGGGCCCACTGGCCTCCTCAAAGAGTGGCCCGTTGGGCCTGCGGGTACAAGGCTGCCATGGGACTACTGCCCCACTTGTGTCCACGTTCTTGGGTGGGGTCCTTAATCAGGAGAAGCTCTAGATTTTCCCTGTGCAAGCCCTGCAAGCCGAAGATGTCCACCTCCCCCATTTATAATAAAAAATAAAAGGGGTGGGGGTAACCCCCTCCCTCCTGTCCTTTTGGCTTTCTCTCTGCCCTTACCTATGGCAGTCCCTGGCGGTTGGCTCCCCTGGTTCTGTATTTCTAAGAAGCGCTTCACATCCAGGGATTCCAGGTGCCTCAACGTGCTACTGAGGCTGGTAGAGGTGGTGCTTTCTCTTTTCCTGCCAGTAAGACGGGCGGGTGAGACTCTGTCCAGCTGCTACCCCAGGAAGTTGTAAAGAAAACCCTAAGACTTGGGGGTCCACCCCTTTGGGAAGGAAACAGCCTCCTATCCAGAAGGAAGGAGGAAATTTGGTGTTTGCATAGGTTGTTCATCAAGGGTTGGAGTTGTGGTCCACTTGTTTATATCCCTAGGGTCACTGGCCAAAGTGGCAAAGGGTCATTTAAGTACTTAATGTTGTCATCAATCAGATTTTCTTGTTCTTACACACACACACACACACGCACACACACGCACACACACACCCTGCAAAACAGTTAAAATCCCTCAGTATTCCCCATCCCTCCAAAAACCATGGCAACGGGCTGTTTAACGGCTAGTTCTCATTTTTTATTTTATATCCATCATTTTTCCTTCTCTGAATCTTTGAAGAAATTCCTGAATATCTCATGCAGGAACATAAATCTGATGAACACAGTCTGATACTTGTGCATAAAGGACGAGACACTTTATGGGCTCAGACTTGCTTCATTTGTTCCATCTCTAGAATCACCAAGAATATGTCAGGATTTATCTAGTTAGCACTAAACTTTGTCAGACTATTCTCAAGGTGAATTATTTTTAAAAGGTTATGTTTGACAAAGGCCAAACTGTGACCGGCTCCATGAACAAAAACACCTTTTTGCAGTTCTCTTATGTTTCAAGTTCCCAGGCCAGTAAAATTTGCCAACCAGAACTTTGTAGTTTTCTGTTTCATTGACCCCTCCGAGTTGTTTTTCAGAAACACCACACCCTCCTTGCAGTAGCAAGATAACGCCTTACACTACCCAAATGTTCAGAGAAGTCAAGATAAGGCATTCTACCACAAATCTTGCCCAAGGACCCACCGAGCAACCTACTCCCATCACCCATATGAGCACAAAACCAAAAGGATGACTGATATTAACCAGTAGCTCATTATACTACTAAAATCTTCACCCTGGGAGGTACTTATCTGCCATGTTCTATCCTGTGGTATATGCACCAGTATGATTTCTCACTGCTCTTCTGTGCCTTATACTCCACCTCAAACATAGTGATACTCATTTCATGCATTATTCATTTCACCTCTAGAAAAACCGTTGACCCCATCAGTCAAGGAGGCCAGATTTGAGGCAGTCCTCCCACCTCCCACTTTATATCCTCTGCAATAAACTTCCTTTCTTCCGGCTTTCTGTGCAGCGAGCAACTGGGGGGTGGGAGGGGGGAAGAAAAACCTTTTGCAAGTTCATTAACAAAACCAAAATATATTTTAACGTAACTGTCATTTTAAATAATTTCCATATTTAAACCAAATATTCACATCATACCCTTGAGACAGCTAGTACCTTAAATAATTGTATATATGTTGAGAAGAGCAGGCAGTCCTCCTTCTGATGCTCTGAATTCGTATCCAGGGTCCTCTGAGGCTGTGAACCCCAACCCCTGGGCTGTGGACCAGTACTGCTCCTCGGTCTGTTAGGGACCAGGGAGCAGAGCTCCACCACCTCTCCACCCTCCTACCCCATCAGTGGAAAAATTGTCTTCTATGAAACTTAGGAACCAGAGGGCCACACAGCAGGAGATAAGCAGTGGGCAAGCCAGCGAAGCTTCATCTATGTAGCCACTCCCCATTGCTTGCATCACTGCCTGAGCTCCACCTGCCCCCCCCACCCCAGTCTGTGAAAAAATTGTCTTCCATGAAACCAGTCCCTGGTGCCAAAAGGGTTGGGGACCACTGCAATGAGGTATTTTAACTCAATTTGAATGTTGTTCTTGCAAAGTTATTAATTCCATGGGAAAATATGTACTAAGCAAAAAGAGCAAGATATAAAATCATGTAGATAGAATGATAAGCAACTAGGTTTTTTGAAGTGTGGAAAACATGGACAAATTTTCTAAAATGAATACATTTTTTATAACACTTAGCAAACATTCTCTGCTAGTCACTCTTGGGGAGAATAGATTCTTGTTGCTTTCAGGTATTGCGATGAAATGATTCTTTATATAAATATCAATATATATAATGTGTGAGAGCAAGCTCTGCTTAAGAAAAAGTGAATTCTGGCTGGGTGTGGTGGCTCACGTCTGTAATCCTAGCACTCTGGGAGGCTGAGGCAGGAGGATCGCTTGAGGTAAAGGAGTTCAGACCAGCCTGAACAAGAGTGAGACCCCCATCTCTACCAAAAATAGAACAAATTAGCTGGGTGTAGTGGTGCACACCTGCAGTCCCAGCTGTTTGGGAGGCTGAGACAGGAGGAATGCTTGAGCCCAGGAGTTTGAGGTTGCAGTGAGCCATGATCACATCATTGCACTCTACCCCGGGGTGACAGAGTGAGATTCAGTCTCAAAAAAAAAGTGAATTCTGATGAGGAAATGATAAATAAACAATGGGTGAAAATAGTATAATTCAAAAATTGAACATAAATAGTGAAAAAGAATAAGCACAGTTTGATAAACATTTGCTCTTTGATGTGTATGCCAAGAAAGTGAAGCTAGTATTATATATTATTCTATTTCCTGGTTCCCTCTGTCAGGATCTTAAGTTAGTGGTAGTGCTAAGAATGTGTGCTACACTTCAAAAATTAAGATGCCCTGCTTTAAAGGGTATGCGAAAACCCTTTAAAGGGTTTTCCTACTGTAGAAAACCTTATTTTTCTTCCATAGGTAGTTATTAATTTTATCTCCACTTTTGTAAATTGATCACTTTGTACTCAAACAAGATGGTTTTTTTCCTTTCAAAGATCTTGTTCACCTACTGTGTCAAGAAGCAAAAGAAAATAAAGGTCTTCTTTCTATTGTGGAATAAAAAAAAGAATGTGTGCTAGACTTCTCTGAGTTAATTTGATTGTGAAACCATGTCATACAAAATTATAAAACTAACAGAAAACAAAATTTAAAAAGCAATCTAAAATTTACAGCAAAACAACACAAACATACTTAAGTAAATATATATTGAGCCAGTGGCTTAACCACACAGAAAGGCATTATTTCAAGTGATTTGAAATACAGTAATGTGACCATCTGTCCGTAGTGGGATATATGTTAAGACAAAAAGAACTGCAGAAAAATAAACTATTTCTAGGCTGGGCAAGGTGGCTCATGCCTGTAATCCTAGCACTTTGGGAGGCTGAGATGGGAGGATTGCTTGAGGCCAGGAGTTTGAGACCAGCCTAAGCAACAGTGAGACCTTGTCTCTACAAAAAATAGAAAGATTAGCTGCATGTGGTGGCATGCACCTATAGTCACAGCTACTTGGGAGACTGAGACAGGAGGCTTGATCCCAGGAGCTGGAGGTTGCAGTGAGCTGTGACGCCACTGCACTCTATCTAGCCTGGGCAACAAAGCAAGACCCTGTCTCAAAAAAATATATATTTCTGTAATCATATTGTTAGTAATAAAATGGCATATAATTAAATTAATGTTACGAAGTAAGAGTTGCAGTGTGAGAGATAACTGAAATATAAAATCTGAGTTAATAGCCCTGTACTCTTAAATTTGAACTGGAAATATCAGTATGAACTCATATTATCTCCTAAAAAAAATTCCTACCTATCTACTGAAAAAGCCTAGAAACAATGACCCACCCATTAGCAATAAGCATGCTAGCATACAGATTGTGTTCTCTAAATACAGTTTTCCACTACAAGAAACCAACCTCCTGGGCAAAAAGCAAGGAACTTCTCAAAACCTAGCAGAGCACAAGAAGCCAACTGAAATTGGCTCCCATTGGCCAAATCTGGACAATTTGATCATCAAAGTAAACAACAATAGTAACAAATTATTGAATAAAATAAGAACCCATGATAGATGTTGATAATAAGTAAACAAGAAGGAAAATCTCCTTCTTATAGCAGAATGCTAACTAATAAGCGTAGAAGAACTAATAGAGAGGTTTGTTTAGTTTTTGAGACAGTTTCAGGGTCTTGTTCTGTCTCCTGGGCTAGCATGCAGTGGTGTCATCATAGCTCACTGCAACCTCAAAATCCTAGGCTCAAGCTATCCGCTTGCCTCAGCCTCATAAGTAGCTGGGACTACAGGCACACACCACCACACCCAGCTAATTTTTCTATTTTTTGTAGAGAAAAGATCTTACTCTGGCTCAGGCTGGCCTCAAGTGATCTGCCTCAGCCTCCCAAAGTGCTAGGATTACAGGTGTAAGCCACGACACCCAGCTGAGAGGTTTCTTTAATCACCATTTTGCAACTATCATAATAATATTCCATTCTGGCTTACTTAAACTAGCAGCTGAAAGTTTAATAAAAAAAATGACATTAATGAGGTCTTAAAGTGTCTCCCCACAAATTTTTTGTCAATTAAAAAGAAAAAATAACTAGAATGGAACAACCTGGCAGACACTATCTTAACCAAGTGATCAAAGTTAACAGTACTATTTTGGTGATCTATTGCTGCATACAAACTGCTCCAAAATTGGGTGGCTTAAAACAATTTATTATCTTTCATGGTTCTGTGGATTAAGGGGGCTTAGTTGGGATCTCTCCTGCAGTAACAATCAGATGTTGGCTGGGACTTGATTCATCCGAAGGTTCAATATCAATTTGCTTAAACATCCAAGATGGTTCTACTCAGATATCTGGTGGTTAGGATGGCAGGAACAGTTGGGTGCTGGCCAGACATCTCTCTCCAAGTGGCTAGCTGGTCTTCCTCACAGGTTGGTGGTCTCAGTCAAACTTCTCACGGTGGTTGCCTACCCCCAGATGAAGCATTCCAACCAAACATTCTACAGACAGTATTCCAAAAGACTAAGGCAGAAGCTGCAAGCTTCTTCAGATCTAGTATAAGAAGTAACACAGACTCACATCTGTCACATTCTATTAGTTACAAGAAAGTCATAGGGCTAGTCCAGATTCAAGGACAGGGAACTACATAAGGCTATCAAAACTGGAGACATGGTTCACTGAAGAATTTGGAGAGTAGCTATTAATGATGACTAATATGCATCAGTTGACATCATTGTGCCTCCTGGTGAGATGCAGTGAGAAAGACATTACAATACTCGTGCTATTTCTGCCAAAAATGCTAAACTGGAATCTAATCATAAGAACATTTCAGATGAATTCAAATTAAGGCACATTCTACTAAATGCCCTACACTCTTCAAAAATGTCAACATCTTGAAAGAGAAAGAATGGCTAAGGAATCATTCTGAATTAAAGGACCCTAAAGAGACATAGAGACTAAACGCAATGCATGATTAATCCTGCGTTGGATTCTGGATGAGAAAAATAATTGCTATACAGGACACTATTTGAACAATTGGAAGAATCTGAGTAAGTCCTGTGGATTAAATAAGAGCATTGTATTAATAAAAAATGATCTAATTTTCATAATTGTACTGTGAACATCCCCATTCTTAGGAAATATACACCAAGGAAACTTGGGGGCAGAGAAATTGTCTGCAACTTAATCTCAAGTGGTTTAGGAAAAAATGTGTGTGGGAGGGGATAGAAAGAGAGAGAAAGAGTGACAGCACCAGGAGAAAGGGAAAGAGGGAGAGAACGGTAAAATGAATATGGCAAAATGTTAACAATTGATTAACTCTGGGTGAGGCGTACATGGGAATTCTTTATAACATCCTTACAACTTTTTTGTACTTTTGAGATTATTTCAAATTAAAGCAAATTTAAAGAAAATATCTTCAAAGGATTGAAACACATCAAATAGATTTTAAAATTCCATGGCTTCACATCTTAGTGATACCAAAAAAAAAAAAAAGCCAAATGTCAAAACCAAAATACCTCATTAGCCGCCTTTGCAGGATGCTAGAGAACCAATGCATTTGGAAAAGCGGCCAAAAGAAAGAAGCAAATGCTTATACTGCATTTCCTAAAAACACTTTACCTTGGAGTAATCAAATTGTTGAAGGAAAATTCAGCTAATAAATGAAAATCTCCACTCTATCCTCTAAGCCAGGGGTCAGGAAATTAAGGCCCTCAGGATAAATCCAGCCCAACACCTATTTCTGTAAATCAGCTGGAATACAGTTGTCTTAGTCCATTTGTACTTACTATAATAAAATACCTGAGACTGGGTGATTCAAAAAAACACAAACTTATTTCTCACAGTTCTGGAGGCTGGGTGTCCAAGATCAAGGTGCCAGCATGTTCAGCATCTAGAAAGGGTCCAGTCTCCAATTCCAAGATGGGGCCTCACTGCTGCATCCTCTGGAGGGGAGGAATGCTGTGTCCTCACATGGTAGAAGGGCAGAAGTGGGCAAACTCACTCTCAAGCACTTTGATCAGGGCCCTACTCCAATGACTTCTCAAAAAGGTCCCATTTCTTACTGTCACAACAATGGCAATTAAGTTTCAAAACTCATTTTGGAGGAGACACACATTCAAACCATAGCAACAGCCACCTCATTTGTTTATATATTGTCTGTGTTGGCTGGATTTACATTATAAAGGCAGAATTGAGTAGTTGTGACAGAGACCATCTGGCCACTAAGCGTGAAACATTTGCTATTGGGCCGTTTACAAAAAAAGCTTGCCAATCCTTGCTGTATTCCAGAAAAATAATGGCTAGATGACCTCCAGCTCCTAAACTGGAGGGCACCATAGCAAACTCACAGAGACACCACAGAGTATTTTAAGTTTTTGAGGAAACCACAGTGACATCTGTCAGACACCATGTGAACTACCTACCAGCCTGAGATAATTCAAAGTTTCAACATCAGATCAAATTATATTCTTTTGAATACTATATCTTCCAGCCCAGTTTTCAGTGGTTGCTATGATCTCAAGCAAGTGTTGGGCAAAATCCAATGTGGAACAGGAAAGATAGTGGTGTCCCATCTGATTTGAAGTTTTGAGAAGTTATATAGTGCCCAACAGGTATACACATTCCATGAGCAAGCAATTGTGGTTATATAACAATGAAATAGAAGTATTATTCTTTCTTTCAATTGTGTATTTCAATTGTATATTTCCTTCAATGTGTATTTTTTTCCTGTGATATTAAATATCTCAAAATTTAATTCCAAAATAAAAAAGTTTTAATTACATCTCACATAATATTAATTCATTCTCAGTTTATCTTATGATGGTGATATACAGCTTTGACCTTATATTTTTAAAAATTTAATTTAATTTAATTTTTTTCTCAGAAAGAAACATTTAATGGGAACCTATGAACATAAGCTGTGTCCTGGGTAGCAGAGAGGTGAAATGGCACATCCTGGCACTCTTACCCTCAGACCCACGGTTTACATACCACAGGGAAGGAAATTTGTATGACAATTAAAGTTGATCCCTCAGGGAAAGGCAAGAATTTGCCTAAGGGCAGGATTTATGCTAAATACATAAAAGAAATCTTAGAGGCATTCCCAGACCAGGGTTTCTTCAGGTATCAGCATAGCAGATTAGCATCTTCCACACTCCACCCCCTAATCCAGCTCTTAAAATCTCACGTGCCATCCTCTTCCGTGATAGTCTCTGAATCTTTAGGTAGAGGCTGCTCGATATTGTAATATTGTAATAACTTTAGCATCAGTGCATTAGCAATGGAAGACAGATTTGCAGCTTTGTTAGATCATCTCTAGTCTTTGGAATATCATGATTTTGGTTTTCTTGGAAGAAGGAAAACAATAAGAGATAGGTAACATCAATAATTTGAATAGTAGAAATATAATGTATGCAAGGATTACAATCAAAAGAATTTGTATGACAGAACAAGCAAACAAAAAAGAACCTATTTCATTTTGGAGCCAAATAAAAATATCATGAAGAAAATCAAAACCCTGTTCTTCTTCTTTTTTTTTTTTTTTTTGAGACAGAATCTCCCTCTGTTGCCCCGGCTAGAGTGCCGTGGCATCAGCCTAGCTCACAGCAACCTCCAACTCCTGGGCTCAAGCGATCCTCCTGCCTCAGCCTCCCGAATAGCTGAGATCACAGGCATGTGCCACCGTGCCCGGCTAACTTTTCTATATATATTTTTAGCTGTCCATATAATTTCTTTCTATTTTTAGTAGAGACGGGGTCTCGCTCTTGCTCAGGCTGGTCTCGAACCCCTGAGCTCAAACAATCCGCCCACCTCGGCCTCCCAGAATGTTAGCATTATAGGCGTGAGCCACTGCACCTGGCCAAAACCCTGTTCTTTAGAGACTTGTAGCAAAAACCCAAAAATAATGGCTATTGATCCACCAATCCCACTACTAGGCATCTACCCAAAGGAAAAAAAGACGTTCTATAATAAAGACATCTGCACTCGAATGTTTATGGCAGCACAATTCACAGTTGCAAAGATGTGGAAACAACCCAAGTGCCCATCAATACATGAATGGATTAAGAAAATGTGGTAGATGTATACCATGGAGTTCTACTCAGCCACAAAAAACAATGGAGAACTAGCACCTCTTATATTATTCTAGATAGAGCTTGAGCCCTTCCTTGGAAGTGAGGTATCACAAGAATGGTAAAACAAGCACCACATGTACTCACCATCAAATTGGTACTAACTGATCAACACTAAGGTGCTCACATGGAAGTAACATTCACTGGGTGACGGTCAGGTGCGGGGGTGGAGGTGGTAAACACAACTAATGGATGTGGAGCACACTGTATTGGGGGAGGGCAAGCTTGTAGCACTGGCTCAGGTGAGGCAAAGGCATTACATGTAACCAAAATGTTTGTACCCCCATTATATTCTGAAATAAAAAAAAAAAAAAAGAAAAGAAACATAACCAAATGCAATGTGTGGATCTTGTTTGGGTCCTTAGCTCAAACAAACTAACTGCACAAAAAATTATAATACAATTCAATTTGTAAACTGATGATACTACATGATATTATGCAAATATTAATGTTTTAGATTTTATAATGATGCTGTGGTTATAACTTTTTGCCTTTTTTTTGAGACAAGGTCTTATTCTGTTGCCTGGGCTAGAGTGCAATGGCATCATCATAGTTCGCTGTAAACTCAAACTTCTGGGCTCAAGTGATCCTCCCACTTCAGCCTCCCAAAGTGTTAGGATTACAGGCACGAGCCACCATGCCCAGCCTGGTCTTAATTTTTCAAAAGGAGTCTTTATCTTTTAGAAGTACACACCAGGTTTCCAGGAACGGTAGCATGTACCTATAATCCCAGCTACTTAGGAGGCTAAGGCAAGAGGATTGCTGGAGCTTAAGAGTTCAAGGCCAGCCTGGGCAACACAGCAAGAACCCATCTCTAAAAATAATAACATATTAGTACACACTGGGGTGTGCTTATAGATGAAACAAGACTTGGCTTTGTGCTGATTACTTTTATGAGTGATAGATACACGGAGGTTCATTATACGGTATTCCTTATTTTTGTATATGCATAAAATTTTTCATTAGTTATTTAAAAATGTTATTTAATTTCCACATATTTGTGAATTTTCTAGATTTCTTTCTATTTTTTATTTCTACTTTCATTTCATGTAGTCAGAAAAGACACTTTGTATGATTTCAGTCTTTTAAAACTCCTTGAGACTTGTTTTGTAGCCAAACATATAGTCCAGTGGTCCCCAACCTTTTTGGCACCAGGAACCAGTTTGATAGAAGACAATTTTTACACGTACTGGGGTTTGGGGATGGGGGAGATGGTGAGCAATGGAGAGTGGCTATAAATACAGATGAAGCTTCACTTACTCACCTGCTGCTCACCTCCTGCTGTGCAGCCTGGTTCCTAACAGGCCGTGGACCAGTATCAGTCCATGGCCCCGGGGTTGGGGACCACAGATATAGTCTATCTTGGTAAATGTTCCACGTGCACTTGAGAACTCTGTTGTTGTTGGGTGGAATGTTCTATTAGTGTCTAGTAGGTCTGGTTGGTTTATAGTGTTGTTTAAGTCTTCTGTTTCCTTGCTGATCTTCTATCTAGACCTTTATTGAAAGTAGGGTGTTGAACTCTGCAACTATTAGTGTAACACTGTCTAAGGTTACAACTTTATACATTTTTTTGCCCATTAACACAGACTCACAATTATTGTTTTATGTATTTATCTTTTAAATCTTTTTTTAAAAGATGAGTTACAAACCGAAAGTACAAAACTATTGACCTTTAAATTTACCTCTGTAGTTGGTATTCTTTATTTCTTCATAAGGTTTTTGAGTTGCTGTCTACTGT
This sequence comes from Eulemur rufifrons, assembly GCF_041146395.1. Lineage (NCBI taxonomy): Eukaryota > Metazoa > Chordata > Mammalia > Primates > Lemuridae > Eulemur > Eulemur rufifrons. The sequence continues at coordinate 35,083,099 of NC_090999.1, read as the reverse complement.
CCTGTTTTCAGCCCAAAGGACTTCTTTTAGCTTATCTTGTAGGGGAGGTCTATTAATGACAACCTCCCTCTGTTTTTGTTCTGGGAACATATTCATTTCTCCTTTATTTTTGAAGGATAGTTTTGCAAGGTATAGGATTCTTTTTTCACACTTTTTTTCCCAATTCAACACTTAACTTATATCATCCCACTGACTTCTGGACTCCACAGTTTCTGATGAAAAATCAGCTATTAATCTTATTGTTGATTCCCTGTAAATGACCAGTCATTTCTCTCTTGCTGTTGTCAAGATTCTCTCTGTTTTTATCTTTTGACAATTTAATTATAATTTATCTTGGTGTGGATATCTTTAAATTTATCCTACTTGGAGTTCATTGAGCTTCTTAGATGTGTAGATTCCTGTCTTTCATCAAATTTCGGAATTTTTCAGCCATGATTTTTTCAAATATTCTTTACATTTCTTTCTTTTCTTTTCTCCTTCTGGAACTCCCATTATGTATATATTTGCTCGATGGTGTTTCCATGGTTCTCATAAGCCCTGTTCGTTTTTTTCTTCATATTTTTTCTGTTCCTCAGACTGGATAATCTTAACTAATCTATCTTCAAATTCCCCAGTCTCTTCTGCCTGCTCAAATAGGCTACTGAACTCCTCTAGTTAATTCTTATTTCAGTTATTATGCTTTTCAATTCCAATAACTCTATTTAGTTACTTTTAATAATTTCTATCTCTTTAATGATATCCTCTATTTGTTGAAAAAACAGGTTCTCCTGGTTTCCTACAGTTATTGTTCCTGGTTTCCTTCAGCTCTTTGAGCATATTTAAGACAGTTGATTTGAAGTATTTGTCTAGTGATTCCAATGTCTGGGCTTCCTAAAGGAATGTCCTTTTTTTTTTTTTTTTTGAGACAGAGTCTCATTCTGTTGCCCAGGCTAGAGTGCCGTGGCATCAGCCTCGCTCACAGCAACCTCAAACTCCTGGGCTCGAGCAATCCTACTGCCTCAGCCTCCCGAGTAGCTGGGACTACAGGCATGCACCACCATGCCCGGATAATTTTTTCTATATATTTTTAGCTGTCCAGATCATTTCTTTCTATTTTTAGTAGAGACGGGGTCTCGCTCTTGCTCAGGCTGGTCTCGAACTCCTGACCTCTAGCGATCCACCCGCCTCGGCCTCCCAGAGTGCTAGGATTACAGGCGTGAGCCACCACGCCCGGCCAGGAATGTTCTTTTAAATTTTTTTTCCCCAGTAAATAAGCCATACTTTCTTGTCTCTTTGCAGGCCTCAATTTTTTTTTTTTTTTTGAAAACTGGACATTTTGATTATTATAATGTAGCAATTCTAGATATCATATTCTTCCCCTCCCCACAAGGGTTTGTTGCTGCTGCTTGTTGTGACTGGTTTTTGTTTGTTTAGTGACTTTTTTGTCTTTTTTTTTTTTTGAAAAATAGTAAGTGATTTATTCACACAATGGAATACTAGAAAACAATGGAAATGAAGAATCATGTACAAATACATACAACAAAAATCTCACAAACACAATTGAGGAAAAGAAGCCATGTACAAAGAATGCATAATGTTTAATTCCATTCACATAACATCCAAAATCAGACAGAACTAATCTATGCTCTTAGAACTCAGGAGAGTGGTTACCCTTGGAGAGGAAGTAACTAAAAGGGAACCTGATAGGAGCTTCTGAGGTGATGTTGTATGTATGCACGTGTCCCATTTGGGAAAAATCACTGATGCTGTTTGTATAGATGTTACACTTCAATAAAAAGTTAAACAAAATGATTTGCCTCTGTCCGGATACTCAGCTCAGGATGGCATGTTTCCTTCTCTCTCAGCGTCTTCCCTTGCCTACAATTTCACACTTGGACTCTCAATTCCTAACTGTCACTTCCAAATGGTGAGGGTGGGAAGAGAACCACTCCCCCTTACTGACTAAACTAGATTTGCTATAGGTCTGGCTGTTAAAGGAGCAGGTCTACCAAATTGTGAAATCCAAGTCCATCTTTGCTTCCTGCCAATGTGCTCAAGTGCTCTCCTGCTTTCTCTACCCTCTCTCAACAAAGCCTCTTAGGAATAAATGCTCCTCTCAAGAAACAGTTAAGTAAGTATCAAAGTTTTGAACCAAAAGGAAGGTGCTCTAATAGTTAACATCTCAATTGCCGGTACTGGATGGGCAAGGAGCCATCTGGGCCTGACACCCTTGAGGTATATAACATGCAATTGGAATACAGGCCCAACTTGGGGGTGGAGGTGTTAAAATCCTGACTCTGTCTTAAGCAAGTCTATATCCTCTCTATGCCTTGGTTTCCTCATCATTAAAATGGGGATAATGGTGCTTACCTCATAGAATTGTTATAAAGATCAAAATGACTTACCACATGTAAAAAAAAATTTAGAAAAATGATTAACATAGGTAGGAGCTTAATAAATGTTATAAGTATATTATTAAATAAGTGTAGCAGTCATTGCATTGGTTGCCTTCAAAGAATTAGGAATGCTGCTCTGTCAGAGGGCACAAAATTAAAAACTTATCAGGTGTGCAGTATTTGATACAACAGCAACTAGTGAGGTTGTAACACCATACACCTATACTTCCTATTAGACAGACATGCCACTAAATACCACAGGCATTTTGGTACAACTTCTATTACTGGGCCCCGAAACTAGCCCTTGCTTTGCAGACCTAGAGACCTTTGCAGTGACTGGCTCGAGATAACCCAAACATACAAAGCCTGAGGTAGACAACAGACAGTCAGTTTATCAACAATAAAAAATAACGTTCAGTAGCTAGAATATTCACACTGGCATTTTCACCCTATAGGCAGACCTTTATGGGAAGCCAAATCTCCATTAGGATACTTGAATACATACCAAAATAGCATAATGGTGATAAGCTAAGACAGGCTGAAGAATAAATCCCCAAAAGAGCTAATAGGTCTGGAAATCTGGATAGCTCGTGCCTGACAATGCTTTTTCTGCTTTTCTTCTCTTGACCAACAATGTACCCTGCCTCAAAGCCTGTCCAACTTTGTATGCCTCTGCTCTGATCCTATATTAACACACAAAGTCATACAGCAATCATATTTCCTCAATTTCCAAGTGTAGGTGGGGGAAGCAGGCTAGGAAACGCACTATACCTATAATCTACCTTTCAGTCATTACATATTTGTCTATATTAGTAACATAAGGGAGGGTCTCTACCCAATGCCTTCTCTCACTGAAGGGAAATTTCCTTGGGGAGTTACACTATATCCAGAGTGCTTGGTGGGCACTAGGGGTGGAGGGCCCAGCCCAACAGTGTGGTGCCCAAGGCTCGTGGCACTCTGCAGGTTAGCCCCTCAGATGTGGTGGCAAATTGCCAGCTTCTTTGCCTGAACACTGTGGCCACTAGTGCCATTCCTTGAGCATATTCTAGGCCCAAAAAATTCAATGTCAGCATTGTTGGTTACACCACAATCCAGCCATGTTCCCAGACCAATCAGTTGGATCTCTAGTTCTGTTATTTCTATAAATGGCTGATTTGATCTTCATTTCTAATTTCATTCTCAGAGGATAAACTGCATGGCAGAGCTGGTGAGTGTCCTGTAGTCTCTCCTAGGAACCGCCTACTTTACTGTTTAGTGACTTTTCTGAACCAATTCTGTAAAGTCTGCATTTTTTATTGTTTGGTCCTGTTAGTTTAGTGGTCAGCTAGTGATTTAACAGAGATTTCCTTTATTAAAAGCCTGTAACCAAAAAATAAAAAGATAAACAGCCAAAATACGACCAAATACTCCCAGCCTTTGCCAATCAGCTGTGTTGGGGCACTCCTTCAATCCTTAGCCAGGTAGTCTACAACAGTGCCTTAGCCTTTACTTTCAGCTTGCATGGAGACTGAAGGTCAGCCAGAGGTGAGAGTTTAAGGTGTTCTTAGGTCTTTTCAGAACATGTATGCACACTTAGGGCATGCACATGGCCTTCTAGATTCCCCAGAATAAAAGGCTTTTCAAAGCCTTTATTCACTCAAGTATCTCTTTCCCCAGCCTCTTCTTTCCTAGGACTTTTGGTCTGTTTATACTTTGCCCCCCATGGCAGTGGCTAATGTTTGCCTTTTTATGTTTTTGACAAACACTGCCTGGGAAGCTGCCTCAGCCCTGAGAAAGCTCTGAGGTAGGTGAAACAAAGTTAAGCCCTTGAACTGAACCTTCAGGGAACCATCAGACAGGTCAAAATACACAACTACAATTTCTTGAGAATAAGAATCACATTGTTCCATCTGGTGCCAGCAATCCACACCAGAAATGTGGGCTGCCATCTTTAAGGCTACTGTCAACCCAGACAGTGGGAGATGACCACAGAGCTCTCTTGCCAAAATTCAGCAGTTTTCTCCTCATTGAGTGTTCCTCTGGCTGTTTTAAGTTTTTTTTAGTTCCAGAGTTTCCAAAACCAGTGATTCTGACAGTTTTGCCAGCTTATTTGTTACTTTTGTAAAGGGACAGTGTGTTTGAGTTCTCTGTTGTGCCATTTTTGCTGACATCACTTCATACCACTTATTTTTGCGCTTTCTAGCCTTGCTAAAATTATGTTCTAAGCCTGGAATGCAGAGAAAGAAGAAAATTTTGCTATTCCTAAAGCGATCAAAAAAACATATTATTGACTTGAAGGCAGGGCCAAAGAGCAATTGCAAAAGTTTTTGAACAAGGACGCCATCAATAAAATAACTTTTATCTACCTTAAAGGCAACATTTACTAAGTCATTTGCCTTATATATGTAAAGCCCTCTACAATAAAAGTGATGTTTGAGAGCACAGGTTTTGAGATAAGACATTAGTTTGAATTCCAGATCTGCTGCCACTTAATAGTTGTTTGGCCTTGTACAAGGCACTTAAATTTTCTAGGACTGTTTCCTTAACTGTAAAATAGGGAAAACACACACTTCTATAATTGTGTAAAGACTTAGAGATATTACATGTAAAATTCTTGGCACTCGTTGTTACTATTTGTTAAATTTGAGTTTTTAAATTCTAGTTCTTTATCCCATTACATTGTTTTTTCAGATTGTTTGGTTTTTAAAAAAGAGCCACTGGGTTCCTATGCAAGAAGAGCTTAGGGGTTGCCATATGGTTTCGGGGGCTTACCTTGAGCTGACTTTCATAGCAAACACATTAATTTTACTTATATTGTATGTTTATTTGGGGTGGCTTTGGGAACAATTGGGGGGCGCTACAATCCTTCTAAAGTCCCTCTTTAGCCTACAGACGCATTTTTTCAACACACAAAAAACAAATCCAAATGAGTAGACGAGAGAGGAAGCATGCCAACCCAACAATTTTTTTTTCAAACCAGCCTCCCTTCGTGTCCACAGGATCCAAGCACGTAACCAGAGTACAGAACACCAGCCTGGAAAGCCCGAGAGGAGGAGTCAGCCCTAGATGGAGAGGCCGCATCAGCGTTTTCTCACGTGGCCTCCGGGGCTGTAGGGACAGCAAGAGATCTCGACCTTCCTTCTAGATCCCCGGCCTCAAGCACTGAAAGGAGACTGGAATCAGGCTGCAGTTCGGACCACACTCGCCCACCTGGGGCGCCGGCAGCCGCGCCTGCTGAAGCCGAGAGGGCTGGGCTCTGCAGGGAGGAGCGTGCCGGCAGCCGCAGAGACCTCTGGGAGTTGTAGTTCGCAGCGGCGGGAGGCTTGACAAGGACCGCCGGCTTGGCGCGCTCAGAACTCTATTCCCCGCCGGCCCCCGCGGCCGAGGCCATTGCCGCTTCCTGTTTGGTGGACAAGGAACCCGGCGGTCACAAATTGCGAGGATTTGGGAAGGGGTCTTTGTTTTCCTGCCCAGTTTTCCGAGATTGAGTGCTTGGCTTGCCCGGGTAGAGCACGTTCCCACGTCTAGCAAACTCACCCCTCGGGAAGGTAGGAAGGGTACCGAAGGGAGACGGCAGGAAGGGTTTAGCAAGCGGTGAAGCCAGCTGTCACCTGCGTTAGTTCTTTGGTGCAGCGCGTCGGAACAGTGGCTTCTCAGGGGAGAGAGAAGGCCAAAGCCGGGGGCTGCAGAGACTGCTCCGGAGAGGTGGTGTGAGCTCCTCTCAGGGCTCGAGACAAGAAAGTCAGGGAGTCCCGCAGGGGCTGAGGGACGCCGAGGGGCTGTGGGAATCGGTGTCTGCTGGCGCCTTAGCGAAAAGGCAGGGTTAGGGTAGAATGAATACCCTGAATCCCAGGTGGGAGAAGGAGGGAGCAGGGGAGTTGGGGGAATTGCAGGAATGGGAGCGCCTTTCTCTATCCCAAGTAGAGAAAGAGCTGGAGAGAGGAGATGGGGAGGAAGCCCCTTTCAACTCGGACCACAGATGGGGTGAGGGCCATGACTGGTAAGCCCTCGCCAAGCTTTTCACACGACTCAGTTATGAGAATGAGTGTCTTGATGGTGGGTGGCTTGACATTTTATCTGTCTTAGAATAGTTGAGCTGGAAGGGGAGTTTCAGAGCAGCTGCATTCTCCTCACTTCCTACAGGTAAGGAAACTGAGGTCCACTGAGTTGAAGAAACCCACTCAACACCAGACAACAATTTAGTGAGGAACTTGATTAAAACCTAAGTGTTATGACTCCTAGAGAATGCCTTATCCATTGCTGACATCAGTAGATCCGCAAACTCTAACTTGTAGCCCCATCTTTTTTTCTTTTTAAGGCCTTCAGACGTGACAAAGATTTGGCATATGCAGGATAACAGGCAGCCTCTAAAGGAAAAGTTTAAGTTTTCAATAGGTCAAAATAACCTTTGTTGTAACTTGAAGAAAAATCACTGTGCCTCAGAAACAACTACAAACTTCATATTAGCATAAAAGGTTAGTAGCAAAGATGTCACCTGTAGTTTCTTTTGCCTCTAAAAAGATAAAATTTACCTTTCCTTCCCCAACTTATGTCCACTAGAGCTCTGGGAATAGTTAGCCTTAGATTTCTTTTCACAAAATAAATACTATATATTTCAGTTATATACATAAAAATATTATATGTTAATTGTGATTTTGCAATACCCTAAATATTTACAATAAAGAGTGAACTCAGCATGGGAGGATGGAATACCAACCTGAATTATAAATTAAAATAATTATAGTATTTTTTTCAAAAGGATATTTGTGCATAAAAATTTTTAAAAAATCATGAAGAGGTTAAAAATTTCTACCATGCCTGCATTTTATAACACACTTATATTTCAGTCCTTTGCTAGAGTTCTTTCTTTTTTATTGCCTAAATGTAACTTGAGAGCACATAGTGTTTTGGTGTAGAAAAAGAGGTTCTTTGGTACTATAATATTGCTTTGGTAATTTATTAAACCACATTGTCCTCCAGCACTGTCAAATTTAATGCCTTTTGAAGCATTTATTGATCAGGGTGGAAGCATGTTCCAACTGTCACATCAGAATTGGAGCATTATAGCTCCAATTGGCTGACCAGTAAATGATTCATAAGGAAAGGATTTAGATAAGTTTGTTATCTAAATATCTTTTAATATGTTTATAACAGTTAGAGACTTACATAGAAGAAAGCACATATACGTAGCATAACTGCCTCCACCAGGGTGCCTTTTTTATGGTGTGGTTCCATTTGCTTTTATATTGACATACTACAGAGGCGGATAAACTATGACCACATTTGACCTGCTGACAGATATATTTTCTTTTTATAAAGTTTTATTAGAACACAGCCACGTGCACGCATTTATATATTGCTTTTCATGCTTAAAGGTAGAACTAAATAGTTGCAGGTAACATATAGCTTGAAAAAGCCTGTATTACTGTCTGGCGCTTTACAGAAAAAAATATGTCAACCACTAGCCTAGTAAACCGAATATAAATATAGTATCTGAAACTCTATAACATTTGCAGAGATTAGGTAATACTAATTTTTAGCCTCTGAGAAAGAGCATATAAATGCTGTATGTGGGTCCACATTCACATTTGTTTATGCAAAAACCAGCGTATTCTATCGCAGATTGATGCTAGCATCTTGGCTTAGATACTATAGATTTGCTTTTGCAAAGAATTGTGAAAGGAAGTTTCTGACCTTAGTATGAAAAGGGCTGATATTCTTTGAGATATACTCCTTTTTAAAATAATGTCATTCTAGCTTTCTTTGGTTGCTCTCTATGTCCTTTTCATGGAAAGAAGTGCACTAACATTTTAAATGGAACTTGGAAGTACCATGCAAGTCAGTTAAGCTTGTGATTCCCTACTGGGACCTGTCTCAGTCTGTTCATGCTGCTATAACAAAATACCTGAGACTGGGTAATGTATAAACAACAGAAATGTATTTCTTACGGTTTTGGAATTGGGAAGTCCAAGATCAAGACATCAGCAGATTTGGTGTGTTTGGTGAGGGCCTGGTTTCTGCTTATAAGATGGTTCCTTGTTGCTATGTCCTCACATGGTAGAAGGGACAGAAAGACAAAAAGTGCCTGGCTAGTTCCCTTCAATGCTTTTATAAGTTTGCTAATCCCATTCATGAGGGCTCTGACCTCATGAATTAATTATCTCTAAAAGGCCCTATCTGTAAATACTATCACATTGATGATTAAGTTTCAACATATGAATTTTTTTTTTTTTTTGAGACAGGATCTCACTCTGTTGCCCATGCTAGAGTGCAATGGCATCATCATAGCTCACTGCTACCTCAAACAGCTGGGCTCAGGTGATCCTCCCGCCTCAGCCTCCCAAGTAGCTGGGACTACAGGCATGGGCCATCATGATTGGGTAATTTTTCTATATTTTGTAGAGATGAAGTCTCACTATGTTGCTCAGGCTCTCAACATATGAATTTTAGAGGGGACATAAATAGTCAAATCATAGCAGGACTCCATACTAAAATCTTAAAGTAAACAACTAGGGACTTATTAAATGACTTAGGTTTGACCTAGTAGTCTTGCATCTGGGACTTTTTTTTAAACTCAGAGATCGAGTGAGATACTTAGAAGGGAATATGTCTGTTTATGTCATCTTGTATGTTTAGCTCCCATGGAATTGTATCAGTGTTACATCTATGACAAGTTAATGCTGTAGGAGTATTTAGCATTTTATCATTGATAGACTATTCTGTGTTATCATCTTTGTAATATTAGCTATGGAACTCTACCTCTGAACCTAATTCATCAAACTTCAGAATACCCTTACAGCTCTACTCATGAAAGACATTTAAAAAGGTATTAAATTTCTTTTGAAACATTCATGGAGAATTTGAAGATCAGGCCAATAGAGATAACTAAAAATTACCAGTTTCCTTACACTTCTTCATATTTACTTGAATATCGTTAAATCTTTGATTAAAAGGCACCAGGGAGTTTGGGCTCCTCATTTATGATTTGTTATTTTAAATCACTGTGGTATCATCATTTTTCTGCTTGTTTGTAATAAATAGCTAATTTTACTATGCCACAAAATTTCAGATTTGCTCAGAACAAACATACTACTGGCCAGGCGCAGTGGCTCACGCCTGTAATCCTAGCATTCTGGGAGGCCGAGGTGGGCGGATAGCTCAAGGTCAGGAGTTCAAGACCAGCCTGAGCAAGAGCAAGACCCCATCTCTACTAAAAAAAAAAAAAAAATAGAAAGAAATTAGCTGGACAACTAAAAATATATAGAAAAAATTAGCTGGGCATGGTGGCGCATGCCTGTAGTCCCAGCTACTCGGGAGGCTGAGGCAGGAGGATTGCTTAAGCCCAGGAGTTTGAAGTTGCTGTGAGCTAGGCTGACGCCACGGCATTCTAGCCAGGGCAAAAGAGCGAGACTCTGTCTCAAAAACAAAACAAAACAAAACATATACGACTAAACTGGAAACTTTATTTTAATTCCTGAACAACCTTCACGTTTTTCCCTAACCTTGATTATCACTTTTTGGTAAGGATGACTGAAATCCAAGGATCTATCTAGATTTCTCCTCGTTTCTGGTTTCCTCACATTCCATCTTTAGTTAAAGTAGTAATCTCCAGAAGTTGAAAGGATCCTCTTTCTCTAAACCACATTCTCAGTTTAATTTAGGAACCAATACTGCAGGGTGTAATGGTTTACAAAGTAAATCAAGAAGTATAGCCATGCATTTTTGTCATTGTTTATGCATCTTTAAGTATCTTTTTGACACTCTGATTGGCTATTGTCCTTTTACCTGTTTCACTGCCACTGGAAGGGTTGTTGCTGGCCAAGGAAATATCTAGCCTTGAGACAAAAACATTTGCAACAACGGAAACAAATTCATCTAAACTAGTTTGCTTCAAGAAAAACAAATTCATTATGTTTAACTCTGGATATCTAGGCGTGCATTTTCACTCATTCTAGTCCCAGCCATTGCCATTCTAAAATCTAGACAAAAGAGACCTGATTTTCAGATGCTTCTTTTGTCTTCCAAATAGCCTAACTCCTTTAAAGCAGATATCAGAGTATAGTGGAAATACCATTTGGGATGTAGGTGACCTGGTTTCAATCCTAGATGTGGCTTTAGTAGCTAAGTGATTTAGGACAAGTTACTTCTCTGAGCTTTAATTAATTAATTTATTTTTATTTTTTTGGTATTATGAAGGAAATACTCATTTCCCAAATACTAAGAATTAGTTAGAATTAATAATATTTAAAACATTAGGCCAGTAGTAGGCATTCAATAAATAAATGTTAGTTATGTCTCCCACTACCATTCTATAATATTAATTTGTCTTTTTTTCCCAAAATGACACCCAGTGTTCTTTAGCAATGAATTCCTTCCCTTTAGCACTATTTTTGACAGTTCAGTAATTCTATGAAGGTGAACCTTTTTATTTTTCATACCTTGCTGAGTTTACTTGCTTTATACTAAAGGCATGTAGATAATGTCAGCTGATTTTTTTCAGACCACTAAGTTAAGCCAATATTTAATTTTTCTAGTTACTTTTAAAGAGCCAGATTCATAATTAAAGTGATAGCTGTGTTTATTGAGCACACACTGTGTGCCAGGCACATTATGTATATTGTCTCATTTAAATCTCAAACCCTGTAAGACTAGTATTTTTATTATCCCTCAAACTGATGAATCTTAGGGAATTTAAATAAGTTGCCCAAAGTCACATAGTAAAGGGAAGAGCCAAGATTCAAATCCAGGCAGTCTTACGTGTGAGTTACCAACCACCACACTCTGCTTGATAGAATTGGAATAGGCCATATCCCAAGTTACCCAGTGTGTATAATTCAAACAAATTAATGCCTTGGCAATTTTTTGAAGGTATTTTTATCAGTTGTTGGAGATTTAGGAATGATAAGGTTCTGCCCACTTATCAATATTAAAATTTTTCTCTAGCATTTCTTAAGAACTCTATAGATGGCTTTTCTTCCCCATAGTATAACCATAAATAACCATTGAGTTTACCAATGTGAAGGTCATTGCTAATCCAACAAGAATAGATTCTGTGTGGTGATAGGGAAGATAGCATGGGTTTAAGAAAAAAAATGAGAGGGTCTTATTTATCATGTGCTGTTTATCTCACCTATTTTATATTTTCTTTTTCTCCTTTTTTGCCTTATTTTAGTTCAGTTTTTTTAATCATTCTCTTCTTTCCCCTCTACTAGATTTAAAGTTGTATACTGTTTTCTATATATTATGTTAATATCTACTTTAAAATTATGCCATCTATGTATAATATTAATCTGGACAATACAAGGATCTCAGAACACTTAAATTCCAAGACCTTCACCTGACTGTTTTTCTCTTTGGTCTGGAATTTAATTATTTTTTTCCTAACCCTATAATGTTTATTAATTCTCTTAGTTTCATTAAACTTCTTGAATCCGCAGATTGGTATCTTTTATGAATTCTGGAAAATTAGCAGCCATTATCTCTTCAAATATTCTTAATACCTCTCGTCTTCTTTCTTTCTGGTTCTCTAATTACATGCTTGTTAGACCTTCTCATTCTATCCATGTGTCTTAACCACTTTCCACATTTTCTGTCTTTTTTTCTCTGCCACAATCTAAATAGTTTCTTGTGACTTACCTTCCAGTTCATTAATTTTCTCTGCAACTTTTGAACTTATCCATAGAGTGTTAAGGTTTGGCTAGTGACTGTTTTTTCCTAAAAATTCACTCTCATCCTTTTTCAAACATTCTAAGTCAATTTTTAAAAATTTCCATGTTTTCTTTTATTTAAACATAATCATTTTATATTTTTATTCCAACAATTTTATAGTTGAAGTTCTTATGGATCTATTTCTGCTGTTTCCTCTGGTTCTCACTCATAGTACTTTATTTCCTTACATGCTAGGTTATTTTCAACTTTGTACTGTTCGTTGTCCTTAAAAGATTATTAGCAGGACTTCTTTGAGGCCTGGTGTGGAGATGTGTCCTCATAGAAAGGATTTACATTTGCTTGTATCCGTTGCCTAGAAGTACTACCAAGCAGGTTAATTTTAAGTTACATTCACAGCTTTAAGTGTTCCTTGACCACCTTATAAATCCCCAAGGAGTGCAGTTTATGGTACCAAATTATAACAGTTCCCCCTCCACAGATACAGTCCCACACTCTGGTTGTGGTCAAAGTTAAGAAAATTTCTCTGTAGTTCCTTTGTGAGGGAGTAAGGCACTTTTTTACTTCCTGTTAACACCTACTCTGATGGTAAAGTTCTTTAGAGTTCCAGCTGTATTGTGGGGAAGTAGAAGAGGGGATAATTTCTTATTATGATCATTTCTTACTTTGGATGAACACTGGGCTTTGTCTTCTATTTCCCTAATGCTACAAAAGGCTTTGAAAACCTCAGCCCAGATTCTCCTGGTATAGCAACTACCCTCTAGGCAGCAGCAGTTTCCTTGAGTTGTTTACCTCCCTAGGTTCTTTAACTTCTTCTACAATGGTCTGACTTTCCTCACTGTTTTTGATGCTTTTCAAAAGATTTTTAAAATATTTTACCCAGTATTTTTAGTTGTTTTCTGTAGGAAAATGGGTCCAAATAGCCTAATCTGCTTTATTGCTGGAAATGAATTGCCCCATTTATTATTTAGTAAGCTGAAGTTTCAATGGAAAAGAACCCAAACTCTGTAAAATAATTTAAAGAGATTTATTCTGAGCTGAATTTGTGTCACCATAGCCCGGGGAGCCACACTCAAGAGGGCTTTAGAAAGTGGTCTCCCTATGGTCGGATTATTGTTTGGTTTTTGTACACTTCAGGGAGACAGGAATTACATGTAAAGTCATAAATCAATACATGGAAGGTGTACATTGTTTTGGCCCAAAAAGGCAGGACATCTTGAAGGAGGGGCATTACAGGTTATAGATGGGTTTAAAGATTCTTTGATTTGTAATTGGTTAAGGAAATGAAGCTTTATCTAAAGACTTGGAATGTTTTAAGTTAAAATAAAGAAGTCTGTTAATCAGAGACAAGCCACCGGTATGTACTGGACATATACCCAGACTCAAGTGATCTGTTAAGTAAATTGATGACCTGCAGGTGTGGCTTAACCACACCTGCATAACCTTAGGCCTGTTGATGAATCACAAAGGATATCTCCAAGAAGGGAAGGGAGCATGACAAGGCATGTCTGACCTCCCTTCTAATGGCCAGGAACTCAGCTTTAGGGTATTTCTGGGGTCCCCTTGGTCAAGAGGGAGTCCATTTAGTCAGCAGGGGGGTTTAAGATTTTATTCACAAAAGTAACTCATTTCAAGTTAGTAAGTTTCTGGTAAATATTTCAGGCATGTACATCATTATATCTTTAACAAATTCCCATATTTTTCTAATTTCTTATGAATGCAAATGTATTACTTATAAATAGTAAGATATTTTAAAATTAAATTATTTATTTTCTGATTTATATAGGACTAACTTCCTCAACGCTTAGACTCTGAGGAAAATGGCAAAAATGGATAGTGATTCTAAGCATCTTCTCATCTCTGAGGTAGATCATGAAGTAAATTCTGGACCTATGAATATCCAGTTTGATTCATCAGATCTAAGATCCAAAAGGTAAGTGTTTAAAACATTTATTTCATAATTAGGATTTTTAATTATTAAAATAGAATTAATTGTAACCAAACATGTATAGATTTGATTATAAAATACCAAATTTCTTACAGGATTTGTATGTATGTATATAAGGGGGAAGTAAATAGGAATACTATTTCCTCATTTATATATGAGAGCGAGATTGTTTTACTAAACTCAACATCTATTGGGGGAGGGGCTGGGGTAAGTTTTACAAGTAAAATACATTCATATAATTCATTTAACATATATGTATTGATTACCTGCTTTGTGCAAGGTAATATGCTAGGTGTTGGAGATACACAAGTAAAAGTAATAGACGATCTTTACCTTCATTGAACTTAAATTCCAACAGATAATTTAAGATAATTTGAGTTTAAATTCTATTTCATTGTATATTGGGAATACCCAAAAGAATCCACTGAAAAATTATAAATAATAAGAGAATTCAGTAAAGTGGCTGCTTACAAAATAGGCAAAAATAAATGGCCTTCCAATGAGAAAATGTAATGGAAGAAAAGATAAAATACATAGAAATAGTCTTAACAAGAATGTGTAAAATCTATATGAGAGAAATTTTAAAATGCTCCTGAAGGGCATAAAATATGATTTCGAGTATTTCATCAAGTCTGAGATGCTACTAATTATAAACTGCATTTTATAAAATATAACACTAAGCAAAATTGCCAATACCTCTGATACAAAATCTCTTAGGACTTAGAATTTTTGTTTCGTATTTACTGAAAGAACTCTTGGGCTTATTTGATATTTTATCATGTATTTCTTGTGCAATATAAAAAGGAAAATACAAACACAGTATATCAGTTACGGTATTACTAACTCCTCACATTTAGAATCTGATTCTTCCGAATCACTTTTTGGCTTTGAGTCTTCAAAATAGGTGTTTTTCCCACACTGAATTGTCCTTTGTGCCATTAAGAACATTGATGATGTAGCATTTCTTGAAAAGATTTTCTTCCAGATCACTGACCCTTTGTGTTGATGCTTGTACTTTCCTGATCTTGCCAGAAGGTGTCACAGAAGGCTTTTTTTAACAGCATGACTCATATGTCTTCCTCAGATAGTCTTTAAATGGTTTGTCTGAAATAACCAGGAATGGCAATTACCTGTCATGCCACGAGGCATAACTACTATCATATTGCCACCTGCTGACAGTGATAAAAATGTATTCTAGATTATCATATGCATCCTTATTTAGAAATGTTTAAGTGTGTATATTAGTTTTTAAAATTTTATTTTAAATTTTTATTTTTTTTATTTTTGAGACAAGAGTCTCATTCTGTCACCCCGGGGTAGAGTGCAGTGGTGTCATCATAGCTCACTGCAACCTCCAACTCCTGGGCTCAAGCAATCCTCCTGCCTCAGCCTCCCAAGTAGCTGGGTCTACAGGCCTGCGCCACCATGCTGGGCTAATTTTTTTTTATTTTTAGAGACGGTGGTCTCCCTTTTGCTCAGGCTGGTCTTGAACTCCTGATCTCAAGCCATCCTCCTGCCTCGGGGCCTCGAGCACCCCCCCCCGCCCAGTGCTAGGATTACAGGCGTGAGCCATCATGCCCGGCCTAAATGTGTATATTAGAATCAGTAAAATATGATAAAAAGGCATATTCTGCTCTCAATGGGAAGGCTCTAAAATAAAGATGTCATACTCTTTAAATTTTAATCCATAAATTAATATGATTTCCCCCCAAAATGCTAGCAGCCAATCGCAAAGTTTATATGGATCAGCAATTTCAGTTGTAGGCATTAATTTACCGTGTCAAATGATATATGTACCAGGCTGTTTAATACAGTATTTTTTATAATAGCAAATATTGAAAACAATCAAAATGTCTTTTCTTACAAGAATGGATAAATTGTGGCCCATTACATTTATACAATGAAATATTTTTCATCTATTAAAAAGAAGGAGGTAGCTTTATTATATGTCAAAATGGAACAACTTTTCAACTATTTTGCTAAGTGAAAAATACAAGAACAGAGCAATATGAATAGTATACCACCATTTGGGTAAAAATAATACATTATATATAATACAATATGTATAAATGGAATCTGGGGGAATAAATAGAAACTATAAGAGTGGTTGCCTCCTTAGAGAGAAACTGAGTGCTTGAGGTGGGACGGTGTGGCAGATGGATACCCAACAATTGTTCAACAACCCCACCTATTCCTTGTCAACAGAATCCTAATTTTGTAAAAGTCACAATGGGTCTTAATCCAGAAGATGAAGTAGGGTTGGCTTAAGATAATCTTGATAACCTGTTCCTGGTTTTCTAGATTCTTAATTTTTTAGACTTTCTTACAGCTATAGGTGGCAATGTGAAATTTATCACAGAAGAAATTTATCATTGTCATTTATATTGGCCATCAGAAAAGATAATGAAATGAATCTTTTGATTCTCACTTGTATGTTCCAACATCAGCAAATATAAGTACTAATGAATGCTAACTGAATGCTCAGGGTTTCCTGAAACCTCTACATTCTATGACAAATAATTGACCACTGTGACAATAGAACATAGGTCATAAAAGTGTATTCCGTTACAATAAGTTGGCAGGAGTTCAAACAGTTCTCTGAAAGTTTGTTTAACTGGGTAGATTAAATGGAAATATATTATCTGTAATGAAATTTGTCAAAATGAGAGGGAATCAACTCTACAATCATGGCATAACTACCTAGGTAAGCATGTTTTAAGAAAGGCAAATATAGGGACTTAGTGGTACTGAATGCTAATTTTCTATTAAGAAAACAGAAACTATTTGATGAGAAAAAAGCATGAGTGTACCATAAAACATTGTTATTTCTGTTAAGAGATGGATTACTATAAAACTCATGTACACTGAGGGAAAAGTATCTTCCATTTAGAAGAACCAACTTAGACAACTGTTTCCAAAACTTCATTTTATAGTCACCTTATGACTTTGGTGATATCTCAGTACCACCTGTGTAATATTATAATTTAATATTTCTTTAAAATCTACTTTTAAAAATTAGGGTTAATTTACCTACATCTTCACCTATTTGTGAAATGGTAGATTTGAAGTGTTGCTTATACTTTTTTCTATTATGCATTGCTAAATACCAACTAGTTAAAATAGTATTCATCCTGTGCTACGTAGAATCATCTTACATTATCACCATACTTTGGGAAACTGTATTTGGCTCTCAGTGTATAGAAAACACTTGATACTTTTGAGATTACTCATTCTCATTTTAGCTTGTGGTTTTCAATCTCCTCCACTAGGTGGCAATCAAAATCATGTATTCGTTAAAATGTAAGAATTTTAGTGACTGCTTTGGACTAAAAGATAGCAGCATACTGAATCTGCTTATCATTTTGGTAGAAGTGGGGTCTAACTAAACTTAGTGGGAGGAAGGAGCTTGTCATTATAGGGGAAGGATACATGTCATAATCATTTGGATCATTTGGGGAGCTTTTCAAACTATGCAGGCCCACTTTTTGCTCTGCACACCTCCCCTTCCCCATCAGTTTTTCACCTGGTTTGGGGTGGAGTGAAGAGTGTGTGTGGAGGGATAGAAAGGTTTAGAAGTCTCCTGTGTTGATATATTCTGCTAGCAGTTACCGGTCTGAGAGATTATTTTCCTGCTTTTCCCAGACCTTCTGTTAACCAAAGATAGAGCCTAGTATTCAGGATTGTTTCATATTCTACTGCTGCTCTGAGACTATGCCCTGGGGGAGTTGATCATCCCAGTTAGCCTATAACCAAATTGTGAAATGGTTAATTTTTTTTTTTTTTCAATCTTCCTCTACCACTGTTTCCTCTTCCATTTTTCCCAGGTCCTAGGGCTTTCATATCCTTCTGTGTTTGCCCAGTGTTATCCAGGGCAGGAATTTACTCAGATTTAACCCCCTAGGCAATACCTTATAAACCATACTTTTCTTCTGCCCCTTATTTACCAGTACTTATCTGTCCTATTCCTGCCAGGGCTCGGTTGTTGGCTTGGTATTATAATGGAAAACAATCTGATGTGTCAGAGACCTAGTCTAATACCTTTCAATGGTTCCTTGCATTTTAGCATGAAGAATCCTGAAAATATAAAATCCTAACCTAAAAGTTTAAGATTTTTCTAATTGATAACATTTCAAGTGCTCTGATAAGCCAGTGGGGTAGAGGTGGATATTTAGAATAGGCAGCATTTCTAGTGTTCTTCACCAAACACACTATGTATGCTATGGCACCTTATTTCTTATGTCTGTTCCTCTGTAAACTGGCCCCTCTGTTTTACCTGTCACTAATACTGTCACTGTAGAACAGCCTAAATTGACTGTTTTTGGTGCTTGTGGTCCTAGGAGAGAGAGGGGAAGAAAGAAAAATATGTAGAAAAATAATTTGAAAGAATAAAAGGATTCAGATGGGACTGGAAATAAGGTCCCAGTCTAACAAAGTTTGTGTTTAGATTTAAGGCATCTCCAGCTTGATAGCCATTATTGTTCTCTTTAAGCACAAGAGAAGCCTGAAGAAAGTGGTGGCTTAGTTGGATTTGACTAGTGCTCATTAGGGCCAAGTCAAAAGTGTGTTTTGTTGAGAGGAAAGGGTATAACGCATTAGGCTAGTGTCATTCTCTGCTCAATATTGTAACATATCCAAGTATATTTAGTCAAAATGGTTTTAGTGAAATAGAGAAATAGTACTGAAAAGCAATGAAACCAATGGCAAGTATATAACAAGAGATTTGAGACTTCTTTTAATAAACTTAAAGCCAAATATTATTGAATTAATGGAGGCACATGAAATGCAAGGATCTTATTAAAGTCCAATGGCCCAATAATATGGAACTGATCTTGTTAAAAATCATCTATTGAGATTTTGTATATTTAGCTTCCTGTTATTTTTTAGTCTTATTCTGAAATTGTCCCCAAAAGCCTATTATACAACTTTTTTAGGGGCTCTTATATTGATATTTCTTATTCCAATCTATTCTTTATTCCCTTGCCACAAGATATGGTTTCCAAGGTCTTTCAAATATTAACAGATAAATGAATGCCTCAACATTTTAAATTAGGACATATGTGTTGCATAAAATAATGTAGGGGATTATTTTGGTGTTGAACTTATAAAAAGGCCTGGCTCATTTGCAAGAACATCATACCTTCTTATTTTTTCTACTTCAATACTTTATAGTTTTCTTGACATGATACTTCAATTACGGTTATTTTTCATTTATTGTATACATATCTGACCTGGTATTGTTTATTCTAACACTAGACTTTTTTTCTAATGCTAGTTTTTATTTATGTCTACCAATATTTCTGCTTTTTTATTAACCTATACTTCATATGCAGAATTGCTTCTAATCTTGCCTTTCTTAAATCCTGGCTTATTCATTTCAATAGAAGCAAGCATTGGTCTTCTTCCTTATGTCTTTGAGTGTAGGCATGCTTGAGAATCTACACATTAAAATATGTATTATTTTATTATAAGCTACTATCATTTTATTTTTCTAAATTATGTCTATGTGTAGTTATATATTCTCTGTTTTATTAAGGCTAGTAAATGGGGTATTAAAACTAATTGCTTAAAAAGAGGGCATGGCCCTCATTCATGCATTGCTGGTGGAATTAAAACATGGTGCATCCAGTTTTGAGAACAGTTTGATAGTTCCTTAAAATGTTAAATAGAGTTATCATATGACCTAGCAATTCTACTCCTAGGTATCTATCCAAGAGAATTGGAAAACATATGTCTACACAAATAATTGTGAACAAATATTCATAATATTTAGAATGGCCAAAAGTGGAAACAAGCCAAATATTTATCAACTGATGTATGGATTAACTGAGTATGATATATGTCCATACACTGGAGTATTATTTGACTATAAAAAAAGAGTGAAGTACTGATATACGCTATAATGTTATGAACCTTGAAAACATGCTGTGTGAAAGAAGCCACATGAAAAAGGTCTCAAACTCCTGGCCTCAAGCAATCCTCCTGCCTCATCCTCCAAAGTAACTGGGATTATAAGCACAAACTACCGAACCCAGCATTAATTATTTTAAATAATGCTGTGATTAGCAGCTTTCTACATCATTTTTATAGCATATTTTATCTCTTTCTAACAGAGTCTCAAAAATATACTTATTAGAATAAAGGATATAAACACAATTATCCCTCTTGATACATTTAGCCAAATTGCTTTCTAGAAAGGTTGTGCCAACTTCTGCCAGCAAGGTGTGAAAGTTCCTATTTCAACATACCTTTTCTAGCCCTGCTTACTTTTTTTTTTTTTCCTAAGATATCTCTTATATTTTGTTTGTAACATTTTCCTATATGTAAAAGTTAGTTAGACAGGAGACAACTGGCAGAGCAGGTTTCATTTTGGACTCTTGCCTTTATAAATCTGTTCTGTTATTCTGGGATTGGTCTGCTGGAAAACATGCTATGCAACAAACAATGGATTCTGGTCAGGCTACTACAGTATTCAGCATCTGGATTGAAAATACAGCCGTCATCACCTGAATGACCAGTTTGTGTAGGCCATTTGTTGCTAGTGTCTTTCCAGTGGTAAAGCAGAAGTTCTCTCTAGTCCATCTGCCTTTCTTGAGAGCCATGATGATGATTTCTAAGGCTTGATGTGTAGTATCCCTTTCTTACGTGTCTTAGTCTGTTATGTGCTGCCGTAACAGAATACCTGAGACTGGATAATTTATAAAGAAAAGAAATTTATTTCTCATAGTTCTGGAGTTTGAGGAGTCCAAGATCAAGGCACCAGGCATTTGGCCTGGTGAGGGCGGAGGAGCTGAAGAGCAAGCTAGCCAAATGCTATGTGAAGCCTTTTTTTGAAAAGGCATTAATCCCTTGATGAGGAATGAGCCCTCATGGCCTAATCCCCTCCTAAAGGCTCTGCCTCTTAATATTAATACCATCACATTGGCAACACTTGCTTTCTGCAGGATACCCATTCAAACTATCATATAAAATTATGGGAGAGGAATAAGAGGCTCTCTTTCTTTGATCTGTTTAAAGAGTAGATGTGGGGTTTGGGTTTTTTTTTTTTTAATTAAGATAATTAAGAAAGCAATTTTAGTATTTGTTTGAAAATCACTGTATTAAAAATAAGATGTATCTCAATATATTTACATATTTATTGACTTCTTTACCTTCTTTCATTGTCTGGTTTTTAAGGAAAGGAAATTTTAGTTAAAATGCTAGCCTGGCATTTTTCTTATTCCCCACTTCTTTTTCTCATGGGGAATTATTAGGTTATGAAACTGGAAATTTTATTTCTCTTCCAGAAATTCTTTTGGTAGATTTGTGTAAGAAGGAGAACAACAATTGGCGTGGCATTGCAGGCTGAAGCCTACCATTTATTTATAATTAAGACAAGCTCTTTATTTCAAAATATTAAATTAATAATACTCCTGTTCAATTATTACACTTAAGTAAATTGAGACAATTTGTGATATATTTTGGCATCCTCATAAAGTGGATAAAAGGAGAAGCTACTTGGGGAACTGTGCCCTCTGGGAAATTGTTCTCGCATTCCTAATCTTCCTTTATGGAATGTCACTCACTGTGTCCCTTTTGGAGGTGCTCTTTCTAGGTGAAAGGTGGGAGGGAGTGGCGGTGGTAGCATGGCTGTTTACATCAACCTAGAGAAAAACCAAAGCATCTTAACTTGATTGAAATGTTCCTGGATGATTTTAGAATTCTTTAAGTCTCATTCCAGTGCTGATACTTTAAAAACCCCCCAAACCTTATATTTCTGTTACTCATCATTTTGTAGCCATAAAAGATTATTTGTCTCAGCACAGTAGAATTAAAACATAATTTATGGATTTTTTTTTTAAAACCAAAATCTGAAAGCATGAATTGCATTGGAAGGAATTTTGAAATTCATTCCTAGCAGAATCTGTATTTAATCAAGATATATGGTCCTGAGAATTAATTTTCAGGTCAAATTCTTTGTCCATATGTTGTTGATGAAGATGTTTGCTTGTGGCTAAGTAACAGCTTAGAATTCTAAAATGGGGAACCCATAACCTTCAACCAAGTGTTTATCAACATTTACTTTTTTCCAATCCTTTTTCATCATACCACTCTTATCAGGTAAAAAGATAACAATAACAATCTAAAACAATGGGACTGTATTTGTATGTCTGCCTTCACGTGTTCATTTGTAAATTATGATGTACATACACTTCTGTACTTACGTATTATGTACTCAACATACATAATAATAGAAATTTTTAAATGATAAGAAAGATGTAATCAATCTTGATAAAATTAACTTTAAGTTTTATTTATTAAAGTATAGTAAAATTTGTTTTTACTTTCTATCAATAACAATTCATTATGCTTTATTATTTTTAAATCTTATAACACCTTGTAACACAGTAATTTAAACTTATTCAAAGTTCATTTCATTCTCTTCCCACAATGTGTAATGTTTTGTTGAAATTGCTTGGTGAATTTTCATCCTTCGTGGTATCACTTAATTCTTACATTTAGTGATTGCATTGCTAGTTTGTATAGTCTCATGTTCCATGCTGTTTTTAAAGTTCAAAATACTAATGTTTTGTTGGTTTAATATTGTTGATGTAGAAACAACCAGTAGCTTTGTTCACCTGTCTTAATTTTCTCTCTAGTCTATCCCCTAACCTCTCCTCTCCTCTTTTCCACTTTTCTGCCTTCTCCTTCATTCCTGAAACCCTCCCAGCTCTACTTTATCACTCAGTTCCAGCAATCACCCCCCAGTGTGCGTGTGCACGCATGCACACACACACACACACACACACACAGAAGAAAAAAAACAGTAATGATTTAAAGAGAGCCCTCAGAAGGTGGTAAATCTCTCTGCTGGGAAAAGGGGAGGAGTTGATAGAACTGATACAGAAAAGTGGACCCCAAAACTGGGGTCCAGCCTGAAGGCCAAGTAGGTTTTGGGCTTCATGCAGGAAATAATTCAAGAGCAAGCCGACAGAGCAAAAGCAAGTTAAATGAGGGAAGAAAAGAAAAAAGAAACGTGGCTACCCCATAGACAGAGCATTGGCTGTCTCTCAAAGCAGTGACTATCTCGCAGAGCAACAGAGAGGAGCACTTTGTGAATTTCCAGGATCTTATTTTATACCTTCTATTTAATTTTATGTTAAGCAGAGGGAGAAGTATTCATAAGATTTCTTCTGGGAGAGGGGTGGGAAATTCTCAGAACTGAGGGTCCTCCTCTTTTTAAACCATATAGGGTGACTTCTGGAAGTTGCCATGGCATTTGTAAACTATCATGGGGCTGGCTGGGGGGAGTTTTAAC
The DNA here is from genome assembly GCF_041146395.1 of Eulemur rufifrons. NCBI lineage: Eukaryota > Metazoa > Chordata > Mammalia > Primates > Lemuridae > Eulemur > Eulemur rufifrons. Next base: position 35,059,836 of record NC_090999.1, on the reverse strand, counting down.
ACTGACTGACAAAGTAGTTGCTTTTTAAAAAAACATGTTATACAAAGAAAATTCTGATAATGGATGTTCAGAAATGTTTCTATTTTTACATGATATTATTGCTGAAAATATTGTGTGTCACCAATAAAAACTCATATCTGCAATTTCATACACATGGATTCAAAATTTTCAAAGATTTAAAAACTTCCAGACTATCATGGGGCTGGCTGGGCACAGTGGCTTATACCTGTAATCCCAGCACTTTGGGAGGCTAAGGTGGGAGGATAACTGGAGGCAAGGAGTTTGAAACCAGTAACCTAGTGAGACTCTGTCTCCACCCAAAAAAAAAAAAAAAAAAAGTTAAAAAACTTGCTGGGTGTGGTGGCGCATGCTTGTAGTCCCAGCTACTCAGGAGGCTGAAGCAGGAGGATCGCTTGAGCCCACGAATAGCCCACAAGTTCAAGGCTACAGTAAGCTGTGATAATGCCACCGCACTCTAGTCCAGGCAACATGATGAAACCCTGTCTCAAAAACAAAAACAAAAAACCCACACTATCTTTACCTTGAAGGGAGTTAAAGGGAGATAGAGTAAGTATGTGGGGGAGATTGTTTGTTTTTTGGTTTTTAATATCTGCTATGTACCTATGTAGCACACTGTTGACAGCCACGTGTCCTTGAAGAGGTCAGCAAATTTGGAATGGTTGTCTTAGCTGTAGAAGAAAAATAAATAACTCATTTAAATTTGACAGTTCTTTAAGGTACTTTGCTACAAGATAACCAACAAATTTCTGTATGGCACAAAAGATTTTTAGGGTCCCTCTCAATCTCATTACCTCTTCTTCTTCTTCTTTTTTTTTTTTTTTTTTTGAGACAAACTCTCTCTGTTGCCTGGGCTAGAGTGCAAGGGCGTCATCATAGCTCACTGCAACCTCAAACTCCTGGGCTCAAGCGATCCTCCTGCCTCAGCCTCCCGAGTAGCTGGGATTACAGGCGTGTGCTATGATGCCTGGCTAACTTTTCTATTTTTATTGGAGATGGGGTCTCATTCTTGCTCAGGCTAGTCTCAAACTCCTAAGCACAAGAAATCCTTCCACCTTGGCCTCCCAGCATGCTAGGATTACAGGTGGGAACTGCCATGTCTGGCCTTCAATCTCATTACTAAGTTTTGAAAGAAATTTTCATTTAAGATCTATGTTTAAAGCTTTTTATCATATGATATATCTCATGTACAGGAAAGTACATTGTGTATGTACAATTTAAGAAATAATTGTAAAGCCAGTACCCATCCAGCCACCACCAAGGTCAAGAAGTAGCAGCACCCCAGAAATTCCTTAAGTGTCCTTCAGCAAACACATCCCCTTTCCTCTCTAGAGGTGACCACTCTCTTGACTTTTATTATGGTTTTATTGTCTATATATCCCTAAATACATAATTCAGTTTTACCTGGTTTTGTGCGTCAATGTTGGGTATAAACCTTCTTAAGAGTCATAGAATTGTTATTAAACTTCAGAGAAGCATATATAACTGGTCAGTAGAAGGGTGGAGACAGATTTATAAGCCAAAAATTTTTAAGGAATTTAAGGAGTGGAACCTTGAAAAGGTGTTAGGTAGTAGTAAGGTTTCTCTGTTTATAAGAAGTATATTAAATGAAAATATGAGGGTCAACTCACATTTTAAAATATTTTATAAATTTTTCTTAATATTAAAAGCATTTTTTTCTGTGGCATGACCATAAATATTTATAAGGTAAGGCAAATATAACTTCTTTATTTTCAGTGTGGTACAGTTGAACTGCATTTCAAATGAGAAATAACATTGATGGGGAGCACCCATGTGAAACTGTTCAAAAGAAGAAAGCCCAAGTTTCAAGTCTTTTTCTGAATATTGTTCTTTGTATAGTACTGTTGCATTTTAAAAGTGTTTTCAGAACCAACTAAAGTTCAATTTAGAAATAAAATTTATATTTTTACTCTCTCAAATGAAGCTTTAAGCATATGTTTCTAATAATTCAGTTAAAATATGCTGAGTTATATATTTATAGAGAGAATCTGTTTTGAAAAGATTCCAAAATATTTGTTTGAACAGGCACTCAGCATCTCGATGAAAACTGCTGGAAAAGAAAAACTTTCAGAGTCGTTCTGCCCTCAGAGTAGTCAAGCCAACTAAACTGGTACAGTTAACACTTCTGTAAGAAGCCAGGAGCCAAGAAATTTAGCACTTCCTGACTGCTTTTCAGCAAGCAGGCCTTCAAACCAACTTAGTGGTTGATATTAATACCATTGAATTTTCAGAGTAAAAAGCTAAAAGCAGAGTTTCTACATCTCTCTATCAGTATCATACTTATCAGTCTCTTTTAGTAATCTATGACCAACTTCAGTCTCTGCCTTACATTGGCATCAAAGCTATAATTCTTTCTTCAATTTTATGGGGCGTCATTCTTGCAAAGCGAAAGGTGAATGCCCTATAGAGTGTGACCACTGGTATGATTAAACTGTCTCCCAGATACAAAGATTTTTACATTGCTTTTTAGTACTACTGAGTGTCATAGTAGAGACTAAGGTGTAAATTATATAGGACATAATATTTTGGGATGATTGGTAGTTATATCAGGCTACCAAATTTATAAGTAGGAGTTGTTTATTCAGCTTCTGACCCATTCATTTTCACTATATCCCCTTGAAGTTTATTGACACCACTTAATTCATCTAGCAATAATATGCTTAATATCTTAGTTCGTTTTGTGCTGCTATAACAGAATACCTGAGACTGGGTAATTTATAAAGAATTTATAGTTCTGGGGGCTGGGAGGTCAAGGGGCCCACATCTGGTGGGGACCTTTTTGTTCGCCATCTTACTGTGGAAAGCAGAAGAGCAAAAGAGCATGCAAGTGGATGGGGGTAATGAGGAGGCTGAACTGATCCTTTCACCAGGAACCACTCCTGTGATAACTAACCCCTCTTGCGATGGTGGCAATTAGTCCATTCATGAGAGCAGTGCGCTCGTGACCTAATCACCACTTAAAGGTCCTACCTCTCAACACTGTTGCATTGGGGATTAAGTTTCCAACATATGGCCTTTGGGAGACATGTTCAAACTGTAGCACTTAGTATATATAATATATCATGTTGATCTCAATCCACATATTTGCTCTAGTAAGTGCTCTACTTTCATATTCATTGGATTGCAGGTAGCACCTACTGTATTTAGGTGCTGTAGTACAGAGTAAATAAAAGATTCAAAGATTCTGTATGCTAACTAGAAAGACAAGACTCAAATCTATACTACCATTTCTCAAATATCACAGAATTAGTTAGAAAAATAGCAGAAAATACATTTTCACTCACTTGGTTTTTCAATTGCTGCCCACAAGATTAGGTCAACAGTGTCTCCAGAAATTATTACCATAACTTAATAAATTTTAAGCTTCTTTCAGAACCAAAAGTGTAGAGGAGTTATTTGGATCTGTGTATAATCTGAAATGACAAATTATATACAGTTTGAGCCACAGTGTCACTTATGACTTCAAGGGGTCTAAGAATCAGCAGAGGAATGCAGTCCTTTCGTACATCTTTGCCTGGTCTTTCCATTTTGGGTAGTCTGTCACTAGAAGCTTAGAAAGAAAATGAGGGAGTTTCAGAAAGGAACAGAAAGGGTTGATGACTGGAAAGGATGATTGAAAACCAAAATCTGCAGTCGATTAGGACGTAGTCATGGAAAGGAAGCATACAGATAAATAAGAGGGTATGTTACTAAAATCCACAAAAAAAAAAAAAAAAAATAGAATGAGGCAAAATATCTCTAGTGTCTTGATGATCCATTTGACAGTGCTTTGAATAAGTCTCCCTAGGGAGATGGTTGAGATTACTAATCGTTAACACATGAACCAAGAAATAAGCATTCTGTTTATCCTAGCAAGTAACTTTGGCCCATAAGGAGGAAGTAGAGACTCTTTAGTAGAGGGACATTTTAGTCCATGATTTATCTGATTTAGCACCAAAAGCTTTTTTGAGAGCCTATTCAAAGCCGTCTAAGCTTCATTATTGGATACTTATAACTGCTATATTTCTTTTTAATAGCTGATTTAAGCTCTTTCTGCTATGTTGCTAAATTTCTTAAGATTAAAAAAGGGTGTTTAAAGTAAAACTATTATGAGACAAAAGCTTTATTTTGTAAATAGGTTAATACTTCTTTTGTGACCTTTTTCTTTTTCCACCAAAAGTGAGAAGTGAATGCCTTGCCTCTGTGCATCCCATTTCTAATGGAGGACAAGAAGGTATTTTCTTCAAAGGCTGATTTCCACAGTTTTTGGCTGAACGCTTTTTGTCAAGTGTATATTCCCTTCTCTAGGCCTTTCTATATAGAGCCCACAAACATCGTCAATGTGAATAATGTCATTCAGAGGGTTAGCGACCATGCCTCTGCCATGAACAAGAGAATTCATTACTACAGCCGGCTCACCACTCCTGCAGACAAGGCACTGGTAAGAGGCAAAGCATGACTAATTGTCTAAAGTTAAGTTGAAATGAATAGTGAGCAGCATAAGCCTGGGCAACTCCCGGTGTTTGAACTTTTTGCTGGCCATATTCCAAGGACAGCATCATGCAGAGTCAAAGATAGTATAATAATTAATACATGTCCTACATTTCAGGCTAGTTCATTCTTATCTAGCCTGGCATAGAGAGATTTGAAACAATCTCTCTGTGTTGACAACACCCTGGAGATGTTTTTGTATTAAATTCTGTTAATTCCCAATCCTAAGATCTCCAAGGAGGATAAATTACTTTTGAAGTGGCAGTTTAGGTCATTGATTCATAACAGATAATAACAGATTCTGGTTAGTCTGTTCAGTTTTTAAGTTTGAAGCTACAAGGAAAATATTTTTTGGAACTTTCTACAAAAGTGGGAAATGGAAATGCGTACATATATAAATGTAATATTTTCTTATTTAGCATCATCCTTTTATTGATGAAAGACAGGGGTCAAAGGGCCATATACAAAATGTTTTAGACTTTGCAGGCCACATATTATGGCATGCTGTTCTTCATTTTGCTTTATAATCATTAAAAATATAAATACCATTCTTGGGGAAGGGGCTATATGATCAAGTTGAAGGCCAGATTTGGCCCATGGGCCAGAGTGTGTTGACTCTTGATCTTCTGAAATCTGTATTATTATTTTAGAATCAAAAATATGTAAGTAATTTGGTTGCTTATAAAAACTATCACGTGAGATATTCAGAAACTTACAAGCTTAAAGGAAAATGGGAACATTCTGGGGGGAAAACATGATTTTTTAAATAGTATTAGTAATAAGAAGAAAGGAACTAATATTCATTAGACATTTACTAAGGTTTGGGTATCACTTAAACATAGCTATCTCATTTAATCCTCACAGTGGCCCTGAAAGAAATATTAAGATCTCCTTTTATATGGCCAAAGTAGGGATTTCTAAAATGTTCTGGGTGGGATAATTTTTTTCCCCAATTTTGTGGGGCTTCTCCCCCTAGGCCTTTACATCAGTAGTTGTGGTAGAGTCTTAGTTCTATAATAGAATTATCTAAGCCCTTTGGGGAATAGAGGTAATCCAGCATCTCTGAGTCTAGTTCAGACCTTCTAGAGGCTCTTCTCTTGGAAGCAAACTTCAGAGATACCAGCTGGGCAAGTCTAGACCTGAATTACATTGTTTGCTTAGAAATTAAGTCAGCATTGTGCAGCAAGTTTAATCGCTTTTGTTAAAAGCGAAGTGACAGAAGTGACTCTAGTGAATCAAGATATATAAACAGTGATCTAAAATTAACAATGTGATATAACCATTTTTAATGAATATGTATATACTGTATATACTCATTTTTGAAAATCCTAAAATTATTTTTCCTAAAAGATTTTTAAGAGGACAATATGAAACCACGGGTCTTTACATAGTATTTACAGAGTTAAATCTTTTTATTCATAAACATTTTCCCATATACCTTAATATTTTAATTCTAAAATGGGGAAGGAAAGAAAATTATTTGACTGGACCTTGCTAATAAAAGTGTGGCCTGCACAGGCCAGCAGTATAGGCATCACTGAGAGTTTAGTAAAAATGCAGAATCTCAGGCCTCACTCCAGACTTAATCAAAATCTTCAATAAGATCCCTGTGTGATTCATAGGAACATTAAAGTTTGAAAAGTGCTTCTGTAGACCACTGCCAGAGTGGAATCCAACCCTCCCATTTTTCTCTATCTCCTAAGAATTTGCTACTTCTTCTTTTCAAGAGAGGGTCTCGCTCTGCCATCTGGGGTAGAGTGCAGTGGCATCATCACAGCTCACTGCAATCTCAAACTCCTGGGCTCAAGCAATCCTCCTGCCTCAGACTCCCAGGTAGCTTGGACTACAGGTACACGCTACCACGCCCGGCTAATTTTTCTATTTTTTGTAGAGACAAGGTCTGTATTCCTCAGGCTGGTCTCGAACTCATAGCCTTAGGTGATCCTTCTGCCTCAGCCTCCCAAAGTGCTAGGATTACAAGCATGAGCCACTGCGCCTGGCCCCACTTCTTATCTTCTAATCCTGCCACAGATAGCTTTTAATTTTCACTTTTTCTGAATTTGCTTTGCTAGCTATAGTGTGGGTTTTCTCCTGCCTCCTGTAGACATAGTTGTGTCCTTTTTCCTTTTTACTCCATGGCAGAAGACAACAGAATCCAGGCCCAAGAGGACTGAGGGTAAAGAGGAGGCAGCAGACCCATTTCCAGCTATGCCTTTGTGTCTCTAGGAAATAGTTGTTTCCAAAGCCACACCATGCAAAACATTCAAGACATTTTTTGCCTATAAGACATCCTCAATCATATGTATAAAAAGAGGACTTGACACTTTTTCTTTCTTTTTTCTTTAATTTTATTTCAGAATATTACAGGGGCACAAACATTTTGGTTACATAAATTGCTTTTGTACCATTTGACACTTTTTCTTTTTGTACCATTTCATATCCTGTCTTCTTACTGAGGCTAATGTTCTATCCCTTCCTTGAAGTCTTCCACAACTAGTCCCCATTATTATTATTATTTTTTGTCATTCCTGAGACACGGTACCCCACACAGTGAACACTTAATTTTTATTCTGTCTTCTAGTCTTATGTAATTGCTTCATGTGTCCTCCAACAGGAATATAAACTTCTTGAAGTTAGAGTCTGTATATTGAACACTAAACCTAGCACAAAGTTAGGGTCTATGTCTTGAATACTAAACTTAGCACAAAGTTGTAGATTACATAGTAGGTGCTAACTATAAAAGATTGTTGATTTATACCAGTCAGGTTCTTTGTCTTTAAGGACTACCTATTCTCAAAGAACTACTCTTAGGGAGATGGGCAGAATTCCATCAGGAAGCTGTGTTTTTTCCCTCCAGAATAGGAAGATAAGAAGTTAGAAAGAAATGTATGGGCATAGGGTGGGAGCTATGTGTATACGAAACATATCTTCAGTCATTCTTTCTGTTAGGTGTTCAACCTGTCTCTATTGGCTCCTTTCTTTTTGCTTACATACTTAAATCTCTTCCATCTTTAGAAGTCCTTGTTTTGACTTTTCCTTAAGCCATGTTAGCTCATTTTATTCTTCTGCTACTAAAGCATTTTTAAAAATTATATATTATTCTTTTCTTTAACTCACATAGGAGTTCAGTTACCACTTGGTTCTTGAAATTACTCTCACTTAAGGCCAGAGTCTCTTCCAGTTAGATGTCCTTAATCTCAGTTTTTGGTGGCTCTTCTTCCTCCTTTCTCATGAAAATAAAGAGAAAAATATTTTGACAGTTGCAAATCTAGGAATTGATTCTGACATTTCTCTATTTCTTTTTTACCAGATTGCCCCAGACCATGTAGTTCCAGCTCCCGGAGAGTGCTATGTGTATAGTCCACTGGGTTCTGCTTATAAACTTCAAAGTTATACTGAAGGATATGGTAAAAATACCAGTTTAGTAACCATGTGAGTAAAACTACTTTTTGAAGCATGACATAAACTGTGTGTGAATGAAAATTACTGATTTAATTTTTGTCTCAATTAAAATGTTTAAAGAGTCAAACTCCACATTTTTACTGCTATTGCTCTGTGTTTTCAGTTTTATGATTTGGAATACCATGATGGGAACATCTATACTAAGTATTCCCTGGGGCATAAAACAGGTAACATAATTTTTTAGCATGCTTTTTACCTAAATTTTTTTCTCTTTATATTGTAATTGTTGTAATAGAGGTTTTAATAAATCTATATAAAATTCATTAAAGAAAATTGATGAATTATATTTAGTTTTTCATGAGTTGTCAGGTTTTTATCATGACTATTTAGGGTAACATGGTTGCATATGAATTTATGCTTACCTGATGATATATATTGTTCTATATTTTTATTTTTAAACAGGCTGGATTTACTACTGGAATGTGTGTCATCATACTCATGGGCCTTTTGACACTTTATTGCTGCTACAGGGTAGTGAAATCACGGACTATGATATGTAAGAATTTGACACAGTAAAAATAGATTATGGGTATTAATAAACATTTCCCCTTTGAGGCAGATCACTAATGTGTATATTTCACGTGTGTGAACTGTCTACTTTGTAAAACAAAGTAAAACGAAAATTTACTTCTCTAATTCACAATTTTAAGCTGAACTGATCTGCTAATGCATTAGTGACTGCCTTTGAAATTCAAAGAGGCTGGGAGTTACTTGCAGAATGCATTCACTTTGGTGCTGCTTTCTTCATGAGAATAACTCACAAATGCCAAGTATTAAGTAATGTTTTCTGTCCCTTACTGGTGGGTTTGTCTAGCCTTGGTTTGTCACTTGCTTTTATTAATTATAAAATGTTACAATGTTATAATCTGTTTCTCAGATTATCTGTACTATTTCATTGATCTACATTTTTTATGTGTTTTTTCTATAATGTTTTAATTGCTATTATTGCATAATGTGTTCTAATATTAGCTGGTGAATGCCCATAGTCTTTTGCTGAGTATTTTGAGTTAATTTGGGAAACAAACTGTGAATATGGAATATGTGATTGATATCTAGTTTTATTCTTTTTATTTCTTTTATTTTTATCTAGCTTCATTGGATACGACTACGTGGGAATATCCAGATGTCTGCAGACATTATTTTGGCTCCTTTGGGCAGTGGTCAAGTCTTCTTTTCTCCTTGGTGTCTCTCATTGGAGCAATGATAGTTTATTGGGTGCTTATGTCTAATTTTCTTTTTAATACTGGAAAGTTTATTTTTAGTAAGTATCCATATCATATGTTTTAACACAATTCCTTTCTAATACAATTACTACTGTAATGTTTTATTTCCAGCCTCAAATTCCATGACTTGGGATAAAGTAAAAAGTAATATATGTAATTTTGGAAAATATATTTTATTCAGTTGGTTTTCTATGGGTGTGATCTCAAATATAATGTGTGTATAATGTTCATTTCCAAACATTAATTTTTGAATGAATAATATTCCTTCAAAATATTAATATAAAATATTTCTATAAGCCAACAGATTTGTTAAACATTGTTTCAATCTTTACCACAAAATTTTAGTATAACAGAAAAGTTTATGAAGGTCATTAGCGTTTGTTGCTAAAGAGTTTCATGTGTAGACTATAGGGAAAACAAATTTCAGTCCCTTATTTTCAACACATTAGGATTGAAGATCAGGAATAAGACTCAAATGTTGTTTTTTGGTTTTTTCTTCTTTATGTGTTTTTTCTATAATGTTTTAATTGCTATTATTGCATAATGTGTTCTGATATCAGCTGGTGAATGCCCATAGTCCTTTGCTAAGTATTTTGAGTTAATCTGGGAAACAAATTATGAACATGGAATATATGATTGACATCTAGTTTTTGGGACTTTCGGAGGCTGAGGTGAGACGATCACTTGAGGCCAAGAGTTCAAGACCAGCTCAGGCAACATAGTAAGACTCTTGTCTCTACAAAAAGTTTTAAAAAAAGGTGGACATGGTAGCATATACCTGTTGTCTTAGCTGCTTGGAAGACTGAGGCAAGAGGATTGCTTGAGCTCGGGAATTCCAGGCTGCAGTGAGCTATGATCATGGTGAGACCCTGTCTCAAAAAAAAGATTTTTATAAATAAAAGACCTTCGAGGATGATAGATTTATAATCTTTCAATGTTAAACTGTATTTTTTCCTTAATTTTTAGATTTTATTCATCACATTAATGACACAGACACTGTGCTGAGTACCAATAATAGCAACCCTGGTAAGTAGTTTGGAATTTCATTTGTTTCTTTATTCCCCACTTTATTCCAAAGAGGATTTAAGGTAGAACCTATGTCCTTATTTTAGGTAAATGAGTAACACAAAATTATGTTTACTGAGCTGCTTCTAAATTGTTGGTAATCAGTGTGTTAGAAAACTCCAAAAATGGTTGTGTTAATGTGAGCTAGGCAACATTTAATTTGTATTATACAACTCACAGTTTTACCTATAGTATCTATAAGTGCCTTTGAATAATCAGTAAATATTTTGAAGGACCTGTGTCACTGCTAATTATATTAGGTGTCTAGAAGTTCTCAGTTTGTTAACTTAGTTTTAGTAATTTATTGTTTTAGTTACCAATATGTAGGCTACACAAATTTGTAACCAATAAAATAATTAATTTCCCAATAATGAACAGAAGTTAGTAAGTAAATATAGAAAAATAAATTAAAGCTTTGCCTATATATAACACTTGATTTTTGCCAGAAAGACACTTAGTGCTTGTGGTAAAGTTGAGATTGGTAGAGCAAGTGTCAGTCATGACACTTTTGTGTGTTCATTATTATATCCCTAAAGCCTGGAACAGTTCCTGATACATAATAGGCTTAATAAATGTGTTAAATGAAGTGCCCTCTTAGTTATCAACGTATACCTCTGTCAACATGACATCAGTTTAGTATCCCTGAAACTCAAATACATAAAAGCTTTAGGTCATGTTCTTGGTTAACAGTATAACTGTTAACAAGGTTATTACATTAAGTTTTATATTCACTTTCCCTATGACTGCCATATTAGATTAAACACATCGGCCATAAAGGTTTATTTTTAACAAACCAAACTGGGGACAGTCATTTTCTGTTTTTTGCAGTCTTCTCTAATCTGCGGTCTTCTCTAATTCCTATTGCAGTGATTTGTCCAAGTGCCGGGAATGGTGGCCAGCCTGACAATAGCTCTATGATTTTCTACGCCAATGACACGGAAATCCAACTCTTTGAAAAGTGGTGGAATAAGTCCAAGACAGTGCCCTTTTACCTTGTAGGACTCCTCTTGCCACTGCTTAATTTCAAATCTCCTTCATTTTTTTCAAAATTTAATATCCTAGGTAAGCTGTGGCACTGAGTTATGGAGCCTTTGTGTAGTAGAATACATGGTAAATTCTGTGGAAATACGGTCTGACTGGGGAGGGGATTACCTTCCAGGCCTGTTCATCTATGTTTCATTGTTCATTCATATGGTCCCCTGCTTTTTGCTGTTTTTTGTTTTTTATGGAGTTTGGCACAGAGAAAAATGTAGATGACCACAAGTCCCATTTTTTTGTTCTTTGAGACATGAGTTGTTTGGTTTCCCATTCTAACCTTACTGAACAACTCTTCCTCATTTCCTCTGAGGGTACAACTAGAGGAAATAAACTAAAATTTCAGGAGGAGAGATCCAAATTGGCTATTATAGGAATTCTCAATTCTGAGGATTGGAAACATTACAACTTACTAAAGGAGGTTATAGAATATTTTTTCCTATAGTCTCTATTTAAAAGTATGAGACAGAATTATCATCTGACTTTGAACCTGGACGATCATTCCCTAGCTCAGGCTTCTTAGGTTTATTCTGCTTTTGCTCTCTTCCTCAGTGCTTTTTCTTTAGAACACTATTGCCTTCTTAAAGGAACTGACCTCTTTCTTTGAGCTCCGTTTTTCAGAAATCTCTAACAGGATGTTTTGACCCTATTTAAGATGACAGAAGGAACCCCCCATGAAAGCTCAGCTCTAGTATGAAGGATATCATTCATAAGGAATTGATAATTCCAAATAGACCATAGAATTTTACTTCCTCCTTGATCTGATCTCCTGGTAAGCAGCCTAAAGTACAAAATAATTAAATTACCCCTCAGAGGTGGCTTTTGGGTTTCCAGAAGACCAAGGACAAAGTAAAGGTATTTTCCTATGCCTCCCTCTGCCTCACAACAGGATTCACTGTAAGCGGCCATAAACACACAGAAACTGAAGAGTTGTGGTTATATAAGCTTCAGCCTCTTGTTTTCATCGTTTCTGAATTAGCTAATCTCCAAACCCACAGTAGAGCTTGTATAGCTCATTTGTGGTTTCCTGGTTTGCTTGCCAACTTTCCTATGGAATGAATCTTCTAAAAGAATACAAGCTTTATTGAAGGATCTGTTCAATTGGACAAAACAATCACCAGACTTCCAACCAGGTTGATTATTCTCCAACTTCTTAAAGATATTCTGCTTTCATCCTTTTCCTTGGTACTTTCCCTTTTAAAACCACAGCTCCTTTAGAGGAATTAGCATCCAGTGAACTTCCTGGGTTTCCAGACTCTACTCCACAATGACTGGACTTAATTCCTTAAGAGGAATAATCCTCTACCTTCTACACTGCTGAAAAATTCTGAGTGCCCACTTTATCCTGTGGGCTCACATACCTGAAAATGGAATCTGGAATCTTTCCATCTAGCAAGTGGTACTACCCAGTTAAAACCTCATCTATATGTTAGATTGTTCATGGATTATTTGGTTTATCACCTTTCTCAAATGTGCTTATGATGCTTAAGATGCACATTCACTACTTTTCTTTCTGTTTTTTGAGACAGGGTCTCACTATGTTGCTCAGACTGGTTTTAAATTCCTGGCCTCAAGCCATAATCCCACCTTGGCCTCCCAAAATGCTGGGATTACAGGCCTAAGCCACCATGCTTAGCCTTTCTTTACTTTCTTATCATCTCACATCAAATACTGTGACAGACTTCTGGCCTATTGACGGTCTCTAACACTTCTGATACAAAGAATAAAAGTTACTTTCATGGGTTTTTTTCTCCCTATGTAACCTTAACATTTTATAATGGACTCTCTGCTTGTATTCTTCCATTAAACTCAGCTTATAAGTAAATAAAGCAGTTTTGCATTCAGCAGTGTATCAGGTACCTTCATCTAGTTCTTCTTGGGCCTATTACCTAGTTTTTTGTTTTGTTTTGCTTTCTGGTAATTCACGTAGCTTGTCTCTGTATTCTTTAGATCCTAGTTGGGGTTTTAGTGGGGATAATCAATGAGGGTAATAATTTTCCACACTTTGCTGAGAATGTGGAAACAAAGCTTGATTTTGAAATAGTCTACAAAACACACAAAGATAATAAATGGTTTCTGAATTTTTTCTCTCAGGCACAGTATCCGTTCTTTATTTGATTTTCCTTGTCACCTTGAAGGCTGTTCGCTTGGGATTTCATTTGGAATTTCATTGGTTTATACCAACAGAATTTTTTGTACCAGGTGAGCTATTTTGGCAAAATAAAGAATTATTAAATTATAGTAATGTGGTCTTTAAGTTAATTATTATTGTATGCTTTTCTAAAACAAATAATGGTGTTTTTTATGGTGAACATTTTTATTAATGCTATAAAGCTAAATACAGGACTACAATTGAGATTACTTTAGGTTTCTTGCAGTTTATTGGTAACTAGGGCCCTTTGTTATTTCTGCTTGGAAGTTGAAGTGCATTTGAGTTACAATGGAGTTGAAAAATCAAAAACTCATTCATCAGACTTTCCTGAGAAACATACCCCTAGAATTTGAGAGACTTAGAACAAGGTAAGTAATGTATATAGATAACAGTGCTCATTAAAATCATTTTTCCCCTGATGGGTTTTTCGTTTTTTGAAATATTAATGTTTTTCAGGCTAATTAAAATGGTGATTATTAAATGCTTCTTCGCCTTCCCCTTTTTTTCTCATGGTTATAACTTCATAATTTCTTCAGTTTTACTCAAATTTAGAATAGTTTGGACATGATAAGAGAAAAGAAACAATGAATGAATAATGCTAAGTGGAGAGATCATTAGAAAATGGAGGTGACTACTAGTATCTTGAAAACTAATAATAAGAAAATTGTACAAAATGCTGTTGTTGATTTAGAAAGACTGCTTTCTTTCCACTCTTCAACTGTTGATTCAGGCAGTCTAGAATTCTATTCAGTAACACCAGTATCTGGTGTACTTTTTTTTTTTTTTTTTTTTTTTTGAGACACAGTCTCACTCTGTTGTCTGGGCTAGAGTACAGTGGCATCATCATAGCTCACTGCAACCTCAAACTCCTGGGCTCAAGAGATCCTCCTGCCTCAGCCTCTTGAGTACAGGCCTGTGCCACCGTGCCCTGCTAATTTTTTCTATTTTTTAGTAGAGACAGGGTCTCACTCTTGTTCAGGCTGGTCTCAAACGCCTGACCTCAAGCATTCCTCCTGCCTTGGCCTCCTCCTAGACTGCTAGGATTACAGGCATGAGTCACCGCACCCAACCTGGTATTACTTTTTGAAATCTATAATTATAGTTATCTACCACTCTTTTTGTTTCTTTTGTTACAACATGCCTGGGTTTTCCAGGTGTATGGAATTGGTACTCATTGGAAGCTGCTGTTTGTATCACCATGGCTACTTGTTTTCAGAACATGTTTTGACTACTTAGCTTTGATTTAACATTTCTATTAGAAGCCTACAAAGACTTAAAAGTCATTGTAAATTCAGAATAAAGGAAGTATTGGAGATTGAAAGGCACTTTTCTTTTCTCCCAAGATTGTATTTAAAATTGGACACTGATGAAAAGGCAACTTTAAGCTAGTTCTTTCATTGATTGATAAAAATAGTCTAGGATGTTATTTTCTAAATTTAAGGCCACTGTGATTTACATAGATAGTCTCAGTAATAAAGATTCTGCTAATGATGGGATATTAGTGATAGATATACGGGAAAGGGAGAGGGTAGTTATTTAGAAGACAGAAAATGAAAAAAATATTTAAATAGAAATGAAGTGATTTATTTAACTTTGCTTCATTTCTAAATGTTATGCAAATTATCATATGTGCCTTAAAAATATGTACATCTAATATGTATCTCTGTCACCAGAAAAGATAATTTTCTACCCATATGTGCTTTGAATAGTTTCATTGTTCACTTTCCATTAGGAGCAGACTATGTTTTACCATTCATCAATCCTTAATAGTGTCTTCAAATATAATGGAATTTCTCTCTACTTTTTTTTTTTTTTTTTTTTAGAGACAGGGTCTCTGTTGCCTGGCTAGAGTGCAGTGGCATGATCATAGCTCATGGCAACCTCAAATTCCTGGGGTCAAGTGATCCTCCTGCCACAGCCTCCCCTGGGACTACAGGCCTGTGCCACCATGCCCAGCTAATTTTTTTATTTTTTGTAGAGACAGGGTCTTGCTATGTTGCCCAGGCTGGTTTTGATTTCCTGGCCTCATGCAGTCCTCCCTCCTTGGCCTCTCAAAGTGTTGGGATTACAGGCATGAGCCACCACACTTAGCCCTTATTTTTTACATTTATACCTCACTCCCCTATTTTGTTCCTTTTTGCTTTTAAACTTTTTATTTATAAAACTTACATACAAAAGTTTACAACTCCTAAGTGTATAGCTTGGTTAATTTTTACTATCTGAACACACCAGATAGCTAGCACCCAGATCAAAAGAGTAATCACTAGCACTCCAGAAGTACCTCTCATGATCCCTACCAGTTGCTGTCTCCCTGCAAGGGTAGTCACTGGTCTAACTTCTAACACCAAAGGTTAGTTTTGCCTGCTTTTTGAACATAACACAAATCAAATATACAGTATGTTTCTTTTGCGTCTGGCTTCTTTCAATCAACATTATATTGTGAGATTGATCCATATTGCTGTATTTATAATTCATTCATTCTCATTGATATTTCATTGTGTAACTACCACAATTTATCTTTTACTGTTAGTGGACATTTGAGTAGTATTCAGTCTTTGACTATTATGTTTATTGCAGCATTCTTCATGCTTATACAAATCTTTTAGTCAATATGGCTGCTTTCTGTTGAGTATAAGCCTAGAAGTGGAATTGCTAGGTCAAAGGATATGCATATGTTCTGTTTTATAGATATTACCAAACAGCTTTCCAAAATGGTTATAGCAATTTGCATTCCCACCACCAGTGTTTGAGAGTTCTAGTTGCTCTACATCTTCACCAACACTTGTATTTTCTTTCTTTTTAATCTAGCCTTTTTAGTGAGTATGTATTGGTATTATATTGTGGGTTTTTTTGTTTTTCCTTTTTTAATTCAATTTTTTTATTGATATACAATAGTTTTACATATTTTGGGGGTACACATGATATTTTGATACCTGTGTACAATGTGTAATGATCAAATCAGGGTAATTGGGGTATCCCTCACCTCAAACATCTATCTGTCCTTTGTGTTGGGAACATTCACAGTGGTTTTAATTTGCATTTACCTGATGACTAATGGAGTTTTAGCACCTTTTCATATGTTCATTGGCCATTTGGATTTCCTCTTCTGTGAAGTACCTCTACAAGTCTCTTGCCCATTTTTCTATTTAGTTGTCTGTTTTTATTTATTGATCTGTAGTTCTTTATACGTTCTGGATACAAGTCCTTTCTCAGATATATGTATTACAGTTATGTTCTCTCCATCTGCTTACATCCTTTCTTGATATGCCTTTTCAAAGAAATAAAGTAAGCAGTTTGAAAATGATCAGAAATTTGGGGCTTCTTTAAAACCACTTTGTGAAGAAATCTGTTCTTTAATTTACAATGCAGTGATCATGGTGTAAATGTCTGTATTCTTTAAAAGGGCATGTTTTCCACCAAAAAAAAAAAAAAAAAAAAACCTTGTACACAAATGTTCATAGCAGCATTATTCATAACAGCCAAAAAGTGGAAACAACTCAATGTCTATCACTGATGAATGGATAAATGAAACGTGGTATAGCCGTGTGATGGAACATTATTTGGCAATAGAAAAGGAAAGTGCTATAGTGATGGTTGCACAACTCCTTGACTATACTAAAAACTATTTTATTGTGTTCTTTAAATGGATGAAACATACGTGAACTATATCTCAATAATACTGTTAAAGAGAATGTCGGGTTTTTAAGAAAGTTACTCAAAAAACAGTTTTTGTTGGTTAATTGGAAAATAAGCTGGATATTTACCCACTCTGATTGGACAAGTTAGAAACCTGACAGTGGTATTACTTGTCTTAATTAGAAAAGGTAGAACAGAATCAGCTAACAAGTTGCTTCACAAGCTGTCTTGGAGGTAGTAGAGGTTGATTACTCTGAGAGACAGGAAAGGTCAGCTAAATTGAAAAGAACTTATTGAAAACTAGTAGATATTAGCAAAAAATAAAATCATTCAAAAAACAGTTTAAAGTAGAATTTGGACCACTTCCATGGCTGAGAATCCTTTATTCTGAAAATAAATGAGTGCCCCTGATTGTATGCCACATGGTGTCATGTAAGACATGACCCACTGCCCTCTAGGAGCTTACCGTTGAGCAGTAAAACCAATTTGTGAATTAGCAATCAATATACACAAGAGATAGCAGTATAGAGGAATTGCATATAAACAAGAATTAGGAGTCAGGCAAGGGTTCTCAAAAGGGAATGTTTGAAGGGCCAAAAGGAGTTCCCTAAATGGAGAATTGGGGGAAAGGGTATGCCAGGTCAAGGGAACATGTTTAAGCAGCAGTTAAACCCTAAAATAACATGATCCACTTAGGAAATTACAAGAATTTGAATGGCTAGAGTGAAAGGAATACTTGCTGAAGAAGTGATAGGAGATAAGGCAAAAGTCAAATGTGAAGAGCCTTCTATTTTAAGCTAAAAATAACTCTGGAGGCCAGCTATGAGACTTTCCTTCCTCCTTATTTGGAATGGCCTAAACTAGGAGATAGGCTTCTGTGTCTTCAAGAGATCAATAGGGTACAGGAGAAATAGTCCTATAATTCCCTGCCTAAAAATGGAATTCACAATGGAGCTGCTATAGTCAAATACAAACAACCTCTTTGTTAAAAGGTAAGTTGAGGTCAGAGATGCTATGGTCTCATTTATTCACTGTCTCTGAATCAACAGGATATTTAGAAAAGCAATGATAGTGAAAACACTATCAGAACCTTGGGATATAGCTAAAGCACAGCTTAGATGGTAATTAAAAGCTGGGTGATGAGTGATCCAGGGCCCAAATTCCATCTCATTGCCTGCTTTCTGATACCACTCCCAATACCAAGTGGGATCTATTCAAGTTCTCTGGTAAGCAGACAACAGAATGGAGTAAGATGGGCAAGAAATTTATTAGTGCAGCACTTATGAAAGATAGAGGAGATTAGGCACAGCAGTAGGTAACTACATCAGACCGCAGGGAAGCTCATGTATCTATGAAAGGAGAGAGGGAAAGAAGGAAGATTGGGTAGAAATAGATTTCAGAAAGTTTTAGCCAACCTAACATGAAGCTCTGGCACAAAGATTGCCTGGAGTCCAGGGCTGGGCAAAAGTGGTCAGGCCCACTACCCTACTGTGCTCAGTGGTTGGCTAGGAGCTGCCCAGGGAGAGTGTGACTTCTGCTTGAACAAAGCAGCAGGTCCAAAAGGGGCTGCAGCTGGAGGGTATCAGCTACCTGCCCTCCTTGCTTCAGGTTCTCACTTGAAAGGAGATCTGAGTAGTACATCTCCACACCTGTCACAGTAAAGCTTTGTAATATTTTAATGTAAATTTGACATGTTAAAGTTATCTGTAGGCCAAATTTATGTCTATTTTGCTATTGTGACTAAGATCCTTTCATTTGTCTTACAACTTCTAACCAATTATAGGTGTATAAGAAATGTTATTTTTTTTTAAATATATATTTTTTCTATTTGGCTACCTTACTTTGAATTCTTACTGAAGAGTTTTTCAATTGTTTCTCTGCCAAGAATATCTGCAAGTAATAAGATCATCTGCAAATAACAACTTTATCATCTTTTCAAATATAGTGCCTCTATTATAATTATATAATGCTGACTGTTGTTCTGAAGTGATCAGTGTTTTTCTTCTTAAGGAATTGTCCTAGTTCCAATTTATCAAGAGATTTTTTTTTTAAAAAAGCAGAAGTGGGAATTGCTTCCAAATTGTATTGCTGAAATATTAAAAATTAAAAAAATTATAGACAGAAAGGGGGGAATTTGCCTAAGAAAAATATACCTTGAATTGCTTCCACAGCCAACATTCAGATGAAAGCTAACAGGCAAACAAAAAACTTGATAGCAAACTGAATATATAATTTTGTTGGTCTTCCTGGTTTCTTTTAGAGCTAGTGCTTAATTCTTAATTGTTCTTGCTTCCTCTCCTAAAATAATGTGGCAATGAGTCAGTAGACTTTTTCTATATTTCTACTTTTTACACTAAAGAATCCTCTGAGATGAGTTTTTGTTCTCCATTTTGCCACCTACTTTGCCTATCCAGCAGTATTTTCAAGTAAAATCATGGTCTTATTCTATATAAAATTAATTTTTCACTTCTTTATTAGCAGACCTCAAAGCAGAAATTGGCAGTGCTTTAAAATGTTTTTTTATTCTTATTTTAAAATAACTTTGTGCTTATTATAGAATATTTACAGAATATAAGTGGTTAATTTAAAATAAATCCCATCAACCAGAGATAACCACTATTTACATCTTTTTTTGCATACACACATCTATGTACACACATTTTAAAAAAGAAAAGTAAAATTACACTATGCATGCTATTTGAATCATGAACATTTGCCAGAACATAAAATCTTCCTCTACAACATAATTTTTAAATTCCGTATACCACTATGCAACTGATTTTAGTTTAACCAATTCTCTCTTGGTGGACATTTATTTGTCATATTTTTAGTTAATGTTTTTTAGATTTGTCATTAGAGAATGTTAAATGACTAATTCTCCTCCCCATAATTCCTTTTCTAGAGGTACTTTTCTGAAAAATTCAGGTGTTAAGAAAATGAAGGGCTTTAAAATCAGATAGATCCTGAATTTGAATCCTGGTCTGCCATATGCTGGTTGTGTGACCTCAAATAGGAATAACTGATATAAAGTACATACACAGAGTAGATATTTCCTGATTCTCCCCCCCCCCCCCCCCTTTTAAGTGCTTTGCCCCAGTATGATGCTGTCCTTGAGGAACTTTGTAAAGACATTTTAGTGTTCTTATTCCCTAAACTAAAAACTGATTTTTAGTTTTGGCTGCTATTAACACTATTCATTTTGTAGTTGTCAGTTTTAACGTTTTTGTCTCTTTTTCTCCTAGAGATAAGATTTCAATTTCCACAGCTGACTGGAGTACTCACCCTTGCTTTTTTTATTCATAATTGTATTATCACACTCTTGAAGAATAACAAGAACCAAGAAAACAATGTGAGTAATTATCTAAGGAACTGACTTTTATATCTCCTGAGGCTAGACATTTTAAATCAGTATTTGAAGCACTTTATATTTGTTGTACAATTATGTAATTTTGTTATAGTATCTTAATTTTTAAACTTCAGCCATAGAGCAAGGGTCAGCAAGTTTTTCTGTAAAGGTTTAGATGGTAAGTACTTTAGGCTTTGAGGGCCACATGGTCTTTGTTATCACTATTCAACTCTGTTGTTGTGGCATGAAAGTAACTGTAGATGATAAGTAAACAAATGGTTGATGGCTGTGTATCAGTAAAACTTTATTTCCAGAAACAGACAGCAGGCCAGATTTGGCCCATGGACCATAGTTTGCCAACCCCTGCCATAAAGCAACCACTAAAAAATAAAGAAGTATAGTTAATAAGCACATAATGGTGATAAAATCATAAAAAATACCCAACTGATCCAAAAGAAGGCAGGGAAAAGGGAACAGATGGGACAAATAGAAAACAAATAACAAGATATAGAGTAGATTTAAACTCATATTGATAATTACATTAAATATAAATGGTCCAAACACCACAATTAAAAGATAGAAATTGTCAGACTTGTTAAAAGACAAAACCTAACTATATATGCTGTCTGCAAAAAATTTATGTTACACTTGAAGATATGCCATGCAAACGTTAGATATTAGAAAAGTAGAGTGACTGTATTAATATCAGACAAAGTAGAACAATCAGTATTGCCACATATAAAGAGGAACATTATCTAATGATCTTTGGGGAATCAATTCATCAAGAAGACATAATAATCCTAAATGTATATGCACCCAGTGACAGAGCTTCAAAGTGAATGAAGTAACAATTGCCAAACTGAAAGAAATTGACAAATCTACAATCATAATGAGGTTTTTATGACCCCTCGTTCAGTAATTGATAGAACAAATAGACAAAAAGAAGGATATAGAAAGCATGAAAAACACTATCAACCTACTTGATCTAATCAGTATTCATAAAGTCTTCTATCAACAGCAGAATGCACATTCTTTTTAAATACACTGGAACATTTACCAAAATAGATCATAGGCTGGGTCATAAAACAAACCTCAATAAATGTAAAAGGATGTTCTCCAACCATAATAGAGTCAAGTTACAAACCAATAACAAAGAAATTTTGGAAATTCACAAATATGTGGAAATTAAACAACATACTCCTAAATAACCAAAGAGTCAAAGAAGAAATCACAAGAAAAATTAGAAAATACCTTGAGATTATGAAAACTCAATATACCAAAACATATGAGATGCAGCTATAGCACTGCTTAGAGGGAAATGTATAGCTCTAAATACCTACATTAAAAATAAAGAAAGATCTCAAAAACCTAACCTTCTACTTTAAGCCATTGGAAAAAGAAGAGCAAACTAAACCCAGAGCAAGCAGAAGTTATGTAGTTACTTGTTGCCTTGTCTACAGATTTTGAGCTCAATTTAACAGCTTCTAATCATGTAAACAAAAATCATGATGAAGCTCAACTAGAAGTCTATATAGTTGTTACTGAAAATATAAAGGAAGGAAAGATGGGTAGATTGTGACTGGGGGATTCTGAGAAGGTTTTGAGTAAAAGGTAAAGCTTGGCAGAGTCATTATGAAGGCAAAAAGCTTCCTAAGTAGAGGGAAGTTAGCTCTCAAATGAGGGCAAGAGTATAAGTCAAGCTCTTCCTTCTTCATCTTTACTGACCACACATCTGGCATGTTACCTACAAATGGAATTGGAGTTGGATTTTCCATACTTCCTAACTTGGTGACCTTATCTCACATTTTGTTTTCTTCATATGTAAAAATAGCATTAATGATACCTGTCAGAGTTGTAATGAGAAGGTCATTAAATATGAAATGTCCAATTTTGAATCAAAAGTGTGGTTTATCGTATCTCAAACAAAAAACAGTACAGTTAATCAAATTATGTGCCTAAACCATCAACAGTTTTGCCATCTTAATGGTAGCTTGTTTACTCCAGCAGCAAAGAAGCCTGGAGAGCGAGTGGTAATAAAATCGCAAAAGGCATTTTCCACAGCTTGTTGAGAATTGAATATTTTCCCTTGCAAGAAGTGGCAGGTCTGGTGAATATGGTGGATGACAGAGAGTTTCCAAGTCTAGCTGCTGTAGTTTGAGCAGCATTGTCTGTGCAACATGTGTTTGAGTGTTGTCTTGCAAGAGGATTGGCCTGTCTCTGTTGACCAATCTCGGCTGCTTAATCACAAGCATCCTCATCACTTCATCCAGTTGGTTGCAGCAGACATCCACTGTGATCAATTGACCACGTTTCCTGAAGCTGTAGTGGATAATGCCAGTACCGGGCCATGAACCAGACACCATTAGCTTTTTTTTGATGAATATTCAGTTTTGGACTGTGTTTTGGGATCTCATCTTTATCCAACCATTGTGTCAAATGCTTGCAATTGTCAAAAAGAATCGATTTTTCATTACATGTAACAGTAAGTATAGAAATGATTCACCTTTATGTCGTGACAGCAAAGAAAGGCAAGCTTCAAGACAATTTCTCTTCTGATGCTCATTTAATTCATGTGGAACCCATCTATCTGGCTTCTTTACCTCGTTGATTTGTTTCAAATGGTCCAATGTTGTTGGAACGGTAACGTCAAACCTTGCTGCTAATTTATACATAGGTTGAGATGGATTTGCTTCCACTACAGCTTTCAGCTTGTCATTATCCACGTTGGTCTCAAGTCGCCCACATGGCTCATTTTCAAGATTAAAATCACCAATGGAACTTCTCAAACCATCCACATACTGTGTGTTCATTAGCCACATCCTTCCCAAACACTTTGTTGGTATTTCGAGCTGTCTGCACTGCATTGGTTCCACGATGGAATTCATATTAAAAAAATAACACAAATTTTGACTTATCCATGGTTTCACAAAAATTGCTCTAAAAAAATTTTTAAAGATAATCACAAGCCACAGCGTGGTTTTGAAAGACTGAGGATGTACCTTCACAATAAACATAAAACAAGTGTCAAAATGAAATGTCAGATATCAACTGTCAACCTTAATATTCAAGGAAATTGGACATTTCATGCTTAATAACCTAATATTATAAAATAGGAAACGGCCGGGCGTGGTGGCTCACGCCTGTAATCCTAGCACTCTGGGAGGCCGAGGCGGGTGGATTGCTCAAGGTCAGGAGTTCGAAACCAGCCTGAGCGAGACCCCGTCTCTACTAAAAATAGAAAGACATTATATGGACAACTAAAAATCTATATAGAAAAAATTAGCCGGGCATAGTGGCGCATGCCTGTAGTCCCAGCTACTCGGGAGGCTGAGGCAGTAGGATCGCTTAAGCCGAGGAGTCTGAGGTTGCTGTGAGCTAAGCTGACGCCACGGCACTCACTCTAGCCTTGGCAACAAAGTGAGACGCTGTCTCAACAAAAAAAAAAAATAAAAATAAAAATAAAAATAAAAATAAAAAATAAAATAGGAAACGTGTTTAACATGATATGATATACAGTAGGGGCTGGAAATTTTTAGTTTCTTTACCCCTCTTACCCTTTCTCTTTTGACATTTACAGCCTGTTCTCATAAGCCAACTTAGACCAAGTACCCCAGAAACCCATTCTGTGAAGTAGAATTCTTATGTATTGGATCATTCTATCCATAAGGCTATGCTTTTCAAAGTTTGCCACCAAAGTCTCCCTAATAACAGAGAACAACCTTGTATACCTGGGAATCTGGGGAAGAATACAATTTTATTAAAGTCTTGTGTTTTGTCTTAAATACTCATGCACATTTCTATCGGCTCATAATTAGTTTGTGTTACTAGAAAACGGTCTCAAAATAATGAGTTAAATTACAGGCAGTTCTCATGTTGCCTGGTTCCTGTATGCACAAATTTCAGTTACTATGATTTTCCTAAATTACATTAGTCACTCCCAATATTGTTCAAAGTTCAGTTACCACAGGATTTGAACTATGAGTACTTGCATAAAATAGTAGCAGCTGCAAGCCCTTCAGTTCACAGATCACTATGTAAATAACAGGTGTACATCATGATTAGTGACTGGTCACATCGCTGCTTTCAAAGTCTGTCGGTGATTAGTCACTGTGCATGTTAGTCACTTTACACACAGTCTATAAAGCAGGTAGTTGTGTTGCCTCCTTGTCTCTCAGTGATAAACTGATGTGATGTTTTACAAAAATGGATAATTGAGAGGGAATTGGCAAACAAAGGTAAAAGTGCGACAATGAAGCAAAAAGCGATAATGCTAGAAGTGAAATTTGAATTGAACATAAATGGAGTTAGAAAAGAAATAGCCAGTTTTGGAAATGTTGACATTGCTGCCATTCAAAAGACTCTAGATATGCAGCCAGAGGAACTTAGGGAAGGTGAGCTTATCAACATGAATTTGGAAAGTGGTTGTGATGACAAGAATGAAGAAATCCCAGACGAAGGGACACTGTCAGAAAACTTCACATTAAAAGAATTCTTGGAGATATTTCACAACATTGAAAGCACAAAGGATGAAATCTTAGAAGCTGATACAAAGTTAGAATGAAGGAGTATGACAATTCACCAAGACACAAAAAAATGCTTGCTGCATATTGTAAGTTATACAATGAGAAGGAGACAAGAATAGTTCAGACTACTCTTGCTAAGTTTCTACTAAGAAATAAAACACTTTAATTCTCAATGCTTCTGATATTTTAAGTTACAGTGTACTAAATAAATAAATATTAGTTTTACTATTTACTCTTTTCCCTAGACATTTATAACCAATAGTAAGAGAGTTTTTAATGTTTTGACAAAAATTGCTAAAGATCACAGAATAATCATAAATTTTACCATTGATTACTGTGATTGCTTTGCACAGTTTCAAGTTGTACAGTGATATTTACAGTCTCGTACTACCATACAAAGTGAGGACTGTGCTGAACTTTTTGCTCCCCACAGTTCTTAAGTAGAATTTCTTTCCTGGAAAATCACATCATTTTATCTAGAGGTGTACATGCTTTAGTGTGAGAGGCTAGGACTGGATAGAGAGATGGACGTTTTATTTCATGGTCCCCCAAGGATTGAAGAAGGGTCACTGCCTTTCTATTAGAACACTCAACGGGCCTTGAAATCTGTATTTCATATGTAAATACCATAAAAATGAGTTCTTACTTCCACTGAGTTTTGGGACTAGGGCTTTGTAGAACTGGTATGTGAGGTTCAGCTAATAGAATTTTTGACTCAACTTTTGTCACTTGTGGAAAATGTTTTTAAAACAAGGGCTTAAAAGCCAAGGTTTAAATGGATGATGTTTTCTTTCTGTCTTAATTAAAACTAGGGGTACCAGTTGTAATTCATGTTAACTTCTTAACATATTAGTAATTACTAATGATAAAGCTAATATTTGTGAAGCACTATGTGACATCAACATTCTAAACACTTCAAATATGTATAAGTATATATACTCTCCTTTCAGTTATACTGAAATTGGCTCATATGTTAGCATAAATCAAGGTAATGGGTACTATATTTTAAGAAAAACTTTGTCATTTGATTTAGTTAATGATTATACCTTTCATCAGGTTTCAGTAAGTAATTTGATTTATAGAAGTCCTGTTAATATCATGGAATAATATTTTCTTGAGATTAAAGTCAGAAAATGTAAAGCTTGCCAGGGACTCTGAATTCATAATGTTGATACTGGATTAGTTATTCCAAACTCAGTAAACAAAGATTTCAAAGTAGAAAAGAAGACAAAAAAAGTAGAAAAGGCCTTCTCTTCTGTATAAACTATATTTGAACTTGGATCTAAAAACATTTTGAAACAATGAAGTTCCTAAAACAGGTATAACAATCAAATTTTCCAAGTTTTCCAAGTTCAACTTAATTTTGTGTAGTATTTTCTTTCACTGAACATTTTTCACATGTATAACTAAATGGGATATCATTTCTATTCCTTTGGCATACCTTACCAAAAAAAAAAAGTTAGGGGGCTGAAGATCACCCAACTTGTTCCTTATCTTCAGAAATGTGGTCCCTGTAACCCTCCTGGATATGTGGGTTAACAACTCTTTATATTTCCTCGTTGTGTTTGAATCAGAACCAATACTGTGCTTTTTTTGTTCAGCTTTATTTTGTCTGTCTTTAGCTGTATTACCCTGCTTTGGTCTTTAAAATGATTTGAGATGCCTAATATCTTAATTTATTTACTTCTTCCTTATTCATACAAGTCTGTAGTTTACTAGGCTGTACACCAGAAGTTTTTATGTAAGTGCTTGGGGTAGGTCTCTGTGGTCAGATTCTGTCAGTCTTGTTAGTAAATACTCCACTGGATAGTATTTTCACTATAAACGGTACGTGGAACAAATAATAAACCATGTTTGACAAACTGAATGTGCTCCCAGACCACTTCTGGCCCTGTTGTAAATCCAGTCCTCATTCTGAGTTGGCATTCTACCTGTTTTTAGTTCCCTACCATCAACTGTGCCAGCCATTGCTTATTCATGAGGCAGAGTAGGTTACATTATTAATGTATAGACTTCTTGACATATTACCAGTTCATAATGTCACTTGTGCCTCTTTTTAAATATATTTTTACTTTGAGCCTCATTTTCTAAAAGGTAACTTTTTTCCTACCCTTTTCCACTAAATGGGCTTTCAAGAGGCTATATCTTTAGGCCTTAGTGATGGCTTGGGTTTAAGCCAGAAAATAGCAAATCTCACATATGTGTATACTATTCATAGGTGGCATGTTTCCCAGGATCATGCTAAACCTCAGCTGCTTTTATAATAAAAAGCATCATTTCTGTTCATTAGTTTATTTTCAGATGAAAACAGATATGTAACTCCTGACCCAGTTTTACCAAGTGTATGTTGGATTACCGTGAAATAGAACTTTTCTGGTTTTAGTATTTCTTTTGCATCTCTATGTGAGCTCTATTGTATACTTTGTTACTCATAACTTGTTATCTCTTTCATTTTTTTTCATTGTTGTTATTTATTAACTATGACACAAATACATTGGTAACTGGTCAGATCTCCATGGTAGCTAAGGGATACAATCTGGAACCAGAAAGACCTTGATTTAAATATTGGCTTCACAAGCTACTCACTTTGTAACCATGAATGAGTTTTGTAACCTTGCTGCACTTAAGTTTACTCATCTATAAAATGAAGAAAATGGCTATATCTACATTATAAAGTTGCTAAGAGGATTAAATGAGACAACACATGTAATGTTCTTAGCATAGAGCCTCATGCCTAGAAACATGTAGTAAACAAAGCCAATGTGGTTATTATTTTTTCTCTACATTTACTGAGCTCCTACCATGTGCCAGGTGTTGTCTTGGATACTGGGGATATAAAGATGAAAAAGACACAGTCTTTATCCTCAGAATCACATAGTCTAGTGGTATGAATCAATTTAGACAAAAATTTAAAAACCAACATGATATAAGAACAACTAACCATGGCTATTTTGAAGATGTCAAGGGACCTTTTATCTCCACTTGAGATCCTTTATATCATGAACATGGATTACTTTTATAATAAAAATAATGACAGTTACAGTGTAATAGCTGCTATATTTGAGATGTCTGCATGGTGCCATGAGAACAGGAAAAGCATAGGGGGAAACCATCTTATTGGGAAGCCCTTCCACCTTAGCCTTTGCATCTTCATCAGATTTCCCCCAAAGTGTGCTAAGGTACATTTTTCTGCAGGAAGTCAGACCAAAATAAAGTGGTGATCAGGTGGTATATAGCTAAAGACAGTCCACGGAATGACTGCTGTCCCTCTTTACATAGAGTCCTCTCTGGCACAGCTGCTTTGCCTCTGAGATTTTTTTTACAAGGCTACCTTTGTTCTTGAGTGGCATCGAGTAAGTTGAGGATAAAATGACTTTCAAACATCATAATGGGAGACTACTACCCTTTGATATGAAAATAGGCGTTGCCTGATTAACTTCCGTTCATCCCACGGAAGATCATAAGGCAACCGTAGGGTTGACTGAAGTTTAGCCAGCCATGGGCCCTAGAGCTTCATGAACTAAAGAGCAAAGACTTTGAAACTGCCCCTGCCTCCAGGTTGGGTCGTCCTCTTCTCTCTCATTCCTAAGCAATTAGAAGTTCTTTGAGAGGGCCAGAACCAATCTGTATAAGCCTTTAGCTCCATAGGCCTATCTAGCACCTAATACAGGGTGTAGTAATCCCTGGTTTGCTTTCAAGCTGATTGTCAACTGAGCACTGACCTTAAGATTTGTTGTAGCTTGTTACTTGCTTTTTAACTGAATTTATCAACATTCAAGTTTATAAAACTCTATTATTGCTTTAGCCCATTTAAGGAGGAAAGTTATCCAAAAAATCATAAATACCAAATGTCCAGTTTTCTTAGTGTCATCAATTTTTTTAAAAATCATATATAATTTTTTTCTAATTTGTTTTTTTAGCTTTCAAAGTAATTTGTGTTTAAAATGAAAAAGGATTAGGCTCATTGCCATAATTTAGTTGTGCTGAATCGTTTTGCTATAACTTTAGGGGTGATGGAGACCAGATTTGTGAGCTGTGGAATCTGTTCTTTTTGGATCTGACAGCTGGCTGCATTAAATATCTTGGAGCTTTTTACTTTGCATGGAGATGGGAGGTTGGGAGGATGGGAACAGCAGTGGAAGAAAGCAGTCCACTTTATTTAATGTTCTGTGTTTGTTTGCTGGTTCCAGTAATAACATTGTGCAGCTGTTTGAACAGCTGCCTTCTGATTTCCTTTTGTTTACTGTTTAGGCTTATAAAGCTTGTCTTTAATACCTGCTTGTTGTCTGCTTTTTAGCTAGCTTTCCTTCCTTATTAAATATATTTTAATATGTTCCACTCTCATGGTCTAGGCATGTTTTGATGCTATAAGTTAATTTACTAAGGGAAGAATTTTTTAAATTTTACAGGTCATGCTTACACTTACTTTCTTGTCCCTTAGCTTTATTGTTGTAGTTAAATATTTTATAATTTGGTAAATAAATTACCTTTTGAAATTAAGTCAGAATTTCAATCGTGTAAGACCACTGTTTATGTTAACTTCCTAAGTTGGCCAACAGGTAGCTTAGTCTACATATTTCAGACTACTAAAACAAAAAAATTGGCAGACTAGTGATAAAGTATGTGGATTTTGTTTTAACTACTTTCTGTGAATAAATTAGATACCTAGAAAGTATACATACACATACACAAGGAAAAAGACAAATTTTGTATTTATTTGTCAGTCTTCTCATTTAACCTATTCATGTAGACTTATTGCAAATTTCTATAGTATGATGGGAATTTTATTCTATTATTTGCAGGTGAGGGACCTGTGTATTGCTTATTTGCTAGTGACATTAACTTATCTCTATATTGGAGTCCTGGTTTTTGCTTCATTTCCTTCACCACCATTATCCAAAGATTGTATTGAGCAGGTAAGGCACTGTGTACCCTCTGTGTGTGAATGTTAAGACCTTCATATATGCATAGTAGGCAGAGTAATATAGTGGCAAGATTTAATATCAGACAGGCCTGGATTTGAATGCCATCTCTGTTATCCACTCTAAGTAGAGGAAGGTAGGAACCTTCCTCATTCTTTCTGAACTTTGGTTTCCTTTTCTATTAACTAGTATAATACATACTCTATTAGATTTTTAGATGAGCTCTGAGATAACATATTGCGTGCCAGGCGCCTTGTGGTGTTCAAATAAATGACTACTATCATGTACATATATTTCTCTTTTTGTGTAGAACTGTTACAAGTAGTTCTCATTAACTTATAAAACCTCCACAGAGAATATAGTGAATTTCCTTATTTTCCAAAGCCCACATCTGGAAATGCCCTGGATAAACTATTGTCTTAGTTCATTAGTCCCTGATGACAGATCTGACTCTCCTTTTGATACTGAGTGGCAGGCAGCAAAACAAAGAAAGAGTATTTGGCTGTTAAAAAAGAGACAAACAGACAGAAAGAAAGAATAAAAGAAAAAAATATTTTAATAAAAGGTTGCCATAAGTAATATTTTCATTTATTTAACCCATCAGAAACTTAGGAGTAGTATAGTCTGCAGTTAAATGTGACTGAAGAATTTCTTATTAAAAAAACAACATTTCACAGGTGACTTTCTAGTCAGACAAAATTCATCCAATAGAGCATAGTTGAATATGCAGTGTGATTTATTACAGCTGATTTATAATGGTTATTTCAGCCAAATAGTGTTAGTAGTGTTCTCATCTTTATGAGAGAAATAAGTTTGAGTTACCTCTGTTATGATAGCTTGAAATATTCTTATTCTTTTGATTTCCTTGATTCCAGAAGTTGTTTGGCAACCAAATGTTTGCTGAAAATTTCGTTGGTATGAGCATTCCCATACAAAGGCCACTCCCTTGGGGATAGAAATATTTGTGGTATTTGTATTTGAAAGGAAAAATAAAAATTCTGAGTGATTTTTTGTTTTTTAGACACCAAACTAAAATGGAGAAAGGGTCATGAAAGGAAGTAGAAATAAATCCTTTTCAGTTTAGTGATAGACTATAAACAATGATGATCCTAGGTGATCAACGCACTCTCACCTTGTTCTGTATTCTTTACTTTGAAAGTGCTACAATGCCCCAGAGGAAGAAAAGCAAGAGAGCTAGTGAGGATAAAATATTAACAGCATTAAATTAAATTATCCCTTTAAATCTTTGCAACAGATTTGGGTATTGTGCTTGAACCATATAGAGCAGTGCTGCTCAATCTATCTGTGGTGAGAGACAAGATTTTCTTTGTTGTTGCTTTAATGTCAAATCAATTACAGGCTGATACTTTTGTAAAACAGAGGCAAATATCAAATTTCTGTAAAAGTTTCTAAACACTTACTTTCAATTTCTGTACTTACTGTGTTGAAAAATAGTTTACAAGTAATTTGTGGTTGGGTACCAGTCCACGAACCACAATTTGAGTAGCCCCTGTATTGAAAATAAGCAGAAGACATTCTATTTTATAAATTTGTATGTACGGAATTTGATTTTTAACATGACCTCGTTATCTTTCTTGGATTAGAATTTTTTAGACAACTTCCCTAGCAGTGACACCCTGTCCTTCATTGCAAGGATATTCCTGCTGTTCCAGATGATGACTGTATACCCACTCCTAGGCTACTTGGCTCGTGTGCAGCTATTGGGCCATGTCTTCGGTGACATTTATCCTAGGTAAGGCTCTTCTCTTGACCAGCAAGATGTGCCAAGCAGCATATGACTAGGCAAGCAGGTCAGTTTTAAAGTGTGACTGATCCTTTTGCTATAAAAATTTGCCTAGTGAAAATGCTTACTAAGGATAGATCATTGGTATCCTTTTCCCTGAAGAGCTTTAAAAGTAGAAGCCATTGCCTTCTCTGGAATTATTTAAAGTTCATTCCTTCTAGCATAGTTAATTAGCTCTGATACCAGTTATATTTATCTTATGATTTAGTTGCTGTTAATCCACACATTACCAAGAAGTTTATAATATATAGTCCCTGCATTGGCAGTGTGTAGCTAGCAACATTTTTATTTTAATTATTGGTCATTGATACTTACTTGTATATTTATTAACATTTGTGCATGTTTACATAGATGATCAGTTGTTTAGAATTGAAGTGAGATATTTAACGAGTTTAAATTCTTATTTGATATATAATGAGTTTAAATTCCTCCTGTCATTTTTGACCTCTTATTGGGGATGGAGGCGTGTGAGTCATTTTGAAAATCTGTTCAAAGCTGGTTACCCTCATCCAAGAGAAATTTCTATATGTCATTTCAAGGTTTTCCTGCAGTCTTCTTATGGACACCTGGTTAACTCCTACTCTTACATTAAGTTTTATTATAGTGTTAGCCTAGTGAAAAATACCTCATTCTATTTATTTACTTTTTTTACATAGAGTTTCATTCTGTCACCCAGGCTTGAGTGCTGTGGCACAATAATAGTACACTGCAACCTTGGGCTCCTGGCCTCAGATGGTCCTCCTGCCTCAGCCTCCTGAGTAGCTGGGACTACAGGCGTGTGCCACCACACCTAGCTACCTAGTTATATTTTATTGGAAATGAATTATCTTAAATGAAGAAAACTTTTTAATAAAATTTGGAAAAAAATTGCATTTACAGTAACCAACTAAACAAGTGGTCTTAATCAGTTCCTGTTTGAAGTGAACTGATGTAGTCTGTCCCCTCAGTAAATAATTTTAGCTATAAATATGTTAGCTTAAAACAAAGCAAATGTCAAGTTACCAGGTCTCAAGCATTGATAACAGCAGCAGCTACAGTTCTAACATTGCTAATTTAGATGACTGGAGTTCAGTAAATTTAAGACTCCTGTTGTGTTTATACTCTGTGCTGTATTTATATTCACCAAAATAAAATATCTACAGTGAAGTCATAGATGGAAAAAGTCTTGGCACATGCATTATTCCTATGTTCTGCCATTATTTTACAGAATGGTGGCTGCTAGAAGAATGTTTTTTCTTCTTGGAAAAAGTCTGGAATTTCTGTTATGTGTTCTTGACCTACCACCAAGAACACACTATCAGTTCCCCTAGTTACAGGTACTCTACAGAGTGTGCATTCTTTGGAGCATACTGTTTGGTCACAGGACCGTTTTATATTCTCAAAATTTATGAGGACCCCAAGAGATTTAGTTTATGTGGGTATGTCTGTCAATATTTGACATGAAAAATTAAAACTGAGAACTTTAAAGTATTTTTAATTCCTTTAAAAATCAATAAAACCATTACTTTTTAACATAAACATTTTTTGAAAAATAACTACTTTCAAAAAAATTATTTAGTTTACATTTTCAAAACTCTAAAATGTCTGCTTTGCTAGTGGATAATTGGTTTCTCCTGTCTGCTTCTGCATTCAATGTTATAATATGTTGTTTTCATTTAAATATGAGAAGCAAATCCAGCCTCACATACATACATAGTTAGAAAATAGAAGAGGTACTTACTTTTAATAGCCTTTTCAGGTGACTGTGGATATTCTTCTTCCATACTATGCCAAAACTTGGTAAGTGGTAGTTTCTCATTGGTTGCAATGTGGAATCTGAAATGTGTTTACGTTAAAACCTATATTGGTCCATCTTGCAGTTTGGATCTTTTACCTATGCTTGATTTTGTGTTTGGTCATTTGGAAAATACTGGTTAACTGAGTTCTGCGGATCTTCTGAATGTTGACACACTTCATTATATAGTATCAAAACCCACATTGTCATTATCACCACTAATTCCACTATAAAAGTCTTTAAATATTGGAAAACTTTCAAGGTCATGGCAACAAATACAAGTTCTCCAAAATTCTAGTTTTTATTTGAAGGCTCAAATTTTGTCTTTGGCAACAAATACTGCCAGTTGTTTTTCTTGAAGTGATAAACTCATATTCATTTTCAGGAAAATGTCTGTCGACACCCAAGTTTGAATGACCATAGTTTGTCTGCATTTCAAGTAAAAATAGCATTTGTTGGGGAAAACAGCTAGGTCAGCCTCCAGCTCAGCCATGGAAATACTTTTCCTCAAGACAACTGTACCTCAGTATGCAGCAGATGTGCTTTATTTGATCACATAGAATATTAAAACGATGTGTATTCAAAGCATGAAATTTAATAGAACTAGTTTTACTTCTTTTTTTTTTTTTTTCTTTTTTTCTCCTGCCGCCCCCAGTTTTACTTCTTTATCAAGGATTTTTTTTTTTTTTTTTTCTGTTTTTCTTCTTTTGAGAGTATATTGCAGTAAAGAACACAGTATAGAATACAAATAGGTGCAACTCCTTAGATCCATGTTAAGGGGCCAACAGTTTTACCCACCATTGCTTTTGCAAAGCAAATAATGTCTTGAATTATTGTGAAAATAATTTTTACCTCAGGGACTTCCTAAAAGAGTATTGGGACCCCCCTGGGCTGTGATCACACTTTAGGAACCGCTACTTTGGAAAATATACAAAGTTGTTTCCTCTTACCATACAGAAATAACAAAGGCCCAGCCAATGTCTCAAAGCTCTCAAGCAATTTTAGGGTTGAAGTTTCTGGATAAATAGTAAATCTGGAAGCCTAATATCTTTGTAATTCATCAAGATGTATGACTAACCACTTATTTGTGTAAATAATTTTCCTTATTTTTAATTCTCTCTGCAATCTTTATCTGGGATTAATTAACTTCTGATAACGTGAGCCTGAAGTGTGGCTTTATTGTATATATTTGGCACATTTCTTGGGGAAATGAAGTTATTTCTTGAGCATCAAATTTCCTCTCCATTATTTTTGTGTCCAAAATTGATTTCCAAACCTGGAATTGTTACTATCTAGTTAAAGTATTTAGAAAATATTCTATCCATGGTAAATAGTGAGTAGCTTTCAGTGGTTAAATCTGAAAAATAAAGACCCACCCATTTTGCCTTTCCCTTAATAAAATTTATTTTTCTCCTATGAAAGTAAAATAAACACTTCACAAAAAGTTTTTTAAATATAGAAAAAAGGAAATATTGTCCAAAATGCCAAATTATAACACAATTACTACTGCCTTTTCAGTCTTTTCAGTATATATCCTTCTGATATTTTTTCAAATTTTTTTTTATTTTCCTGTATGGTGAAAATCTAGCTAGTTTTTTTCAAAATTGCCTAGATTTTTTTTTTTTTTTTACCCATCTAGGTAATAATAAGTTATTTTTAATAATTTTAATATGTTATGTCAAGTAAATTGTTGACTTGCTGTATCTAGGCTGTATCTTCTGTTTTCCAGAAATATCTTTATAGCTTTTCATGGTTTTGATTATTTTTCTCAAAATATTCCAAATAGAATTATAAATCAAAGAATATGGATACACACTACCAGTTTGCTCCTATAAAATTTAATTGCACAAAAGGGCCAATTTCACTGTCTCATTACCAACATTGAGTATTATTGTTGCCTTCTATTTTTGCTGTGATTTTGTCAAGCTTAAGACATTCTCATTTTAAAGATGTTAAGAATGAACTTTAGGCCTGGCGTGGTGGCTCACTCCTGTAATCCTAGCACCCTGGGAGGCCGAGGTGGATGGATCCTTTGAGCTCAGGAGTTTGAGACCAGCCTGAGCAAGAGCAAGACCCCGTCTCTACTAAAAAAAAATAGAAAGAAATTAGCTGGACAACTGAAAATATATAGAAAAAATTAGCCAGGCATGGTGGCACATGCCTGTAATCCCAGCTACTCGGGAGGCGGAGGCAGAAGGATCACCTGAGCCCAGGACTTTGAGGTTGCTGTGAGCTAGGCTGATGCCACGGCACTCTAGCCCGGGCAACAGAGTGAGACTCTGTCTAAAAAAAAAAAAAAAAAAAAAAGAATGAACTTTATTCTCATATTAGTGGTTGTAATTTGCCTATTTTTTCTTTTCTCCAAACTCTCAACTTCTAGCATTTTCCACGTGCTGATTCTTAATCTAATTATTGTGGGAGCTGGAGTGATTATGGCCTGTTTCTACCCAAACATAGGAGGGATCATAAGGTACTGCTGATAAGGGAATGGTGGCCTTTTGTGTCTTGGTCTTTAGGCTTTTCCTGTTGGAGCTGTTGTTACTGTTTTAATTTAATTGTATGAAATTCCTGTGAGTATTTAAAACTGGTAACATTTAAATGTAGTTCCCTGGTATCAGCTAAAGTGCTCATTAGCTTCCATTTCTGTTTATTCCTGATGGAGAACTGATTCTAGAAGCATTATCCCATAGCCTCAGGCTCCTTTCCCTTTCTTTCCTTATCATATTCCACCGTATTTTCTTTTTCTTTATCCAAAGTAAAAGTTATTTTTAATATGTAATATATAACTTCTTGGGGGTACCTGGGAGGTCCTTTATATATCAAGACTATATTCTAACTTCCTTAATCCATTTCTGCCCAAAAACATATTTCAGTGCTACCTATAGTCAGAAAGTAAGAGTTTAGATCCCAGATGGGTTTTTTTTCCCTTAATATCCTTTCCCTAAAAAAATTGTGACAGGTTGAATAGAATGGGACTAAAGTTGTGACCTCAGATTCTCAAGGGAAACTGAGGTTTAGAATGATCTGATTTCTCCAGCAGGGCTGATCTGTACCTAAGAAAGTAATAAGAAACAAGAGGGGAGATGGTTAGCCTGACACTTATTGAATATAATGGACTTACAAGTTCCCATTAAGCTGTTCCTCGGGAAAACTCAAGTATAGAGAAAAGGAGGAGAAAGTACATATTTCTTTGTCACAACCTCATATTTAGATATTTTTGTTATTATCTTTGATAATTATGCTGAATGCCCAGAGGCAGTCATCCATCTGTTCTCATTTTTAAACAGATGCTAACAGTCCCCCCAAAACTCGGAATGCATAATTAGTTTATAAAAGATCAAAGATAGGAAGCCTATCTCCAGATGTTTTTGAGGAAGTAGCCACAATCACTCAGACATAGAGGAACTGTGGAGATTTGAGGGATGAATAACAAGTCTTTGTCAAGCAGATGCTATAAAGATGAGCAGGAAATAATATATTAACTTAGCAAGTAAAATAAGTTTTAAATTCAAATGCTTTATGTCAACAACAAATGAATCAAAAATAGTTTTGTTGCAATATCAGACTGAGGATTTATTAATAAATTATACTATATTTACCTTAATTGTAAATCAGAAAAAGCAAAGTACAAGATGAATATTAACCCCAAAAGCTTTTATTTTGCAGATATTCAGGAGCAGCATGTGGCCTGGCCTTTGTATTCATATATCCATCACTCATCTATATAATTTCCCTCTACCACGAAGAGCGTCTGACGTGGCCTAAATTAATCTTTCATGTTTTCATCATCATTTTGGGTCTGGCTAACCTGATTGTTCAGTTCTTTATGTGAAATATTCAACTGTTTTCTCAAGATCTTTCATGGTATTTTGAACCTTGACAACAGTTTTACATAAATTCACTTGTAAATGCTGTTGTTGCCATAATTTTAAGTGTTTTCTAATATAACTTGAAAGCAAGGGAAAATAGTAGTCCACTAAGTATTTTTGATATGGGTAGGGAAAGGGGC
This sequence comes from Eulemur rufifrons, assembly GCF_041146395.1. Lineage (NCBI taxonomy): Eukaryota > Metazoa > Chordata > Mammalia > Primates > Lemuridae > Eulemur > Eulemur rufifrons. The sequence continues at coordinate 35,022,376 of NC_090999.1, read as the reverse complement.
CAGAAGAATGATCTTAGTCTGTAACTTTACCTTTCTCATTTACTCACCTCTTCATTCTCATCGTCTTTTCTGGGTAGAAATGTATGCCCTCGGAAAAATCACAGTGGGTTTTGCTTTTAGAAGTATTAAGTGGGCAGATTTATTTTGCCTACAGTAAAGATTCTCAGGGTGTCACAGCAGCATATTGCCAGATCCTGTTTCTGTTTTATGTTTCAGTGTTTTCACTTTCATTTTCTTTCTTGCTGGACCATTTCTGCAGTTTGCCCAAACCTCTACTGTTTGGGACAGCAAATCGAATACCTCATTTTTAAAAAGAAGTTTCCATAGTATTTAGTGTCAATAGAGTGAATTCTTAGCTACGTCTTTAATCTCTATTTGAAGAAAAAAGTGAAAAAACAGAACAGTATCAGTATAGGACCCAGGGCCATGAAACATATGTAAAATAAACAAAGTAGGAGAGTTTGTTGCTGTCTGACTTCTCTTTTATTTCTAATCCAGTACCAGTGACTTAGGTCAAAATCACAGTTCCCCAAGCCAGATTTTGAACAAGAATGATTGTCCCCATAGACCCAGGGCATTATTTTGCTTTTTGGATCCCTGAACATTGCTATGGTGACAGGCCAGTGGGGAAAGCATGGCAGAGAGGGACCAGTGAGGCCCACAGGAGAGAAGAGGAATGGAAAAGGGGCCAGGAAGGGAGAGGCCTCAGCCCAGCATATCTTGTATCCTCTGGGGGTGGAAGTGGTTTCTGTACTGCAGAAGAGGATTCATTTTGAGTCATGACCTCCAGAAGGAGACTGCTCACTTCTGTGACTGGCGAGGCAGAGAGTTAAATCCCCATAAGTCCTTAGATCTGAGAAAAGGGTTAGGGAATCTGGATTCTTGGAATTGACACTCTCCCCTTTTTTATTCCTAAGTAAAAGCCAAACCATAATCCAAATTCATGTCTTCCATGTAATACAGCCTCTGTGTTCAGTTTAGCACTACAACTTGGTAATGTTTCTTTTCTGAAAAATTTAGATTTCTCTAAAGTTTAATCTAAAGTTAAAAAATATATATCCATATCCAAGGATGGTGTATAGATTTGTGTTATCTCCTTCCTTTGAGAAAGACAGGTGAAATAGTTTTTTAAACCTAGTAAGGGAGCCCCAGATTCAAGACCAGTCTTAATTTCTTTCAGCAAAACTTTCTGTCCTGTTCATAGAGCCATACACCTATGTTAATGATTAACTACATTTCCTAAAGCCCTTTTTTAAAAAGTCTCATTTTGAAAATTCTCAAGCCCACACAAAAGTAAAGAGACTAATATGTTGAACCCCCATATACCCATTTCCTAGATTAGTAATTATAAGACTTTGCTGCATTTGCTTCACCTATCTCTTGTTTTTCCGTTCCACTGAAATATTTTAAAGTCAGTCTCAGACATTGTATCATTTCATCTCTATAAACCTTAATACACAGCTAATAGCCTTTTGAACTCAGTTACATTAAGGGAGATAGTCTGAAAATTGTTAGGAGAAACAACTAGTGGAAGTTAGGTTAACTGGAAAATTCTGAAGTAGGTGTCTGGATCCCTGTTAACCTCTCTTAGGAGTATAATGAATGGAGAAAAGTATCTGTCTGTGCTTGAGGGTCCCTGAATCTTTGTGACTTCAGGGTCTTGTTCGCAGGACATAGGATTCAAAAGCGAGATAACACTTTGAGAGATCTAGGCTTAATCCCTGTTTATCCTTAGTTGTCTCCCCTGTCTTTAAAAACTTTAAAGACAGAGTTTTCATTGCCTCTTTTCCATAATGTACTTGAATGTTTTAACAAATGGAAAAAGGATTTGATGTATTTTTGTCCACTTAACAAAGTGAATATGACAATGCATGTGTTATTTACTAAACTAAAAAAGCAATGTGGATCTTTGCTTTTGTTTTCTTTAAAAAGACTTGATCATTTAGAATTTCTAAAATCTTTTTTTTTTTTAATTTCTAAAGTCTTATGTTAGACTTACATGAATAACTTCGCCCTCTTAAGTTTCTTTTCATGAGATCAGCTCCTTTGGCCTGTTATTTGGCTTGGTCAGAGAACTCTTTGTATGTCAGTGTGTATGTCCTGGCCCACACATTAGCATGATGAGACACGAAGTCATTCAGATCACATTACCATTAAATTTAGACTCTTTCTCTACTGTCATCTCTTTGAATTTTCAATTAAATTTTTTTCACTTTTTCCTCAGACATGGTTAACCTTAATTGCTTTGAATTTAGCTTATTTGACACACAACTGAGGACGTTATAAAATTTTAAATGTGCTGTTTAGAGAGATCTTCATTAGAAAGCCTAAGGAAATTAGTCCATAAAAAGGGACTATATTAAAGGGAAATACTTTATTTACATTAAGTATTTTTGACAAATACAGCACAGCTACTAACTGTAGAAATAGAAGAGGTTTCTGTTTCTACTTGGAGTTCACTGGGAAAATTTTTTATTTGTGTTTTGATTTATCTATTTCCATAAATAATTTAATAAACTACAGCATTGATTGCTTTGGAGGAGATAAATATGTATAAGACATCATTCATGTCCTAAATGAAATTTTAATCTAGTAAAGGAACTATGTGCACAATTAGCTGTGATACAAGGCAGTTTGTACTGAGGACTATTAGAGAAAGAGAAACAGAGTCCTTTCAGTTAGCGTCCTCAGGGAGGGCTGATAAAAGAAGCTGAGTGGTAAAGCAGCAAAGATTTGTTTTCATGTTCCTCCTCATAACTGTCCAAAATTTAAGTAGTTGGTATGTTCACCAGCAAATGGGATCATGTATGTTAAGTGTATTTGCTCTTATTTTGGTAAATTGCCTTGAAGATAAGTTTTATGAGGTGTGTTTAATTGCTCCTCTATGCCATTTCTTCTCTTTACATTTTGAACACACTGTTATTCACTTCTGTGAATATTGGACAGCAAAACACAATTAATAGAGGAAATAATTAGTAACACATTGGATGGTTTAAACAGAAAAATTTTATAAAATTTTCTCTCTGAAGACTTGACTGACTTTATCAGTATTCAAAATGTCAAATGTTTGAACTCATTGATAAGAGCAGAAAATATTGATGCTGTATGTTTTCTTTACAAAATACTGACCTGTTGCCTTGTAGAATCTGGTGATGGTGTTCCTTTTTTTCTTTTTTTAACTCAGTTTCTTCCCAATTTGAATGTCCAAAACCAAATCCAAATCTAGTTGACACTTAAACAATAGACTGTTACATTAGTTTGTGATCCAAAGTGAAATTAATCCCCCACATGTGCACCAGCGGCCTGGCTGGCCCATGTTATAGTTGACTGCCAACTTCACTTCTGATTATATAAACATGTATTGCAAAACAGCTCTGACAGGAACCTCATAACCTAAACATTATTCTCTGAAATGTAATTTGTTGTCCTTTTATACAAAAGAAATTAAATCAAAATTATTTTGAAGAAGAACAACTCTGGGACTTTGTTTAATTGAATTTTGCTGGGAAACGTTATTGCCTAGAAGCGCTGGCCCCAGAGTGGGAAGAAGCTGGGTTTTATCTTTTGCAGGGTCAAAGTTCTCAAGTGACTTTGTGCCAGTGTTTCACATCGGGCCACAAGGGAGCCCTTCCTAGTGTTCTGATCCTAGAGAAAGGCATACATTTTGTTAACCAAAACCTAAAATGACCATCCCTTAGGACAATATGTTGTTGTCACCTCTCCTTCTAAGAACATTCAGAATGAATGTGACACCAGGTAAGTGTAGCCCACCTTCTGGCAAAGAGCGTGGTGTCATAATCTTCCAGAGCCACCTAAGTGAATATAGAGTTCTAATTTTCTGCCTTCCCTAAGTAATATTAATATTCCCCCCACCCCATATAATTTTTCTCTATTTTCCACCTCTTCTGCAAAGGTAAAATAAGGCTATGTCTTTTAAAAGATTAAAAACTTCTCCATCCTCCTTACTTATCTCAGGCCATGAAGTACAGGCCCAGGATAGGGAAAGGAAAGAGCTCACGCGCCAGATTTTTCTTCCTTTGGCTGTCTCTTGATCTCAAGTGATCCCGTTATGTTTGGTCACAGCAGGCACTCAATATACACTTGTTTAATCAATTAACTAGTCAGGATTCTACTTTAATAAGAAACAATAAGTTAATTGCTGTTTTCTAGGATTTTGTTCTATACCCCCAAAAACAAAACAAAATTGGGTCAGGTTCTGGATTAGTCATTCAGTCAATATTTTAAGTACTTACTGAATGCCAGACATTATGCTAAGCACTGTGCATACAGTGGTGAACGAGCCAGATGTGGCCCTGATGGTTTAGCATCCTTGCCCACCCTCCCGAGCACCAGCAAGGCATCTTTCCCAGGTGCCTCACAAGTGCCAGGCTGTTGCCCTTTCCGCTTGCACCGTCTACTGAATGATGTGTTATAGCCACATCTTACACATGTTTTGAAGAAATCAGTATAGGACAGTGGTGCAATAAATGGGTCTTTGTAAAGTGAACCATGTTTATCAAGGTAAAATGTTTTAAAATCCTACGTTAATTATAATTACATAAAATTAAATGGATGAGAACTGGAAGGTGCCACAAAAGAGTGAACATGAGTGACCTGTTGAGGGGGGTTCTGAGTGAATCACTTAAGTTGTTACTTTATTATTTGCATGACATATTTTTCTAATAAGATGTCTGGAAAAAAATCACAAAGCCTGTGCAACATAGTGAGACCCCGCCTCTGCAAAAAAAAATATATATATATTAGCTGGGTGTGGTGACACATGCCTGTAGTCCCAGCTACTCGTGAGGCTGAGGTGGGAGGAATGCTTGAGTCCAGGAGTTCGAGGTCGCTGTGAGCTATGATGATGCCTCTGCACTCCAGCCTGGGCGACAGAGCGAGACCCTGTCTCTAAATGAATAAATAAAGTAAGTCACGGAAAAGACGACTTGTAGAAATATATCTACCACCAACCCATGAAATAAAGAACCTGCTTACAAAGAACCCTCTAGAAGGGGTAAGAGAGATCCTTGATTACAGGGGGACAGATCCACGTTTTATGGGACCTAAAGTTTATATAGTTTGGAGTTCCCTCATTAAGGAAGAATACAAAATTAGGAGCCCCAAATTAGGAAGGAGCCCATTCAAGTGAGGAACCCTGACTGTAGCTTTTTTAGCCTTAAGGTAACTCATCCACAAACCACTCTGGGCAGGGCGATGGGAGTGGATGTTAAGAGGTCAAAGGAGTAGAGAAGTTTCAGGCACCCTGTTTGATGTGTCAAGCTTTGAGTTTCTCTACTACTTTTAAGAACTGCAACATTACCAAACCTAAGCTTTTTATTTCTGGAAGGGTCAGATTGGATTTAGCAAAATAGCATAGAATACACATTGGGATTAAAATAGGACATTTTTTCTTTCTTAGATTGTAGAGTTTTTACCTGGGGGATGGGTATTGTAGGTTAATTTTTTAAAAATCTTTTTGGAGATAAAAAGTTAAAGAATACTGTTTAATTTTCAAAGTTATTAGTGTTACTCTATCTTAGGGATAAGGGACCTTTTAAGGGTTCTTGATGTAGAAAACAAGCTACCAAGAGCAACATTAGGGTAAGACAACATTTATTTATATTCCACCTTGTTCTGGAAAGGATCTATATCTATACTACACTAAAGTAATATCAACTTTAAAGGATTAGCTTGGTTTTTTTAGAAAGTAAATTAGAATTTTATGATGCCCCTTGAGGAGAGGAAACTAAAACTTGATTCAAATAAATAATCTTAATTAGTCCTCAGTGCTATATTATAGTTCTTTTTTACAGATAGGTAAAGCCCAGTCCAATGCAGAACACTTTTACTGATTGTCCTAGATTTGGTGATGCAAAGATAGAGTGATCCTTCTGTGCTGCCAGAATTCTCTTTGACACGAGACTGTTCATGTTCCTCCTCTGTAAAATCCTTCAATGCCCCACGTGGGCCTTTGTAACAGAGCGAAAACTGCAAATAAACATGAAGGTGGGGGGGGAGTGCAGAAACGAAAGGCTGATTCATGCTGCAACATGGATACACCTCAAAACAGTATGCTACGTGAAAGAAGCCAGATGCGAGAGACAACATACTGTGTGGTTCTATTTATATGAAATGTTTAGAAAGGGCAAATTTATAAAACAGCAAAACAGTGGTTTCCTGGGATTGGAGGTGGGAGCAGAGATAACTGCAAATGGGCATGGGGGAACTTTGTAGGGGGATAGAAATGTTCTAAAAGTGGATTGTGATGGTTACCCTATATATTTACAAAAATCTTTGAATTGTACACTTACAGTGGCTGAATTTTATGATACGTAAGTTATCCCTTAACGCCGTTAAAGAAAAAACGTTTAGTCCTACCATTAGGAAAAGTAGTATCTTTTGCTTTCTACTTGGCAAATACTAAAAATGATAATAATAATACCTTAACAAAGGTGTGGAAAATATACACATACACAAGCGGTAGCTGTAAATGTGGGTGCAGACTTTCTGAAGGTAACTTGGCACCATGTTTGAAAGCCTCAAAATGCTCATACTTTGACTCACTTCCAGAGGAACATCCTGATGAAATAATTGGACAAATGTGGGCACACACACAGATGTTCATCTCTTTGCTATTTGCAATCGGAAAATTAGAAACAACCTAAATGTTCAACAGTAGGAGGTAAAATATGAAATATCCATCTCTTGGAATACTGTGTAGCTATTTTAAATGATGATGCAGATGTATATATGTAATGTCAAAAAGCTGTTTATAAGTGAAGAGATTATAATTATGTGTAGAATTAAAAACATCTGTTTATATACATATGTATAGAAAAAGGGCTGGAAGTTTAACAAATAGTTATCTCTGGGTGCTGGACTATTGGATTTTTTTTTATTGTCTTTTGTTTATATTTTCTAAAGTTTTAAAGTAAAATGTATCATGTTTCATGAGGAAAAAGCAATAAAATTTTTTTTAAAAAATCTTTCATTGACTTCTCGTCACCTAAAACTATAAGGACTCCTTTTGATATTAATAACAAAAATCTTTTGTACCTTCACACAGTAGTTGTACTTTTAATGTTTATTGATTGATACAAATGACAAAAAGCTACTATAACTTCTATAACATTTATACGTAGCTTTGAATATATTATTACAGTGCCTGCAGACATTTAAACAATTACACATTTCAGGCTTATTTATTCAGTCTACGTTACAAAACCCTTTGAAACCACTTTGTGGTCTGCAGGTTTGGACGGACTAAGCTAACAATAAATTGTTTAGCTTCGTATCCAAGGGCCATTTTATTACAGTCTTCATACCTATCCAACTACACTTCATGCCACTTCACACGGAACTACTTGTTCTTCTCTGACTGGCCCTGCTCCTTTAGTTTGTCTGCTTTTGTATATGATATGCTCGGGGCCTGGCGTGTCCTTTTTCCTTTGTATCTTTGCAGACATTGCTGGGAAAAGCACCTTCTCAGCTTCCTCCCAGATAGTTTTGATGCTCCCCTCTTCTGTGCTCTCTGGCAGTTTATGCGTGCTTATATTGTAGCATTTATCACATTGTATTATCATTACAAGCTCGTGTGTATTTTCCCAACTAGATTAGGAACTTTATATCCATGGGTTTAGCACATTGCAACAGAAGAGGTGCTTGCAGTAATCTCAGTTGAATGAATGCCCAGAAAAAGACCCAGGCCTTGCCCTTAAGGGCTCATAGGCTAGTTAGGGAGACAGATGCATGTCCAATGTATAATTAATCCTATGATAAAAGATGTGAATGAGCGCACAGAGGAGGTAGTGATTAATTTTGACTGGGTGATTAGGAATTGCTTCCCAGAGTAGGGTCCATTGGAATTAGAATTACTTTAACATTAAAGTTGAAAAAGAAGAAAGGAAGAAAAGCCTTGAGTTCATTCTACGAAAAAAATAGGGATGACTCACCAAGTTGCACCCTGATCCTCAGCTCCCCAGCTGTCCTCACTGCCCCATCTTCCCTTTCCTCTCAGCTGATTGTCAAAAATCACTGACAATAAATTCTTTGTTAGGATGCTGAATTGGCACTCTAATGTCCTGGCAAAGAGTCTGCTTACCTGGCCAGACACATGTTTGGGTGGTAAGAAAAAGTGCTGGATGAAGCATGGAAGAACCAGTTTCTAGTCCTGGCTCTGTCGTAGACTAGCTGAACAAACTGGATCTGTGACGCATCACTTAACTTCTTGATCCTCAGTTTCTTCTTTTGCATAATGGAGGTGGTTATAATAATGATAATACCTGTCTTACCTAATTCACTCTAGTTGTTTAGAAGAATTTAGAACATGTTGTATGCACTTTATTAAAGTGATACGCTGTACCAATACTCAGTTGTAGGATTATATCATCACATTCCTGAAACCTCTTCATGGAATTGGCCAGACCACTTCTTCCAAGGGGCTTTCGAGCTTACGAAGAGAAGCCTGACAGTGGGTTGGGCAAGGACATTTTGTCTCCCTTGTACAATCAGATCAGTAGTGGTTTTCAAGTGAGTGTGGGTGATAAAACATCTCGAAATTATAGAAACACAATATATTGATGTATTTAATTATATCTCACAAATCAGAATTATTTAGTCCTAATTTTGTTGGCAAAACTGTAATTCTCCTAGATGTATACAAATAAAAAGTAATGGAGAAATCCTGCTCCCCAGTTCCTCCTGCCTCAGTCTGAGCCCAAAGTAGAGTTACTTGAGCTATTTATTCACTGTAGTAGTCAGAGTTCTCCAGAGAAACAGAACCAATAGGATAAATGCATATGAAAATAGATATATAACAGATATGTGTGTGTGTGTTCACATGTGTGTACACAGGCATACCTCAGAGATATTGCGAGTTCAGTTCCAGACTGCTGCAATAAAACAAATACTGCAGTAAAGTGCGAGCGAGTCAGGTAAAATTTTTGGTTTCCCAGTGCACATAAAAGTTATGTTTACACGTAGTCTATTAAGTATGCTGTCTAAAAAAATGTACATACCTTAATTTAAAAATACTTTATTGCTTAAAAAAAAAGAAAAGAAAGAAAAGCTAACAGTCATCTGAGCCCTTAGTGAGTCATAATCCTTTTGCTGGTGGAGGATCTTGCCTCGATGTTGATGGCTGCTGACTGACCGGGGTGGTGATTGCGGAAGGTTGGAGTGGCTGTGGCAATTTCTTAAAATAAGGCAATAATGAAGTTTGCTGCATTGAATAACTCTTTCACAAAAATTTTTTCTGTAGCATGTGAGGCTGTTTGATAGCATTTTACCCACAGTAGCACTTCCTTCAAAACTGTAGTGAATGCTCTCAAACCCTGGCTCTGCTTTATCAACTAAGTTTATGGACTATTCTAAATCCTTTGTTGTCCTTTCAACAGTGTTCACAGCACCTTCATCAGGATTAGATTCCATCTCAAGAAACCACTTTCTTTGTTCATCCAAAAGAAGCACTCCTCATGCATTCAAGTTTTATCATGAGATTGTAGCAATTCAGTCACGTCTTCAGGCTCCACTTCTAATTCTAGTTCTCTTGCTGTTGCCACCACATCTGCAGTTACTTTCTCCACTGAAGTCTTGAACCCCTCAAAGTCATGCATGAAGGTTCCTGTTAGTGTTAATATTTTGACCTCCTCCCATGAATCGCCAGTGTTCTTAATGGCATTTAGAATGGCGAGTCCTTTCCAGAAGAGTTTTTAATGTATTTGCCCAGATCCATCAGAGAAATCACTATCTATGGCAGCCTTATGAAATGTATTCCGTAAGTAATAAGACTTGAAAGTTGACATTACTCCTTGATCCATGGGCTGCAGAATGGATGTGTGTTAGCAGGCATGAGAACAATATTCATCTCCTTGTACGTCTCCATCCTATCACTTGGGTGACAATGTGCATTATCAATGAGCAATAATATTTTGCAATGAATCTTTTTTCTGAGCAGCAGGTCTCAACACCTGGCTTAAAATATTCAGTAAACCATGCTGTAAACAGATGTGCTGTCATCCGGCTTTTTCCTTTATAGAACACAGAAGAGTAGATTTAGCATAATTCTTAAAGACCCTAGGATTTTCAGAATGGTAAATGAGCTTTGGCGTCAACTCAAAGTCACCAGCTGCATCAGCCCCTAAGAAGAGTCAGCCTTTCCTTTGAAGATTTGAAGCCAGGCACTGACTGCTCTCTAGCTATGAAAGTGCCAAATGGCATCATCTTCCAACAGAAGGCTGTTTCATCTACATTGAAAAATCTTCTTAGTGTAGCCTCTTTCATCAATGATCTTAGCTAGATCTTCAGGATAACTTGCTGCAGCTTCTCCATCAGCACTTGCTGCTTCACCTTGCACTTTTCTATTATGGGGACAGCTTCTTTCCTTAAACCTCATGAACCAAACTCTGCTGGCTTCCAACTTTTCTTCTGCAGCTTCCTCACCTCTCTTAGCCTTCATCAAATAGAAGAGAGTTAGGGCCTTGCTCTGGATTAGGCTTTGGCTTAAGGAAGTGTTGAGGCTGGTTTGATCTTCTGTCTAGACCACTCAAACTGGCTATGTATCAACTATAAGTCTGTTTAGCTTTCGTATCACTTATGTGTTCACTGGAGTAGCACCTTATATTTCCTTCAAGAATTTTTCCTTTGCATTCCCAGCTTAGTAACTGGCACAAGAGGCCTAGCTTAAGGCCTGTCTCAGGTTTCCACATGCCTTCCTCACTAAGCTTAGTCATTTCTGGCTTTTGATTTAAAGTGAGAGACATGTGACTTTTCCTTTCACTTGAACACTTACAGACCATTGTAGGGTTATTAATTTGGCCTAATTTCAGTATTGTTGTGTCTCTGGGAATAGGAGCCCAAGGAGAATAGAGGGATGGGGAAATGGCTGGTCGATGGAGCAGTCAGATCATACACAACATTTATGAATTAAGGTTACCATCTTATATGGGTGTGGATCATGGCACCCCAAAACAATTACAATAGTGACATCAAAGATCACTGATCACATGTCACTATAACAGATATAATAATAACGAAAAATGTGGCCGGGTGCAGTGGCTCATGCCTGTAATCCTGCCACTTTGAAAGGCCGAGGTGGAAGGATCACTCAAGGTCAGCCTGAGCAAGAGTGAGACCCCTGTCTCTACAAAAAATAGAAAAATTAGCCAGGTGTGGTGGTGTGTGCCTGTAGTCCCAGCTACTCAGGAGGCTAAGGAAGGAGGATAACTTAAGCCAAGGAGTTTGAAGTTGCAGTGAGCTATAATGATGCCACTGCACTCTAGCTGGGGCGACAGAGTGAGAGTCTGTCTCAAAAAAAAAAAAAAAAAAAAAGTGACACAGACACAAAGGGAGCACATGCTTTTGGGAAAGTGTTGCCTATAGGCTTGCTTGATGCAAAATTGCCACAAACCTTCAATTTGTTAAAAAAAAAAAAAAAAAAAAGCAATATCTGCAAAGTGCAATGAAGCAAAGCATAATAAAATGAGGTATGCTTGTATATGCATCTGTATGTATATATGTGTGTGTGTGTGTATATATGTATGTATATATATGGAGAGAGAGAGTGAGAGATTTAAGGAATTGACTCATGCAGTTGACGGGTTGGCATGTCCAAAATCTGCAGGGTAGCCTGGCAGGCTGGAGAGCTAGGGAAGTCATTGTTGCACTAGAGTACAAAGGCAGTCTTCAGGCAAAATTCTCTCTTCCTTGGGGGACCCTAGTCTTTTTCTTAAGGACTACAACTGATCGGATGAGGCCCACCCACAATGGAGGATAATCTGGTTTACTTAAAGTCTACTGATTTAAATGTCAATCTTATCTAAAAAAGGATCTTCACAGCAATGTCCAGATGTGTTTGGCCAAATATCTGGGTACCGTGGCCTAGCTAGGTTGACATAAAATTAACCATCACACTGACCAACTTACAGACCATGGCAGCAGGTTGGAAATGATTTCCCTTCCCTTTCCTGTCAATTATCAAGGAATTCCCTAAGGCATATGAATGTCCAGGGGTGATTATGTACATGCTATGTTTGGGAGAAAGCATGTTGTATGATGGCAGGACCAGCAGACAGCATCTCGGAAGCACTAATGGGTGAGACCCAACGGGGATGGCTTGCATGGACCAGCCACCCTGAGACCTGGAATGAGGTGCTTGAATGGACCCGCTGATCAGGCCATTGCGCAAGCACAGCAGCAAACAGTGCCCTCACATCTAGCCTGGGAGGTGCTGGGGCCTCTCATCCCTGTCCACTGGGCATCTCCCAGGCCAGACTGACCCCAAAAGGCAGCATCAGGTCACGTTTATGTGCCAACTCTCTTGTGGAGTGCTCAGAGCCTCTCCTCTTTCCCTTCTCCCCCAGAAGCCCATCTCTTCCCACTTTGAGATTTCCCCAAACACAATAGAGCAGATCTCACCCTCTTTCTTGTCGCCTAGGATTACACCAAAGTTCTGCCTGTATTTGCCAGGCAGCTTTTTTTCTTTCTTTCTTTCTTTCTTTCTTTTTTTTTAATCCTTAATCTCAGAAGATTGTTTCCACGGCTTTTCCATTTATATTTTTGCTTTCTATCAATTATATTTTTCTCTTTTTGTCTCCTAGCACTAACAGACAGACAAACATTAGCAGATACAAAAAGTTTAAGAAATTTATTGGGACAATGATATGGAAGACATTCTATGTATCATTTTATTTTTATTTTCCACGAAGTAGGAAAAGACCACCACTGTTCAGTTTAGCCCTGGACATATGGCTTGATAAAACAAAAATAGATTAATCCACTTACCTCCTCCCCTTGTCCAACCAGCACCCCATCCTACATGGCTCTCTCAGTCACTCAGGGTAACTAGGTAGGTGTAGGAGGGGAATGCTTCACACACACATACCCCTGAGAGTCTCTAAAACATATCCACAGTCATTCAGATACTTTTTAATTTTCACAAGAGGATTAAAGCAGATATTTAATTTAAAAAACAGATCTAGGCTGAGTGAGGTGGTTCATGCCTGTAATTCCAGGGCTGTGGGAAGCTGAGGTGGGAGGATCACTTGAGACCAGGAATTCAAGACCAGCCTGAGCAAGATAGCAAGACCCCATCTCTGCAAAAAATAAGTAAAATCAGTCAGGAGTGGTGGTGCGTGCCTATAGTCCTAGCTACTCAGGAGGCTGAGGTGGGAGGATCACTTGAGCCCAGGAATTCAAGGCTATAGTGAGCTATGATTGTGCCATTGCACTTAATTTTTTAAGTCTTGATAGGGTACATTAAATGAATCCAAAGACCCCCTGTGAGCCAGAGACTCCTTACCCCATTTTACTCTAAAGAGAAAAATTAAAATATGCTTATGTAAGTAATGTATGCTTGTTGTAAAACAGAAAAAGGAAGAAAAACTAGAAAATTCAGAATAGTAAGAGAAAAAAGCCATAATTTGATTATCAGATTAACATTTTAGTGTTCAGAAGGAAAAATAAATTGAAGCATGAGTCCCTTGACAAAAAATAACTTATTTCCCAAGTATTCAATATTTTTCAAATGATTGCATTACTATGCTATTTTAATAATTTATATAATCAATCCTCTATTGTTGGACACATTTTTCAGCTTTGTTATGATTTTTATTATAAATCCTTGTACACATATTTTTTACTATATCCATTCACATGAAATAAATTTAAAGAAGTAGAATTGATGGGTCAAAGACTATGAATATCATTAAGGCTTTAGATAAATATGACCAAACTGTCTTCAAAGTTATACCCACACCATGAGAGTGCCTATTTAAAACATATTTGCTGATCTGATAGGTTTAAAATGGTATCTTCCTCTTTCAGTTTGCACTTCTTCGATTATAAGCGAAATTGTTCTCTTTTTTTTCACATTTGCTGGTCATTTTGAGGTTTCCTTTAAATGTTTATTGTGCAAAGTCCAAGCCTAAATCATCTCAGGCAGCCCTGGTACTCTGAATCTTGATTTGAAATTTTTGTTATTTTTCTCAGTCTTTTTAAAATAGTTCTCTTGGTTCCTTTGTGGTTCTCATGACTTTTTGCCTACTAGCTAGAGCATGAATAATGCTCCGTGGTTAATCATATTTAGCCTGCTAAAGATATTGTTTTAGTTTATCAACTTAAGGGGATGCTCTGAGAATTAAACTAAGATTTGGAGAAGTTCCAGTGGTTCTCAACCCTGAGCGACTTCTTTTAGGCTCAGTACTGTCCTCAGAGGCATCAAACCACTTTAGCACGACATTCCCCAACTGTCTAAAAACTGCCTATTTTTCTCTCTCATCTCTCCTGCTCTAAGTAATTTGGTTGCTCTTTTATTCCTAACGCCTACATCTTGTCAGACACAGATGGGCACTCGGGAACCATTTGTTGCTAGAATGAATAAAATTTCTGATAAGAAGAAAAGAGTTCATTGTAAACAAACTGCAACCAAAAACAGAAGAAATTATAGATGAATGTTTCTCTCAACTCTGTGTGTATAAAAACTATCTTGAGTTTAAGAGCCATGGAGGAAATCACATGGAAAAAGAGCTGTAGATTTGATTGCATAAAAATGTTAAACTCTATAGATCTAAAAAAATCACAAACTAAATTAAAAGAGAAGATCAAACTGGGAAAATATTTGCTACATATATGATATGTCAATATGGAAATAAGTAAGGGGGAAACCTAAGATATTCCAGTACAAAAATGAGAAAAGAATGTGAAACAAACAATTCACAAAAGAGAGAGTGTGAAATACTAACAGCTGTAATATAACAAAGAAAACACATTTTCTAACATCTGTTATTAACCAAAAGAAAAAATTATAGTACTTATTGCTGAGTAGGACACAGTGAGCTCAGCACACTCCATTCCGGATCTTTAAAGCTGAGTTTTTAAATCTCAAAGCTAGACACTGACTCAGTTTCTTTGTCTTCATTTTAGCTGTCTACACTGTACCTGAGGAGAGGAGTACATAAAAAACCCTCAATGCCACTAGAACAATGGGTTAGGAGTAGGAGTACAAAGAATTGAAAACTATAGGCCAGTATGGTGGCTCACACCTGTAATCCTAGCACTTTGAGAGGCTGAGGTGGGAGGATCCCTTGAGGTCAGGAGTTTGAGATCAGCCTGAACAAGAGTGAGTCCCCATCTCTACAAAAAATACTAACAGAAAAATTAGCTGGGCTTGGTGGTGCGTGCCTGTAGTCCCAGCTACTCAGACAGGAGGCAGGAGGATCACTTGAACCCAGGAGTTTGAGGTTGCTGTGAACTATGATGATGCCACTGCACTCCAGCCTGGGCAACAGAGTGAGACCCTGTCTCAGAAAAAAAGAAAAATAAAACTATAATAGATTAATATTAAAGTTATCCTATTGTATATTCTATTAATATTAAAGTATTATTCTATTAATATTAAAATATTATTCTATTAAAGTAGATAGTAACCAAATATATTGTATTAATTTGAGGGGTTTCTACACCTATTGCCTTCAGTCAAAGGATCCTCGGTGACTACAGATAATTATGAAATTAGTTGTTCTATTTATACTGCTTTTTACTGTTTATATTGTTTTCCCAGAGAGAGGAATGAAGAGAATGAAGCATCAACTTCATCATATATAGCCACGTAATACAAATAAAAACTTACTGTTTCAAAGTCTTTTCCCTCTTCCAAAAAACTATCAGTTTATTCTAAGCAGATTTTGATAGAGATTTTATCATTAGCATAGGCCTCAAAACAGAAAATTATAAATCATATCAGTTTCAGAATGCTTTGTTTTTTTGTTTTGTTTTGTTTTGGTTTGGTTTTTTTGGCTTGCTAATCACAAACTGCAATGTGAATTTCTGCAAGAGCATGCTCCCATGTCACAAAACATTAGTCTGGCTTCAGAGTCTCTTGCTATTTTCCCTACTTGGAGGACAGATTTTTTGTTGTTGTTGTAGAATCAGGACCATAATTTGCATCTGGTAGGACAATGGGCCATATTCTCTTCTGCTGTCCACACAGAGCTACATTGACAACAGCGAGAGTTGCTCAGAGATAGAGGCAAAATTTGGCTCAGCCAGTGCGAAATTCAGCCTGATTTTAAAAAGTAAAATGACCCAGTTAACATCTAGTGAAGAGCAAAGCAGCTAGTAGATTTGGAAGTTTCCTTTGAAATTTCCAGCCCAGTGTATGAAGTAATTCCAGACTCTAATGAGTTTCAGAGGCCTCCCTGACTGGAAATAAGACCCAAAATGACTGTCTGTATTGGATCCAGCACTTTCTGTGGCAGTAGACAATTTATTGTTTTGTTCTACATCCTGGTTTTCCCTTGTGATTGATGTGTTCTCCTCTGTTTTCAGAAGGCTTTTCTAATATTCACCTTTCTTCAGTGGCCCTGAAAGATGAGTCAAAAGTTCCATACCTGCTTTCCACATGGGGAAGCTGAGTGCCCAGAAAGGTGAAGCAGATTTCCTGCTCTCATCTCACAACAAGGAACTCTGGGTTCTCAAGTGGTTATGGAAATTTTGTCAAAATGGAAATGAAACTTCTGCTTTCTTGGGTTATCTTTTCTGTTTGTTTCAAATGAAATCTTTCCATTTCATCAGTTCCCAGGAGACTGGTTTTTTGACCTGTGTGAATTTGGAATTCCTCCTAAGTGGAACCGTTTTCTTCAGGACCCCCCAGTCATTGGATTTTGAGGAGCCTCTTCTGCCCTTGCAAGCACAGCCCTCTCCTCGCTGAGCAGAGCGTTGTTGATGTTGCCGCCCAACCAGGTTCATGTGCCCGTTGCCCGAGAGGAAGCCAATGCACTGAGACAGCAGGATTTACATCAGGGAAAGAGTTTGTTCTGCATAGCGCTAAGCAGGGAGATGGGAGAAATTTCTCAAATCCGCCTCCCCGAGAATTTGGGAGACAGGATTTCTAAAGACAGTTGTGGGCAATTGAATCTACTAATTGGCTGAGTTTGGGGCAGAACCATGGGGTTGTAGGAATTGTCTTCTTTGCTGACCAGGTTCTTGAGTGGGGGTCATAAGACCAGGTGAGTCAGTTCCTCAGTATGTGCCACTGATCTGGGCAGGTCACCTGTTCCACTGGCATGCGGGACCTGGGAGATACCTCAGAAACTATCCCTAGGTTTCAAAAAGGTGATGTTATCTATGGAAAAAGCTAACAATCTTTATCACCACCGGCTATGTGGCTCCAGAGTGGCAATGATATAGAGAAGCAAACAGGGGGACTGTGGCTAATTATTATTTTTAGCTCGGCCTGTGCCTTGTTTTTAGCTAGGCCCTTACCACATTCTTCCCTTGCACCCCTTTATTGATTTGTAAAGGCGGTTTCATTGATAGAGTTTACCAATCGATAGAGAAGGCTTAAGGACTGACTCATTTAATTGCTGGATCTGGATGGAGTGTATTGTTTAATTTTAAATTTCAAGATGTTTTGGTCCTTTGAGTTTGGAAGGAAAGCAGATTTAGCTTTGAGGAAGTAGAAAAGGTGGAGAGGGAGTTCATTGGTATTGCAAATTTTGGGTTTTACAGAGGAAAAAGATAAGTCTTTTTTCTTTTTTTTTTTCAGACAGAGTCTCACTCTGTTGCCTGGGCTAGAGTGCCGTGGCGTCAGCCTAGCTCACAGCAACCTCAAACTCCTGGGTTCAAGCAATCCTCCTGCCTCAGCCTCCCGGGTAGCTGGGACTATAGGCACATACCACCATGCCTGGCTAATTTTTTCTATTTTTAGTTGTTTGGCTAATTTCTTTCTATTTTTAGTAGAGACAGGGGTCTCGCTCTTGCTTAGGCTAGTCTCGAACTCCTGAGCTCAAGCAATCCTCCTGCTTCGGCCTCCCGGAGTGCTAGGATTACAGGCATGGGCCACCATGCCTGGCTGATAATTCTATTTTTTAAGAGCACAAAATTCTTGAGCCCTATGACATACTTCTCTTTTCATAGGGTGAAGTTAGAAGGAATCTGAAGAGATTTTTCAGCCCAACCTCCCCATCTTACAGATGAAGAAACTGAATTCAAATAAGTTTTAGATTCTTAGAGCTGTTTCCATATCAATATGTATAAATTTACCTTACTCATTTTGTTTAAGAGACAGGGTCTCCATACGTTGCCCAGGCTGAAGTGCAGGAACTATTCACAGGCATGATCATAGCTCGCTGCAGCTTCAAACTCCTGAGCTGACGTGATCCTCCTGCCTCAGTGTCCTGAGTACAGGTGTGCGGCACCATACCTGGCTTTTACCTTACTCTTTTTCAAAGCTGCATAATATTCTATTAATACAAATATGTACCTCAATTTATTTAGCCACTTTTCTTTGATGAATATTTTGGTTATTTTCCAGATTTTCACCATTATAAACAATGCTGCAATAAATAAGCTTGTACTTGAATCAGAGTTCAATGTGTGAGTATTTTAACAGGATAGTTATCAGAAGGGAAGTCTAAATTTTAGTAGAAATAGTCCTCCTATGAGATTGTGCCTGTGGCTGCACATCCTTGCCAACGCTGGATATTATCAACCCTTTGATTTAAGTCTTTTAAATAATTGTGGTCTTTTACATTTAGCTCCTTAGTCTATGTGAAATTCACTCTTTAGTATTATGTGAAGTATGGGTCAAACATTTATTGTTTTCAATATTTACTATGAGCGTAGGAGCAGAGCACCAAGTGTAAGGAGGATAAGGAAGGCAGCTAAAAGCAACCACCAGTAGATTTTGCACCATCCACTCTGCAAAATAAAAGCCCTGCAGGTGACCAGGCCTGCCCCCTGTGGCCACCTAAGAAGGCTAGTTAGGGACTATCCATTGTTACAGTAGATTTGCATCATACATGCATTTGGAGATTTGACTATTACAGGCTTTTAGGCTTCTGTGGGCCAGATACTAGCGATTTAGGGACATTTTAAGAGGCCTTCAAATGTAATTTTGCCTACAGTGATTTTTACCTTCCATGTTGACAACAGAACCTAGAATGTGCCCCCAACAGATATATCCAAGATGTGACTAAAGCATGTTTCCTTTTGAGGGTTTTGTTGTGTCCCTCACTCACAACCTCCAAGGATCTTATCAAAATATTCCTTCCAATCGTATCTATGCATATATAGTATGTTCCTAAAAGGAATTTGAAAATACAGTGTTCTCCACCTCACATGATTGGAGTTTTGGAGTTTTCCAGTGATTTTTTTTTCTGCACCCCTTAGGATTGGTACTTAGCTGACCTAATCCATAGCCAACCTACTCTTTCTCTCTGAGCCTCAGAATTCTTCTGAGCACAGTGCTCTGGGCAGCCACTACCAGTGGATCAGAGTTGGCACAGGTGAAATCAGTTTGCCATCTCTGGTCTAGGTCATGTTAGTAAATGTCCCGTGGAATGCAGCAGTGGGAGATTTTTGTCTTGAGTGTATGTGTTTTATCACCATGATGTATATCAGTGCTCTAGCCCATGGATATGAGACAAGGATTATTGGAGGTGGCCTGGCTACTCACAGAGAAGTAAAGTGTAGCTCTTTGGGGAAGAAGGCCCTTCCTCTCTCCATTAAAGGGCTGAGGTGAGACACAGGTCTTTCTGCTTTCTATAGAAGGGCAAAGTCGATGATATAATTTCAAGTCAAGAGTTCAGAGGTTGCAGAAGGGAGATACAGCAGATGCCCCTTCCACTGGCCCCCGCAGTAACCACCTCATGAATGCATCCTTCCTAATTAATGGGTCTTCCCTGTCACACTCCTCCGTTCTCCTATGGGACACCCTTCCCACTCACCTACTTGTTCTCCAATCCTTATCTCAAAATCTGTTTCTGGAAGAACCTCACCTAAGGCCAGGGGGAATATCACCTTTTTAGAGGGAGGTGACATGTCCTTTCGAACACTGAGACTGTACTAGCTAACAAGCATTTGAAAGAGCTACCTGTGACTAATAAAGGATTTTAATTCTTCACTCTGTAAATAGATACAAAGACTACTGGGGACGGGGTTGGGGGGTAGCATCTGTTTTTGTAGAAGCAAGGGAGCTACAAAAGGGTGGGGATGAATCTCAGGCAGACCGATCCCTATCCTACCTGACGCCTCCTAGCTGAAGCAGTGAGGACGCCGGGATTGCTAAGAGAACTCCCAGACTTCTGTGCCGCGTGCCCCACAAGAGCCTGGGGCCTCGAGATGGTCCAAGCTCAAGCACCAGGAACTGCACCACGGGCAGCGATGGTAAGTAAAAGATTAACTGGGGTTTTTTTCCCATTTGAAAAAAATTATAAATATTGTATATCCTTCTTTTTGGAAAAAAAGGTCACTTTAGGATTGCCGGATATCATTTGATGAAAAGGCTGTCATTGTTCTTAAGTTTTATCTTTTTAATTTAAAAAATTGTTAAAATCGTCATATTTTTATGAAATGCTGTTAATAGGAGATACTATTTTTTATAATATTCTTATTTAGCAGGATTAAAAGCTGCCAAGCATTTTTCACTGCCCCCTTTCATGGGGGGTGGGGTGGTCATGAAATCCTAAACTCTAGGAGCCCCTGATCCCAAACCCACGTGGACACACCCTTCCTGTGACACAGGATTTACACAAGCTGGCCATGGGGACCAGTCTCTGGCAGCGTGGGCCGGCCTAAGGAACATGCTTTCCCACAGAGCATTCTTCTGGGGCCAGCGGGCTAATCCCTGTCCCCTCAAGCCCAGTGCCTGTCCTGGCTCTTCACCTGTCCACCAAGGTTTCTGCGGGAAATTCCTAAGCTTGCACCAGGCAGGTGCTTCATTGTGCCTACTCCTCCCTCAGCACCTAGACGTGAGGTGCACAGACCAGTCACCTGACCTCCTAATGTCCCCTCAGGGGACCTCACTTTGGAAGAGAGCCTGCCTTCACCGGAAAGGCTGCTTTTGTTGTTGATGGTGTTTTGTTCACTCCTTTGAGATCAGAATTTCACTCTATTATGAGAAGTTATTACAAAGTATCCATGTCACTCCATTCCTCAAAGTCATCCGTCCAATAATAAAGAACCATTGTTCATCTGTATAAAAATGGAATTGAAGCCCATTCATGATTTAGAGACAGCATTAATAACAACTAAGGAACACACTTTAGACAAAGTAGAAGGTGAAAGTGGCTAGGTTGAGAATGTTCCCACAAAAAGAGATACTGAAAGAATGAACAGCCACTTAATTTTTTTAAAGAAATTGAGTACAAATACTAAAAATGAGGTCAATCACATAAAAAGAGCATGTCTATTTTCTGGGCTCTGTGAAAATGCATTAAATGGGGGCAGCTTTTAAAACTAGATGAGATGTGGGTGGGAGCATTGTTCCTCTTGAAAAGCACCCTTGTTTTCCATAAATCATAATTTAATCGTAATTTCATAGCACATCTCTAGTCTCGGGGGCAGTGTGACCAAAAGGCACACAGGACAGGGAGTCAGGAGACCCAGCACCGCCATTTTAGAACTGAGATTGCAGGGGCTGCTGGAACAGAGGACCCCAAACTGAGTGGCCTGAACAGAAATGTATAGTCTCACCGTTCTCGGGGCTTGAACTCCAAAATCAAGGTGTTGGCAGGGTTGGTCTCCCCCCGCCCCCAGGGCTGTGGGGAAGGGTCTGCTCCAGGCCTCTCTCTTTGGCTTGTAGAGGGCCGTCTTCACGTTCACGTGGTGCGTGGTGTTCTCCCTGCGTGTGTCCGCGTTCAAGTTCCCCTCCTCATAAAGACACCAGTCATATTGGATTAAAGCTCACCCCAATCACCTCATTTTAACTTAATTACCTCTGTCAAGACCCTATCTCCAAATAAGGTCACATTCTGAGGTCCTAGATATTAGGACTTCAATATATGAATTTTGGGGAGACACAATTCAACCCATAACACCAGGCAACCTCCCTGGCTTTGGTTGGAGGTTTAGAGGAGAACATTGGCTTCGATACTCCTTAAGGGCTCTTTCAATCCCAGTGTTCCAAGATTTGCTCAGTCCTTTTGAAGCTGCCAAGCCTGGCCCTGCTACCCATGGGGCTATAAATATAAGAATTTTCCCTCCCTGGCCCTGCCAGCCAGTCCTGGAGGGTGGAAATGAGGGGGGGAAATGCTATAAGAGTGGAGTTTTCCTTTAACCTTTTGTCATTTGCATGAGTTCTGTAATCAGATAAACCTTCAGGGTGTGGTGAATTGGGGGTCCTGACATCCTAAAACAAATAAGCAAATGGCATTTGTTCTTTTCCAAATCCGAAGTTTTATGTGCTCCAACTATAGATGACAAAATAGTTCCCGGAGAGCTGCAGTGTTTTGTTCTTCCTGCCAATTCATTAGCAACAGAAAGGTCGCTGGGCTGCTATCCAGCCGGCTGACAGCAGTTCCCCAGGAAAAGAAGGACAGAACCAGAGCTCTCTGTGCAGCCAACAAGGATCAGGAGGGCTCAGATGTACTGACACGTTGGCAAAAAAAAAAAAAAAAAAAAAAGGAAAGAGAAAAAGAGTAAAGAAAGAAAGAAATTTAGGAAAGTTTACAGAACTGAGCAGGTCACCCAGTTTCTTCAAGGGACTCAGACAGGAAGGTAGGAAGGAGGGGCCCCTGGGCACGGTGATAACACAAATTAGGGTCTGGCCAGCATCATCTTTGGTGAGAATTTAGAAAAATTGGGGTTTGCCTACCTATAAATAAAAACCACCGGTTTTAGAAACCTAAACTAAGAGTATGTGTGCAAAAAGAAATCTATATAAGGAAGCAGAGCTGGGCTGTAGTTAGGAGAGGCCCAGGAACAGCCCACTTCCTTTCTTTGTGCCTTTTTTATTCATCCCTAAATGTGGAGAGGGTAATACAATTGCACTCTTCTCAGCTTAAAAATACTTTTCTTCTGAATCACCTGACACGTGTTTTTTCCCCCTGCATGGTGCTCACATCCAGTAAGAGATCTTCCAGAGCCACTTTATCAGTCTAGCAGAGCTTGCTGGACGCTCCGTGCGCTCCAGATGCAGAATGCGGTCAGTCCACAGCTCCATCACGAGCCCCGACTATCCTTGTGCGCCAAACCTTTGTGCTTAAGCTGTTCTATTACGCTTAAGGAGCTTCTTGGGCTTTTTTCCATGCAATTTCTCCATTCCTACTTTTGGACTTTCCTCCCAGCTTTTATGATATTAAAGAGTGACACTTGGATGCTGCTTTATGGCTTTTGAAAAGCCTGGATATTATATGAGAGTGTCCACGTCTTACTTTCTGTTTCTGCCATGTGCAGCAGTGCAGGGGAGGAAAAAAAGCCATCCTTGTGGCCCTGCTCCCAGCTTCCTGGAGGCCAAATGTGTGCCTGGTGGAGCAGGCATGTTCCTTGCTACCCCGTGGCTGAACACGGGGTCTCCACATGCAGACAACCAGGATACCAATAAGCTCACTGAGGAAAAAAAAGTCTGGAGTTAGTGGGTTGAGACTGTAACAACTTGTTGTCGTTCAACCCCATTACCCCATTGGGCTGGCCTTGACTTGTGTACCCCAAACTGCTATGTTTTGCTGCCTCTCCCCATCTATACTCTCAGATACTAACTCTTGAATCCTCCCAATTAAATGAGACTCTTGGATACTAAACCTGGCCCCTTAGAAATCATATCCATTTATTTTATTTATTTGATTTTTTTTTTTTTTTTTTTTTTGAGACAGAGTCTCACTCTGTTGCCCGGACTAGAGTGCTGTGACATCAGCCTAGCTCACAGCAACCTCAAACTCCTGGGCTTAAGCAATCCTCCTGCCTCAGCCTCCCGAGTAGCTGGGACTACAGGCATGTGCCACCATGCCCAGCTAACTTTTTCTATATATTTTTAGTTGTCTGGGTAATTTCTTTCTATTTTTAGTACAGATGGGATCTTGCTCTTGCTCAGGCTAGTCTCGAACTTCTGAGCTCAAATGATCCCCCCGCCTCGGCCTCCCAGAGTGCTAGGATTACAGGTGTGAGTCACTGTGCCCAGCCATGTCCATCTATTTATTCATCTATTCACTCATCCATTCAAAAGCAAGGCCTGGATGTCTCCCATCTATCCAGCACAGTGTTCAGCCAAAGGGATAACAGGAAAGGCTTCCTGCCTCAGAAGAACTCCTGGTCCACTGTCTCCTCTGACCCAGGAGAGCTTCTGGGCTTGGCTTTTGGCTTTGACTTTTTGAACTTAAGTACCCATGCTTCCTTTTCGAGGAAGAACTTGACTTCCGTGCTAATACTGAGCCTGGATATCTGCCAAATCCCTGTACGCAATCAGACTTCCAGTCCTGATTTCTCCTAGCCCTTCCTGTTTCTGCCGAAAGCCCAGCATGACCACTCCTTTGCCTGGAGTTTCCACTTGGGTTTGGAAGCTCTGTCCACACGGTGAAGGTTATATCTGTCCCGTGTGTTTCCTCCTGGGTCCACCCTAAGCCTGGCCACCACTGGACTGTGACAGAGTTCTCAGAGCCCCGTGTATCTGAGAGCGTGAACTATGACAAATGAAAGTGAGAGCCAAAGGTCAACATTTGTTTCCCTTCTCAACCACTCCAGTCTGACTGAGCTGTCAGAGTCGTGTGCAGTGACAGCAACCCTGCCAGGCCCCCTGAGAGCCCAGGTCTGCCCAGCGCAAGTTCCTCGGCCAGCCTTGCTGCTCTGCCTTCTGTCGGGGTGGGAGGAGGACGCAGTTACTGCGTGGTGATGCGCAGAGGAAGGCAAGTGGGCGCTGGGCACAGCCTCTGTGTAAGATGCAGCCTAGCCTGTAGAGTGTTCCTCTCAAGAATGCTTAAGCTGAATTTAATCATGAGAAGATAATCAGACATCCAAAAAAAAAAAAAAAAGAAAGAAAGAAAAAAGACAATTAATTGGTCTGGACTCTTCCAAAATGTCCATATTAGAGACATGACAACTAAATGTAATGCATGATCCTTGAGTGGATCCTGGATTGAAAAAAATATAGCCATAACAGATATATAGGGAAAATTATGGATGTGATTGTGGGTGTGGGTGTGTTGAAAGAGAAAGAAAAGTGTGGCAAAATGCTAAATATTAGTAAATCTAATTGAAATGTATATGGCTATTGGTTGTACTGTTTTCTCACGCTGTAGGTTTGAAATTGTTTAAAATTATAAGTTTAGGCCAGACCTGGTAGCTCACGCCTGTAATCCTAATACTCTGGGAGGCTGAGGCTTGAGGTCAGGAGTTTGAGACCAGCCTGAGTAACAGCAAGAATCCTGTCTCTACTAAAAATAGAAAAAATTAGCCAGGCATGGTGGCACATGCTTGTAGTCCCAGCTACTCAGGAGGCTGAGGCAGGAGGATTGCGTGAGCCCAGGAGTTTGAACTTGCAGTGAGCTATGATGACACCACTACTATCTAGCCCAGGTGACTGAGTGAGACTCTTTCTCAAACGTAAATAAATAAACAAGTTTAGAACTCTAGCACAGTCCAGTGGTGGGCGAATAGGCAGTAAGATGGGGAAAATGTCATGAGCACACTGGCAGGAGCCAGGTGACAGCGTGGTAGGCCCAGACAGCTTCTGGGCCAGAGTCTAGTCCCAGTAAAAAGAGCAGGAAATAGGCAAAAAGAAAAAACAAAGGCAGGCAGACCGCTGTGAACACAGGGAAGCCACAGCTTAGTGCGCACCTGGAAGCCTCAGACCAGCCCCACCACCTAGGGTCCAGGTGTAGGGGCAGCAGGTAAATTCCAGATCCACTAACAAGCAAAGAACTCTCAATAATGCCACGTGTGGACTTCCGAGGCTCAAGATTTGGAAAATGCTGAATGATCAAGGGACTAGACAGGACTGAAGCCAGCAGGAAGTGACAGGTCTGCCAAAAGCCCAAGGTAAGACAGAGGGGGGCGGGGGAAGGAGGTGCTTATCAGGATGTGTGGAGCTTCCTGGGTTCTGCTTGTGCTTAACTGGTTAAACTCTGCATTGCCAGATTAGGTTACTGATTAAGCCCACAGATGTCATTCTGATTTCCATCTTTTTTGCCTTCTATTCTCTATTTGTCATTGTTTCTAGTTGTCCTTGTTCCTCTCCTGGTCTTATGCCATTATGGTGTATGGAAAATATTAGAAGCCCTCTCTAACAGTGTCTTAAAGTGCCTGGGGACAAAGATGCAAAATAAAAATCTATGAAAGCTGGTTTTGGACTGGATAGTGTGACGCACAGTTTCCAAAGGTCACGGAGCTGAGTGCTGAAGTGACCAAGCCCCCTGGCTTTGTGAGCCTCTGGTATTTCCATAAATTTTCTGGCCCTTAAAGGAATTGCTGATTTCTCCTTCCTGACTTTCTTTTAATCTCAGCTGTGCAGAGCAGAGCTTCCCAAATCCTGGACAGGCCTGCAGTTTAGCCCTCTGCTCTCCGGGGGTCCTGCGTTTTCTCCCCCGTACATGTGCGGGAGGTCAGCCAGGGGTTGGGGTGATGGACCTGGCCGTCAGTTTCCACCATGTGGCTCGGCAACAAAGCAGGCACAACAAGTGTTGCCAGGACCGTGTGTTGGGAGCCAGGAGTAGACGAATTCCCGGTGTGAGTAAGGAAAACAGCAACTGAGTTTGCTACAGCTGTGATTAACGTGCAGGATTCAACTAGGAGATGGCTCCTCCCGAGAAACTGTAACATTTGCAAAAGTGGATTCAAGGCAAATCCCAGTGGTTTTCAATCTCTATGTCTTTCTATTGTTTTTAAGCAGTAAATCTCTATGTTCAAATATAAATTTTCGGCAAGGACCAATATACAAAAGAGATCAAAACTCAGCTTGTCTGATTTTGTTTTTGTGGGGACTGTGGACCTGTATGGACCCTCCCTGTAGCCCAGGACGCTTTCAAAGTATTGTTAGGGCCCTCACAGAGTCCAGGAGTTGTAAATCATTGCTTCGATCTGTCCTCCCCATACAGAGGGAACAGGGAATCTTCCCTGAGCATGCCTTCCCATGTGCTCCTCAAATAACACCTCACCTGAGCTATTTTTATGCTTCGATACATACCAAGAACTTTATCAGATAAGACCTGTTACACAAAGGTCCAGAAAGTGTCCTTTGATGAAAAACGGATTAACTCATGATACCTTCAAAAAAGAGCATTGGCCTGAACTTAATATATTTCATCCGATAAAAAAATAAGGCCGGGCCCAGTGACTCACGCCTGTAATCCTAGCTCTTTGGGAGGCCAAAGCAAAAGGATTGCTTGAGGCCAGGAGTTCGAGATTAGCCTGAACAAGAGCAAGACCCCATCTCTACAAAAAGAAAAATGAGCCAGGTGTGGTGGTGCGCACCTGTAGTCTCAGCTACTTGGGAAGCTGAGGCAGGAGGATTGCTTAAGCCCAGGAGTTTGAGGTTACAGTGAGCTATGATGATGCCACTGCACTCTAGCCTAGGGGACAGAGCGAGACCCTGTCTCAAAATAAATAAATAAATGAAGATAAAATAAAATAAAGGTGTGATCACATGGTCTCATTTAGTGACGTTGAAAGCCAGCATTCATGGATCCTTCCCTCTCCTCCCTTACGAGCAGGAAGGCCCCCAGGGTGTGGCTATACTCACAGGTTCCATTGCATTGCCTTTAGGTTAACATCTTGGATTCAGCTGAACTTGCTTCATTTTTTTTTTATTGTCACACACTGTGTCAGTCACTTAGATTTCCTGCCATTGACTGCTAGTTACATTTTCGTCTATAACCACAAACGTCATGGGATAGAAAACTGTGGGAAAGTTAATTTCTAAAGCAATGGAAAGTTCCCAAATGTGAGAACAACACGGCAACCTATGGTGGGAAAGGCCACTAAACAGCTTTATTTCATCAGCTATCACAATAATGATGACTCTTGAGATGGAAAAAAATTTTATTTTATGGGGTTACCATTCATCCCAACAGAAACAATGTGTTTTTTAGTCATTCAACTCAAATTTGTTTGGCTCATTCCTCTGCTACTTATTTTTCATTTTATTTCATTAATGCTTAGACTGTATTTCCCTAGTCTACACCAGCCAGAATGCTGTACACTGTTAACATACAAATGGTAACGATCTGTGTGTCTCTTGCTCCTATCCTCATGGTAGTCCTCATCAGTGTCCCATCTAGGAGTCCCCAGGGAGCATCTCACCTGGGTTCAGCACAACCGTCAGGACCACCATGGGCCTCTGCCATTGTCTTCATCTCAGTCCTTCTGCACGGATGACAGCTTCTCAGGCCTTTACCTCCCTTGCAGCTGTCTGAAGGTGTTTCAAGCCTATCTCCAATGTCCTCAATCAGACACCCCTACAGGTCCATTGCTACCGCCACCACCCCTGTTACACAGGGACCTGTGGTGTACCAATGAGGAGATGAATATTCTGGAAGTCATGAAGTTTGTTGCCCAAGTGGGAGAAAGTCTCTCCTCCTTTTGCATAATGGGTCTACATGAGCAATTACTGAGGCAGTCCTCCCCTAGCATCTAACATCTTAGAGTTTTTAATGAAAATCATGTTTTCAGACTTTACACATAAGCCTTTCTCTTCCGGGATTCAGTCCTGAGATTTTGGAGGCCGGTCTAGAGTTTGGGGAGTCTTGTGTATTCAGAACTGTGCCTCCCACCAGAAACCTTAACAAGGTTTTCTGTTTCAGTCTCTCTTCCCTTAAATGAGTTCTTTCTTCCAGGCTCATTGGTTTCTCTTAAAAATCAGTTTCTGGCAGCTCAGTCCACCAAACAGGTCCAGACACATCTGAACCCCAGGGAGGGATGGCTTAGGTTTAAGCTAGGGCCACTGCTACATGACTCAACTTTAAATTTACGACAAGCTCTTTTACCCATCAATATGAGTGCTTTAAAACACACACACACACACACACACACACACACACACACAACTTTGCTTACGTCAGTCATTCATTCTGAAGTTACTCATTTTCTTTTGCCTTGTCCTTATGAGCTCTTGGATGTCAGATACAGATTGACGAAGTTATTACTGACCATTTGATTCATATACATTAACCACATGAGTATGAAGTGTATCATTCCTATTTCTTCATGTCAGTATTCTATTTGCCTAAAATAAATGTATTCAAATGAATCTTTACTAGAATGGGGAGAAACTGGAACCCTCAAACATTACTGGTGAGAGTGTAAAATGGTACCAGCCACTTTGGAAATCAGTTTGGCAGTTCCTCAAAAAGTTCAACTTTTAGCTACTGTATGGCCTAGCAGTTACATCCCTAGGTATACCAAGAGATTTGAAAGCATATGTGAACACAAAAACTTGTACACAAATATTTATAGCAGCATATCATGCATCAGAGCCACAAAGTGGAAAGAACTCATATGTCCTTCAACTGATGGATAAACAAAATGTAAGATATCCATGTAGTGGAATACCATTCAGCATGAAGAAAGTACTGACACATGCTACAACTTGGATACACCTCAAAACCATTATGCTAAGTGAAAGAAGCCAGACACAAAAGGTCACATATTGTGATTCCATTTATATGAAATGTCCAGAATAGGCAAATCCACAGAGACAGAAAACATACTAGTGATTGCCAGGGACTGAGAGAAGAGAATGGATCTGGGGCTTCTTTTTGGAATGATGAAGATCTTCTGAAATTACATAAACATGATGGTTGCACAAACTTGAGACTACACTAAACAGCACTGAATTATTCACTTTAAAGGGGAGGTGAATTTCGTGGTACGTGCAGTATATCTCGGTTTTAAAAATGAATCTTTACCGCATACTAAGCAGTCAGCACCAAAAAGAGCCTGCTTCTCATAGGAAAAATTAAACAGTTGCTTTATAGATCTATGTTTATAACAAACTGCAGTGTTCTTGTAAAAGGCAAAATCCTTTGAAAGCCCAAGTAGGAAGAATAAATGCTTTCTTTTTTATTCATTCATTCAGCAACTATTGATCATATAGTATGGCAATATGCCAGGCCCTGCAGAGATAATGGCGAGCAACACAGTCGTAGTCCCTGCCTTTGCAGAGAGATATGGGCCGTTTCCATACTGCTTGAAAAGAGCTATGCCTGGGAAAGTACAAAGCTCCATGGGAGCACGTGAAAGAAACACCCAACTCAAACGGGAGGGCTCAGGGAAATCATCCTGGAGCCCTTGACTCCTAATAGAAACCTGGAGTTGAACCAGAGTCAGGTATGCAAAGAGTACATGCAAACGAGTGTTCCAGGAAGAGAGAATAGCCTTGAGGTTGCAAATCAAAACTACAATGAGATATCATCTTATCCCAGTTAAAATGGCTTTTATCAAAAAGACAAGCACTAATGAATGCTGACAAGGATGTAGAGAAAGGGGAACCCTAGTACACTGTTGGTGGGAATGTAAATTCGTGCAACCACTATGAAGAACAGCATGGAGGTTCCTCAAAAAACTGAAAGTAGAACTATATGACCTAGCAGTTCCACTGCTGGGTGTCTATCCAAAGGAGGGGACTTCAGTATATTGAAAGGATATCTGCACTTCCATGTTTACTGCAGCACTAGTCACAATACCAAGATATGGAATCAACCTAGGTGTCCATCAGTGGATGGATGGATAAAGAAATTGTGGTACAGATACACAATGGAATATTATATAGCCACAAAAGAGAGTGAAATCCTGCCATTTGAAACAATATGGATGGAACTGGCGAACATTATGTTAAGTGAAATAAGCCAAGCACAGAAGGACAAATCTCGTATGTTCTCACTCATATGTGGCAGCTAAATATTAAAAACAATTGATCTCATGGAAACAGAGAGTAGAATGACGGTTACCAGAGGCTGGGAAGGGTAGCTGAGGGGGATAAAGTAGGGATGGTTAATGGGTGCAAAAATATAGTTAGGTAGTTAGAGAGAATGGACATTTGATAGCACAACAAAGTGACTATAATCAGTAAGTTGGATACACTTTAAAATAACTGAAAGAGTGGAACTAGAATGTTCCTAACACAAAGAAATGATAAATACCTGAGGTTATGGATACCCTAATTACCCTGATTTGATTATTACACATTGTATGCAAAACATCATATATGCCCTATAACAATATGCAACTATTATGTACCCATAATAATTTTAAAAAAAAGAAGGCCCCGAGGTGAGAGAGAACACAGCACATCCTGGGAACCAAAACAGTTCAGAAGGGCTCTTGAGCAAAGGTCCAATCTAAACGTTCATCTGAACTGAGTCCAGACTGTCATGTTTAGGGATTCAGTACTTTGGCTAGAGTTCCAACTTGTTCAAAATTTATTCTTTGTGTCAATTAGAATGTTTTCAGCTGCAAGTAATAGAAAGCCTAACTTCCACAGACTTAAAGACTAAGGCTAATTACTATTTCACATAATTGAAGACTAGAGGTAGGGCAGACGTCAGAGTTGGTGGGTTTAAGAGCTTAACCATGTCTCTTGGGACTGAGCTCCTCTTCTCTCTCTCTCCCTCTCTCCCCCCTTTCTCTCTGCTATCCAGCCGTTCAGCTTCTTTCCAAGGCAACTTCCCCTTGAGGCCACATGACCTGGGACAACGTGCTTCCCTGTCCTCTTTTAGCAGGAGAGACACTTCTCTTTTCTGAAAGCCCCCAGCAAGCCTTCCCAGACATCTCATTGGCACAAATTCCTGAACTGACCCCTGGTGAGAGAGGAGGAGTTACCCCTGAGCGGCTTGGATTCACTGTCCAGCAGTGGAACCCATGCTGGGGAGTCAGCCTCAGTGCGACCACACTGTGGACCCTAAACACAGCCGGCTGCCTTGGGCTGGCGCTGCATTCACCAGCACCTGCCTTGGGGCCTGTCTCCCACATTTGCATCCCAAAATATGTCCAAGTCCAACTTCAAAGCATGATGTAAAATGTGGTTTTTGTTGCAGGTTTTGTCAGAACTGGCTATTCTTCTGATAGACTTCCTAAAAATTATCTTTAAACCTTTTTCTTTCCTCAAATTTCCGCTGCTTACCACACCTACCACATCTCTTTCTCTCCACCCCATCTTCCTCACCAGACGGCTTACGGCCACACTGGCTGTCACCTCTTTCCCCAGTCCCTGTCTTTAAATCACTCAGCTTGCATTTCCCACCCAGCAGAAACCAGTCCCTTCACCCCTACGTCAAGGAACAGAATTTCCAGTCACCTGCTATTCTTCCTACATGCTCCCAAAGGCCTTAATTCTCACCATGCCAGGAATTCAACAGGAGAGGGCAAACTAACGTCAGTGACTCTACACACAGAAATCTGATCGTTTCAAACTCTTTCAACTCAATGGGCTTATTAATCATCAATCATTGTTACAAGCCATGTATAAGTCATACAGACATTGTTCTATGTGAAAAAAGTGGACTTTAATATGGTTTAAAAATACCTCAAACAAATCCAAAGACAAATGAAAACTTGAGAAATAGTTGTAAAATACACATTGATTTCCTTATAGAAATCAGTAAGAAGTAGATGAACATCCCAGGGCAAAGGATATGAGCTGTCAGTTTACGAAAGAGAGAGAACACTTATTTGATTTTAATTTTTTTCCTATTGGGTTGGCAAAAATTGAAAAACTTGCTAATACCCAATGCTGGCAAGAATGTGGAGCAATAGGCACTGTTGATGAGAATGTCAATTAGAACAAATTTTCTAAAAAACAGTCTGCATTTCTATCAATATTTAAAATATATTTACTTTTGATCAAGTAATTAACACTTCTAGGAATTTATTGCAAGGCAATAGCACAAAAATGTAGGTACACATATTCATCATACCTCTTTTTACAGTAGCAAAAATTGAATAACTTTACTGTCCAGCTCGAGGGAGGTAATTAATGAATTATGGCAAATTTGTGTTCACAAAGACTTGCTTACCTATGAATGCATCCCCAGGGTCTAGCTCAGTGCATGGTCTGCATGTGAATATTTCTTGAATAAATGAACATATAAATATAGTAAAAAATTCTATAGCCATTAAGAATGATGATACAGATATATATTTATTGAAATGGAAAACTACCTGTCATATTAATATATTGCTAAAAAGAAAAGCAGATTACAAAACCACATGGAGAGAATCATCTCCTTTTTTTAAAAAGCAAATGTGTGTGTGTGTGTGTGTGTGTGTGTGTGTGTGTATCCACAGAGAAAAGTTTAGAGGCCAGGCACAGTGGCTCACCCCTGTAATCTCAGCACTTTAGGAGGTTGCGGCGGGAGGATTGCTTAAGGCTAGGAGTTGGAGACTAGCCTGGGCAGCATAGTGAAACCCTGTCTCTACAAAAAAAAAAAAAATTAAAACATTAGCCCAGCTTGGTGGCACGCACTGCCTGCAGGGGCCACTGTATTCTAGTGACAGAGTGAGACCCTGTCTCTAAACAAACAAACAAACAAACAAAAAAAAACAGTTAGAAGGATATATACCAAAATATAAATCATGGTTCTTTCTAAATGATGAGATTATAGGTGATTGCATATTTATTTATAATTTTAAGTAATGTCTGAATTTTGTACAATGAGCATATATTACTTTGATGATCAGAGGAAAAGATATTTCCATTTTGAACAACAATCAAAAAATAATATTCTCTCTTAATACATGTACTACTAAAACTCACATACATGTAAGTAAGCATAAACTGCTTTGCAGTTTTTTATATCTTGCCAGGACCGCCTAAAGATGACAAAGTCCTTGTAGCAGCTTGCCACCAGGAAAACTCAACAAGTTGTCAAAAATTTGTTCAAAGAAAATACAAAAAGAGAAGTCACAGGGAGTTCTTCAGCAACTCGTTGTGTGATAACGCACCAGGTGGACACAGGAGGCAGACCTGGTCAGGAGGGGCCTTTGCTGGGCCAGATGCTGCTGACAGCCCCGCTGTGGTCTTCCTGTGGCCATCGTCCTCCTCCTAGGGCCAGGAATCTGAGGAGCCAAGCTCACTCCCTTCCAGATTGTGCTCCAAATATTTGGGAACTAAAACAGTGCCCTGCACCTGCTTCTTGCACAGACCTCTCCCTCATGTCAGTCTGACCTCCAGGCATCAACTGTGCCTCCCGTGTGCACTTCCCAAGCCCACAAGGTAGCCAAAGGGTGTTTATCTGTGGGGCTATGGATAACTAGGGTGTGCAAGAGTCCCTGGAAGTGGGACCTAGGGTGTTCAGGAAAGGGTGGAGAATGGGGAGCAGGACAGAGGCGGGTTTTTCTCATGTTGCCACATTCCAGAGTGCAACTCTGAGGACGCTGATAAGGCCAAATTTGAAGCCAGCCTTCCAGATCATTGTGAAGGTATATTTGTAAACATAGGAAGATTAAATGTGCTATTTACTGCTCTACTGGCTTGATTTATAACTTTTAAATATTTAGACACATGGTATATGGGCCTTCATTTGTATTCTTGTCCTAAGTTCCACAAATGTTAGGGATAGGGCCTGGAGACAGAACAAAACCAGTAGACTGGTTTGTCCTGGGAAGAACTCCAAGTGTCATCCGAGAGGGTCTGTAGAAGAGCAGAGATGTTGCTCTCTAGCCTCATGGACAACTCACAGCTAGACCAGTCTTAGAGGACATCTATGGCTTCCCAATAGGCTCGCTGTTACCCTCTGGACTCTAGTGAATATGTAACTCAGAGAGCACCAATGACGAAAGGCTTGGGATAATCCAGTTCATCAGTGGAAGCAAGGTTTGTTAAAGAATAATTCTGACAGGCTAAGCACTTGCTAAATGAACAAGAGGCCCTTTCCTCAGCTGCCGCCAAGGTGCTCGGTTCTTTTGAGGAAGCTAAGCCCACGCCGGGGTGAGGCCCTCATGTCATGTGGCAACTAGCACCGTGCCCAGCAGTGCCAGCCCTGCACTCACCTGCACGGTGGCCTCGGTCTCTGAGCTCACCTGCACCTACTTGGCCCTCATTCTGGACGACAATGAGGTGACTTTCACGGAGGATAAGATCAACGCCCTCATTAAAGCAGCTCTTGTAAATGTTGAAATTTTTGGCCTGGTACGTTTGCAAAGACCCTGGCCAATGTCAACATCAGAAGCCTCATCTATAATGTACGGGCTGGAGGACCTGCTCCTGCAGCCTCTGCTGCACCTGCAGGAGGTCTTGCCCCCTCCACCACTGCTGCCCCAGCTGAGGGAAGAAAGCAGAAGCAAAGAAGGAAGAATCTGAGGAGTCTAATGATGATATGGGCTTTGGACTTTTAAACTAAACCTCTTTTCTAATATGTTCAATAAAAAGCTGAACTCTTAAAAAAAAAAAAAAAAAGAATGGACAATAGGATTCCCACGCACTCAGAGCCTGAAGCTATAAAGATATCTGGGATTTATTTGGTAAAGAAAAACTGCTTCCCATACAGATTTCTAGAAAAGCGCTGCTTCCTGAGAGCCCTGACCTGGGACTAGGCCTGAGTTTGAGGCAGAGTCAAAAATAATAACAAAGGACAATTCATAGAAAAGGACATGCAAATACATTTTAAATATATGAAAATATTTTCAACCTCATGATAAGGAAAAAAAACAAATTTAAAGTATACTTTTCACAGGCACATTATCAAAGATTGAATGGTTTGATAATATGCAGCATTAAGTTAGATGTGAGACAACAGACAATAATCACACGCATTTTTGGTGGAAGTGTAAAGGGATACACCCTCTCTGAAGCTATGTTTTGGCAGCATCCATCAAAATGCAAAATGTTCATACTCTTTGAGACAGCTATTTCACTGCAAGGAATTTATCAGATAGGTATACACCTCTTTGTACAGGTACACAGAAAAATTGTACATTGCATCTTTTATATAGTGGGGGGAAGATTGGAAACACTTGAAATTTTATTAATAGAACACTGGTTAAGTAAATTATGCCTTATCCATTTAATGGAATACTATGTGGTTGTTAAAAAAGAAATAGGCTGATTTATAAACTTCTTAGACTGCTCTTCAAGATATATCATTGAATAAAAGAAGATGGTGCGTGAAGAACAACTGGTCTGTACTCTTTGACAATATTAACATCATGAAAGACAAAGGCAGACTGAAATGTGTATCATAGTAAGGTTGACTATAGTCACATGACAGGCAAATGCAATGTTTGATGCAGGATCAGATCTTGTCACAAAGGATGTATTGGGACAACTGG
This sequence comes from Eulemur rufifrons, assembly GCF_041146395.1. Classification (NCBI taxonomy): domain Eukaryota; kingdom Metazoa; phylum Chordata; class Mammalia; order Primates; family Lemuridae; genus Eulemur; species Eulemur rufifrons. Next base: position 34,986,409 of record NC_090999.1, on the reverse strand, counting down.
AAAATTTTTTATTTGGACTGTATATTAGACAACAGGATTATATCAATATTAAATTCCTAAATCTGATCATTGTATCATGTTTATGTAAGAGAATGTCCTTGTTGTCAGGCAATATACAAACAAGTATTTAGGGATGAAGATGTCTGCAACTCACTCTTTTTTTTTTTTTTTTTTTGAGACAGAGTCTCACTTTGTTGCCTGGGCTAGAGTGAGTGCTGTGGTGTCAGCCTAGCTCACAACAACCTCAAACTCCTGGGCTTAACCGATCCTACTACCTCAGCCTCTCGAGTAGCTGGGACTACAGGCATGCACCACCATGGCCAGCTAATTTTTCTATATATATATTTTTAGTTGGCCGGATAATTTCTTTCTATTTTAGTAGAGATGGGGTCTCGCTCTTGCTCAGGCTGGTCTCGAACTCCTGACCTCGAGCAATTCATCTGCCTCGGCCTCCCAGAGTGCTAGGATTACAGGCGTGAGCCACCGTGCCTCGCCTGCAACTCACTCTGAAATGGTTCAGTAGTAATAATAATCAAAATACAATATATGTATATTTAATATATATATAGAGAGAATTCAATTGTGGCAACATGTTAAAAATTGATGAATCTAGGTAAAGGTATACAAGAGTTCACTTTACTATTTTTGTAACTTTTCTGAAGGTTAGAATTTTTTTTTAATAAAGAGGTATAGCTGGGCAGTGTGGTGGCTTATGCCCATAATCTGAGCACTTTGGGAGGCCAAGGCAGGAGGATTGCTTGAGGTCAGGAGTTTGAGACCAGCTTGGGCAACATAGTGGGACCCCATTTCTACAAAAAAATTGAAAATTAGCCGAGTGTGGTGGTGCACTCCTGTAGACCCAGCTACTTGGGAGGTTGAGGCAGGAGGATTGCTTCAGCCCAGGGGTTGGAGGCTCCTGTGAGCTATAAATGGGCCACCACACTCCAGCCTAGGCAACAGAGGGAGACCCTGTCTTAAAAAAAAGGTGCAGAAGAGTCTGTAGTGTACTACCTTTTGGAAGAAATGCATACACTACCTCTGAAAGGGATAGAAGAAACTGATACCACTGGTTTCTTCTGGGAAGAGGAATTGGCCTGAGGGTTGGGGTACAAGGGAAATTTACTGTATTATGTACCGAACTGTACTGTTGGGAGTAAAAGAAAATATTTTTAATCTTGGGCACATATTCACTATTCAAAATGAGAGAGGAGGCAGCAGGCGGGCAGGGAGAACAAGACAAGTTATTTTAAAATTAGCCACAGCTACTAACCGTCAAACACTTCACTTCCACTGTGCACATTTTAGAGTAACAGTTACTTTTCCTAATTCGTTTTAGGCTTTCCCATGTACACTGATCAAAAGCAGCCAGTATCATTTTAAAAAATGCAAGGCAAAGCAAAACATGTGGCTGCCCAGAGACAAGCACTATTAATATTTTCCTATGTTTCCTTGTAGCCTTTTCCCCACACACTTTTTAAACATAGTTGAGATCATACTCAATATATAATTTTATGATCTACCTCTTTTTTTGGCTTAATATTATATCAAACATTTTCTCATGTCCTTAAAAACTCTTTTTAGACAAAACTCTTAATAGCTACATAATGTACTATCCTACGGATGTCTTACAATTTATTCAACCATTCCCTATTGTTGGACATTCATGTTGTTTGAAGTTTTTTTCTATTATAAAGTAAATCTGCAGTGAACATAATTACTTAAAATTATGAAATCTGCATTTCAGTTTATGTCCTTAAGATAGATTCCTGGTAGAGAAAATAGATTCCTGGAAGAGAAATTACTGGGTCATAGGGTATTAACACATTTGAAGACTCTTGAGACAAATGGTCAGATTCCTTTCGGAAAAGATTGCTGCAGCTGCTTCTTGCAGTGCCAAGGGCCCTCCCAGGCTGTGGCGATGGGAGCCTCACTCATTGCACACTGGACAAGAAGGCAGGGCAGCTGTGTCACGGTCCCTGCTCTGCCACAAACCAGCTATGTGGACCCTAACAAAAGCAATTTTTTAAAAAACGCCAATAATAGTGATTTAAAAAATATGTCACACTCACATGGTTTTTAAATCACTGTCACATGTTTGCTTGCTTGCTTGCTTATTTCTTTGGACCTCACAACCACCCCCACGAAACAACAGGGAGAAATGATTCCCATTCGAAAGATCGGAAAACAAGGCCCACAATGGTTAAGTGATTTTTCCAGAATCACCAGCTGGTAAATGGCATGAAACACACAACTTTTGGTTCATATTTCGGAATAATTTTCCATTAAGTCACACTGTCTTTTTCTTTTCACCTTGTCATGCAATCATTCTAGGTCTCAAGGTGGACATTGTCCTAGTGCTTCTCAAACTTTACTGTGCACACAAATCACCCGGGCATCTTGTTATAATGCACAGTCTGACCAGTAGGTCAGGGTAGGGCTCAAGAGGAGACATTTTCTACCAAGTTCCCAGGTGATACAATAATGCTGGTCTGTGAATTTCACTTTGCATAGCCAGGTACAAGACAGCCTCTTAAATTCCTTTCAGCAATAATATTCCATAATTCGGTATTTTCACCTAGGACCAAATTAATGTATAGAAGCCACTTATCACATGGCACCCACCAGGTTCCAGAATCCAGTGGATGAAAATCAGTAACTGACCATAGCCTGGACTCCATAATTTTCTGCATAATTTCAATAATGCAGCCAAAAAATAATAACCCATCTATGTATCTAAGAAAGAAGTTCTTCAAAGCTAAGAACACAGGTTGCAGGACCAGCCCGGTACTGAGCAGGCTATTTAGCAGAGGAGGCAAGAGCTATACACAGAGAAGTTAACTACGGAGGCCAGGGCGCATGACTAAGTACTGGCCAAGGGAAGGCATTCCAGGCAGAGGCCACAGCCCTGGGAAGGCAAAGGAAATAGGAATGAGTCAAGTATTTTAGGGACAGTGAATAGACTCATTTGGGAAGAATGTATAATGCATGTAGGGAGATAAGATGGGAAGTGAAAATCCAGGACAGATTTTTATAACCTATGAATGCTTGGTTGAATTTAGACCTTTATCTAATAGTATACAGTAAAAACCACTGAAAGCTTTTTAGTAAAGGAGTGATATGATGAGATGGGGTTAGGAAGACAAATTTTCCAGAGGGAACAACTCTAATTGGAGTGTTAAAAGGCTAAGACCACATTTAGCTGTGAGAGAATGAAAATGAACAGGTACAGATACAAGAGATATCGTGGGGGAGGGAGTAATAATAATAGATTGACTATACTGGCTAATTACATGTGGCAAGTGATGGAAGAGTTTAGGGTGACGATCTGATGCTTCGTGGATGGATGATAGGAAAATGATGGTGCCATTAGCAAAATTAGGGACATCATGAAACATGCTGATTTATAAAACAATTTCCTCCCAGTAAACAACCACAACAATTGCCCCAACCAACTTTGTATTCTGGCACAGCCCGGCATACTATGATCACAATGGCAGAAGAAAGGTTACTTGAGATAACTTTGCCTTAATTCTCTGATTATTAGTTAACATTATTCTGTCTTTTGTCTACAAGAACACCTGCTAGGCTTATAATTGGTTTTCTGGGAGTGATTGGTATACATGGATTTCTGTCTCCTTACTACCCATGACAACAGTCATTGGTAACAGCTGACTAGAAGTAGAGAGGGAAATTTGCATGCTGGGATTGGGGCCAAACTGGCCTGTGTGGGTTCAGACCAGAAAAGTGGCATCGTGAATTCTGGCTTTCTACCCACTCTCAGCACAAATGCCATTAGAAAAGCATTAATCTAATTCTGATTTTATTCTGACTTAATATGGTCCACTAGAAAATTCCTTGCTGGAATCTGAAATTCTTTTACAACTGAGTTCAACTCACAAATACACTGGCTTCATTGCCTTATGGAGGCCTTGATGTCCTCAGAATAGCACAGTTATTTGCAGCCAAGAGCAGACCTTTGTACACCATTGGCAGTCTCTTCTCCGCAGAGCTCATGGGAGCCCGAGAGGAAGAAGTCCAGACATGCATGCAATTTTCTTCTCTGTTCATCAATCCACTCCATTGTCTTTTTCAGTGGTTTGACCTCATGCCACAATTGTAAGGTATTTTGGAAAGTTCTGAGATATATTCATAGCACTTGCTGTACAGACAAAAAATTTTTAATTAAACTGTAAGCAATAATAGAAGCACATTCAAAAAGAGGGTTGGGGTTTTTTTTTTAAAGCTAAATGTCTTCATCAAATTCCAACTGGGATAATTCCACGTGTGGATTTTTTTCTTCCCACTTCTTATCACAGATAATTAACAAGAATTTGTGGAACACACACTGTGTTCAGAGCACAATAATAGTATTGCCATTGTTGAGAGTTCAAAACAATTTGCTAATTCAATAAATCCAATGAAAGAGTTTTTTTCCCCTCTTTGTAACAGCCATCTTTTATCTGAGAGATGGAACATATTTCAATAATAGAATTATGTAGCATCTATCACATAGCATGATTTATCATAAATTTGCAGTTGACTACCAAATGAGATGGGACAATGATATGAAGCCACCAAGAAAAGGATTTATCTCTATTCCCTCCCCTCCTCTGGCTTTTGATGGAAGCATAGTTTTCGTGGTGGGAGAAATGTTCCAAGCCCAAAGAACAGAGAGATACAACATCTGCTTCTGCCACAGTAGAGATGAGGAATGAAGTCTCAGGATAATTCTCTGTTTTTATTTGGCAATAAAAACTTGACCTGTGTTTTCATTACTCTTCTCAATCACTTCTTGAGCCAGTAAGCCTGATACAGGCAAAGAAATTAGGTCAAATATGTCTTCAGTCAGCGGACAGTCTTAGAGAATGGGCAGCTGGTTTAAAACAACTGATTATTTCAGCCACAATCACACAGCAGGAAGATATCCAAAACCAAATAAATGCCCCAGAACTTGCATAAGAACAAACCCACACAAAGAGAAGATAAGACTCTGTGGAAACCAGCTAGATTTCATTTGTTACTTCAGCTGTTTGGCCAGAACTTTGTGATATATACGTTTGTGGAAGTTTCTTATCTGTGCAACCAGCTGAGTTCTTTGAAATGTCACTTCATCTTGACATTCCAAATGATGATGAAAGCTTAGTTTACTGGCTGTATCCAAACACAAGCTGAAGTGGAGAATCTAGGTATATTTCTGGATGATTTGGTCCAAAAAGAACTCTTTTGGTAATTTGGAGCCAGTTTCATTTATGTTTCACTTTCAGTGAATGAGATAAAATGGACAGAGACTAAATATCTTGTGTTGCTTCAAGCTTTGCATTTATGTTCTGGGATGGTATCCCAAATCTTTCAAAATATCAGATTTATTAAGTTTTATAAAATCAAAAGGTCATTTGAAGGTCATATAGCTTTTATTTATGTTCATAAAGTTAAATCCATTGGCATCAAACCTCGAACTATTCATTTACATATCCCCAGACACATGGCTTAGAATGTTCGCTATGACATGCATATACTCTTAGTTGTATTTTCTTCATCTTGCAGTTAAATGTTAAATGCATCACGGAAGATGGTCTCAGTGTAAATGACAAACTGTATTATTTTTTAATTGAAATTTCTACTGAGATAACTGTAGATCCACATGCAATTGTAAGAAATAATATAGTGAGATCCCTTGTACACTTTTTCCAGTTTTCCCCAATGGTAACATTTCTTAAACTATAGTATAACATCACATCTAAGCTATTGACATTGATACAATCCAGCCATCTAATTCAGATTTCCCCAGTTTTACTTGTACTGATGGATGTGTGTGTGTGTGTGTGTGTGTGTTTACACAAGGCTTTCCCCTGTGTAGTTTTGTATATCCACCACACAGTCAAGATACAGAACAGTTCCATCAGCACAAGGATTCCTTGTGTTGCCTTTTTGTAACCACACACATTCCCGTCCCACCCCCCGCAAACTGTGTTATATTTTGACCTATAGGTTAGTTTTCTATGTAGGTTAGAAAGTCAGGTTAGAGTGATTAAGAGCATAGACCCTGAAGCACCACTGCCTGGGTTTAGATCCTGACTCTACCACCAAGCTAGGTAATTATATACGTGATCTTATTTCATGCTCACAAAAGCCCTGTGAAATATGCAATTTTGTCCCTGCTTTCTTATGAGGAAAGTGACCCTTAGAGAAATGAAATACAATACTGTATTTGCCCAGAGTAACACACTAACATACTATTACAAAAGACATTCAAGCTAAGATATTAATACAAAACCAGATCTGTCTGGCCCCAAAGCTCATGCTTTTGCACACAGTAAACGTTAATTCCAAGTGTTCCATTTGGAGCTGTGTGCCGGTTGTTAAACTATTTTTTCTCAGCCTCAGACTCATCCTTCTATTCACTGCTTTGTAATACAAATTACAATTCTCCTTTGCCAGCTTGTTCCTCCATATCTCCTGCCAATCGGAGGCGCTAGGGAACAAGGTACTTGCTCCTTCCCGTTTGCTTCCTGGTGTCAGTGTCACCTTGGAAACAGCTTTTCACCCTGGCAGTGGCAGTTCCTTCTAGTACCAACAGTTGATTCCAGTTTGCATGTTGTCCACATTCCCCAAACCACCCTCCCTGTGCCCCCTTGGTGAGACCAGCTCCAGCCAGCCCTACTCCCTTTTCAGAGATCTGGGTCCCTCCTCTGAGTTCCTGAGACATCAGGCAAACAGCATTTTAGGCCTTTTAGCCTGGCCCCACCGTTCCAAATTTTAATAATCCAGCCTCTTCCCTTTGTTCCTCCAGACTTAAGGGTGATAATCACTTCCTAAAGTCACTACCTCCGCGATATCTTAATGTTCTCTTTTTGCCTTTCCAACTCTCCAACGCTTGATAAACAATTCTTTATATGGAATGCTCTCTGTTAAAATGATCGGTATGGTTTCTGTCTCCCGATTAGACTCTGACTGATGTAAGTAGCTGGCTTATAATTTGGAAATTTATTTGGAAGATTGAAATACAAATTGTGGCAAAAGTATTCACTCTAGCAAGTAGGATCTGTGACGATAAGAAAAAGTATTTGAAACTTATAAATAAGGCAAAAGGATGACTGTATGCCTGGCCTTTCAGTATCTTATTGGAATTGTCTAACAGGCCTACTTACACATAATTCTCCAGGGAAACACACCTTTGATTAACTTACTGTTTATGCTTAGGGCCGATACTATGTGAAGTTAGTCATAAACTTGCAGAAGATTGGTAAGTAGCAAATAATTTTTGTAAAGTTGTTTTTGTTGGATAGAAGAGGGCATCCCAAGGTTTTAGTTGTATTACTCTACAGAACATTATACAAGTTTTTTTTTAATTAATAGATTCTACTCTTTAGAAGTTTTAGGTTTGCCAATCAATTCAGCAGGTAGTACAGACAGTTCCCATATATCCTCTCTCCCCCCTACCCCCACCCCTACCCTTTCCCCTATTACTGCATTAACATCTTGTGTTAGTGTGGTGCATTTGTTATAATTGATGAACCAGTACTGATACATTATTATTAACTAAAGTTCATAGATTATATCAGAGTTTATTCTTTGTGTTGTACAGTTTTATGGATTTTGACAAATAGGTACTGCCATGTATCCACCATGACAGTGTCATACAGCATATTTCACTAACCTAAAACTCCCCTGTGCTTCCACCCATTCGTCCCTCCCCTGAATTCCTGGCGATCACTGATCTTTTTATTGTCACCACAGTTGTGGCTTTTCCAGGATGTCATATAGTTGAAATAATAACATGTAGCCTTTTTAGATTGCCTTCTTTCACTTAGCATTATGCACTTAGGGTTCCCCAATGTCTGTTTGTGGCTTGATAGCTCATTTGTTTTTAATGCTAAATAATACTTCATTGTATGGATAATGTCACATTTTGTTTATCCATTCAACTGTCTAAGGACATCTTGGTTGCTTCCAGCTTTTGGCACTTGTAAATAAAACTGCTATAAACTTTCGAGTGCAGGTTTTTGGATGAACATAAGTGTTCAACTCAGTTGGGTAAATACCTAGGAGGATATTTGCTGAATTGTATGATAAGAGTATGTACAGGTTCGTAAGAAACCGCCAAATTGCCTTGTAAAGTGACTGTACCATTTTGCATTCCCATCAAGTTTTTTAAAAAAATCTAATTTAGCAATCTTATTCCTAGATTCTTTTTCATAAACTATATATACTCAGTTTCCTGATTTTTTTCCTATGAACCAGTTTTGCCACTTTGATGGCTCCCCAATTAACAGAGTAAATGAATATTTGACATATGCTCACTTAAATATTTGTATTAAAGGCCCTGCTTTTCACTTTCTAAAAATTATACTTTGACAATAATAACCCACCATATTTCTCACATGAAAGATGACACTGCCAATCCACCACAGAAAGAAAACTCCTTTGTCATTTTTCTAACCATCATAATGACCTTCTCGGTCACACCAAGATTTCCTAAGGGTCACCTCACAGGTAAACTGGTTCAACAACCCATTTAAAAGCTAATATTTTACAAGTGCAAAGGAGTACCCAGGGAACATTCCAGTGAACTGATTCATACGTTCGTTTAGAAATGTTTCAACTTGGGAACCCATTACTGGATAAATGCTAAGTCACCCTAGTATAAATGTGGTAAAAATGAATTTTTCAAGCTACATAGTCTTCTTTTTTCTATATATTTTTAATTTAGTGGCCTCTTTTAAGGGAGAAAATGAAATCGACCCTCTACAACTGGGTCTTAGGCTTATCTCTAAGAAACAAAATCATCAGAGGGTTTTGAGGCCTAACAGCTGAATTCTGACACTGCACAGAACTTGCAGAGGCAGGGTGGAGAGAGTAGAATTACGCGTCTGGGAGTCAGGGAAGCTCTGGTGCGTGGTTTGAATGTCAAGGGCATTCTTGGGCTTGTTGCAAACCTCATTCTGATTCTTCCATTTTCAGACTGTTAACTGAAGTCTATTTCTCTGCAGTATTAAGTTATTCCAGACCATGGATAGAATGATCCCCTCTTCCCACCCTCCTCAGATGTGGAGCCACCGGGCAGATGGTTGGCACTGTGCACATGTAACTTGCAGACACACACATACACACACACACACACACACACAGCCCTCAACTAATGTAAAGGTCCCAACATAAACATTAGTTCTCACGAGTATTCCAAGGATTTTAAAGGCTTTTGGTGCTGTAAAAAAATATTTAGTCAGCTTGTGACAGCTACAATCCTGCTCCTGTTTCAGGTTGAAAAAAAAAAAAGAAAAAAGAAAAAAAAGGAAACCATACTCATTTCTTCCTTCCACAGCTCAGTGAAATTCCAAAAAATAGAAAGAATCCCTTAGCTTGCCTCATTGGTAGAAATGCTTGGTTGGGACATTCCTTTGGCCACTTGAGCTGAAAACTGCATACCTCTGTGACTACAGCATCCCTGCTCCAGTCTCCTGTCTCAGAACTGACTGAGAACTGTCTACAAAGATAGGAGGACTCTGTGCAAAACCCCCCAGAGAAAACAACACAAAACCACACCTGCCACCGCAGAGAGCTTGTATTTCCAGAGAGAAAACAGTGTCTGAGATAGTAGCATCCCTCAGGGTCTCTTTTTACTTTGCCTGCTGAGCAGGTAACCACCCTCTTAAGAGCGCTCGTCCCTGTTTCCATCATATTCAGGGAAATGTAGGACATTCCTTTGCCTGTGAAGTAGGACAGTTGTCAATATGACACATTGCGGAACCTTTCCCTTGCAAGTGAAGACCCCCTCCCCCAGCCCCCCCATAGGAAACAGAAATGCTGACTGGGCCTTTTCTCTCTAGGATATTTGTGCTCCTGGTCGTTTTGCTGCAGCAGCTTGTGCTTAATTTGTTGTTTTATTTGGCAATGAGCAAGCAAGGAAAACAAGGGCATTAATAATGACAATCGACATTTGAACTTCCTGGGTACGCCATGTACTTGTACCCAAGTGCTGAATAGAATTTTTAAAAAGGATTATTTGTATGTGTGCGCAAATGAGACTAAATCATTCATTTTCCTTTGTCCCAGAAAAACACATTTTTGTCTCCGTGGCATTTGAATCAACTCTTCTTTCCTTTCCTAATTTTGGCATTTCAAAAGGTTTTATGTCATGAAAAGACTGTATTTATGTCCCCTACAACTCTTGCCATGAAGCCTTGGGGAGTACCAATTAAAAACAAAACGGCAAAGAACTGAAACAACTTGATGGTTTTCCATCGATGAAACAGTTTCCATCAGTGAGCTCCCTGCAAAATTTGATGACTCAGATGCCATGGGTCTGGTTGCCTTTCTGTGCGGATTTTGGTTTGGCAGCCCTTTCCTCATCTCCCCTTTGTTAGAAAGGTGGAAAATCAGCAAAGGGTGTAGGTGCTGAGAAAACAGGGGTCCTGGCAGGAGCGTCTTGAGGGCAGTACCATTTCTGGAATATGATCTGTGGAATTTAAATCCTGGGGCAAATGAGGTCTGCTGCAGAAGTTTTCTTGGCCTGTTAAAATTTGCCCACTAGGGAATTTACCAGAAAAGCAATCTCTGAGGTGAGGAGCTGGTTGGTGTCCACATCTTTGCATTGGATGGTCAAAATTTCTGAGAAAAAGTAAGCTGTGAGGTCTTCCGAGAAATAAGCTGACATCATAGAGTGGAAGGACCCATGGCCTTGAGACTAATGCTCCAGAGACCTGCCAAATCTACTTCTTATTTAAAATTGACTCCAGAGAGAAGTTTGTTGATGGGTACAAAAATACAGTTAGGCAGAAGGAATAAGTTCTCGTACTGGATAGCACAGTAGAGAAATTACAGTTAACAATAACTCATTGTATATTTCAAAATAGCTAGAAGAGAAAAATCATAATGTTCCCAGCACAAAGAAAAGATAAATATTTGAGGTGATGGATATCCCGATTACCCTGACTTGTAGACATGTATCAAAATATCCACATTGTAGACATGTGTCAAAATAGCACATGTACCCCCAAAATATGTACAACTATGATATATCAAATAAAAAATACAAAACAAACAAACAAAATAAAGGCCTGTCTTGAGAATTAAACAAGGCAATACATCTACGTGTTCAGCACAGTGCTCAGAGGGTTTTAATAAATAGTTTCTTTTGGGAAAAAAAAATTGACTCTAGTTTGGAGTCACATGCATTGATTGTTCCTTACAAACAAATGGAGAAGTTTTGCCCTAGGAGCAAGTGTCCTTTGCTTTAAGGAACTCCAGCGCCAACAGTTTTATGATTAACACAATGGTAATAACACATTTGGCGGAAATCCCCAGCAAAACACTTTATATATCTGTCCCTAAGGACTTCCTCCCCCCCATAATTTGGCCTTCTTAAATAGCCTGATTCACCTCATTGCACTTTTGGCATTCCAAAATGCAACTTTATCAGTGACTAGTGAGAGTAAATTGAACCTAGAAGCTGTCTAGCTGTTTAAATGACTGAGTCCAACCCCTAACAACTCTTTCCTCCACTCCCTTCCTTTTTTGTTCTTTTTTTAATTACAAAAGTGTGACATAGGCATGGAATAAAATTCATTAGAGCAGAAATAATTTTTTAAAAATCTTTCATGGTTCCATCAGCTAGAAACAACCACCATAATCATGTTAGTGTATTTCCTTCCAGTGTTTTTTCTGCATTCAAATTTTATGTATTTTGTATTATTAAAATATGTATTATATTATAATGCATTATAAATTGGCATGCTTACTAAAAACAATTCACATACATAAATGAAGGAAAAACTAACATTTCCTATAATACCAATCCTAGAGCTATTATAAAAGCTTGATGTATATATTATGTGTTATATGTATTTATAATCTTGACATATAGTATCTAATATAATATATATCTATTATACGTTATCTATTATTTATTGTATATATTGATTTGCATTTTTTTTTACTAAATGGCTTACATTATATATTCTATTCTATAATTTTCTCTTTTTTCACATAACTCCAGACATCTTTCAAAGTCCAGATATGTATATGTATTCCATTTATAAAATGACTATGTGGTATTCCATTCCATGGATGTACCATACTTTTTTATCTAATCCCTACTGGTGAAGATTTGTTGTTTCTAATTTTTTGCTATTATAAACAATGCAGTGGGCATCCTTATATATTTATCTTTGCACACCTGTTTGGGAAGTGGAATTGTTGGATCAAAGGATATTGTGCATACAATCACAATTATATTTTATATAATTGTGTCCTCCACTTCCACTGAATATTATATCATTTCATAATATTACATTAACTTTGTATCATTTTAATGGCTGCATAATATCAAGTGAATCCATATTTCTAAGTCATATGAATATGATAATTAAGTCATTAGAGTTTATATTAATCTTGCCAACAGTATACATGAGACACTTAACCTCTCACTGATTTTAACTACTAACACTAATGGCTGGTTTTAACTACATCCTGAGTGGGACTCAAGGTAGCTGTAAAATGTGTCATGTTAGGGGCAAAGAAATATGTAAGTGATTTTTAAAATTGCATAATATTTGTAAAGGTAAAAAAAGATAAAAAAAGTATAAGTAGTCAAAGGAGTCACATTCCATAATTTTACTAATGAAATAAGCCAATATTTCAAAGATGGAAAATTATTTCTTGATAGCAAATTCAAACCACTTAAGCTGTATATTTCAGTGAAAAGGTGTTTTAAAAAAATAGTCACATCAGAGCTTAGGCCTGTGATCCTGGCATTTTGGGAGAGTGAGGCAGGAGGATTGCTTGAGGCCAGAAGTTGGAGACCCGCCTGGGCTGCATAGTGAGACCTCGTCTCTACAAAAAAACCCAAAAACCTTATAGTTAAAATGCAGACTAATGAGCCTTTTTAAACATATGTCTCTAAGCTGCATTAAATCACACCTGCTTCCTAGAAACATCAAACATATTAAACTCCGTTGTTTTGGAAGTTTTTATTTTATTTAATTTGCTCTATGTAAGCATTGTCCAGAATCCATGACTGTCAAAAATGAAAAAGTTAAGCCTTTTTTTCAAATAAAATTTTACATAGAAACCTAATATGTAAAACACTAGAGAAAAGTCTACTCTGGCCCAAGCTAGATCGGGGTGCAGAGCCCCACTTCTTCAGCCCTACCCTTTCCTGAGTACAGATGCTCGTCAACGTACACCATTGTAAGTTGAAATAAGTTGAAAGTATCGCAAGTCGAAAATGAATTTAATACACCTAACCCAGTGAACATCATAGCTTAGCCTTGCCTATTTTAAAGGTGCTCAGAACGCTTACTTTAGCCAACAGTTGGACAAAATTATCTAGCACAACACCTATTTTATAATTAAGTGTTGAATATCTCACGTAATTTATTGAATACTGTATTGAAAGTGAACGTCCACAGCAGAAAGCACACTGGGCCTGAAGAGCGTTTGTTTGCAGCATTGACCTAAATTGCAGTTTGACGGGGATGCTACAGTGACAAGGCCGTCAATTTCTCTATCTTGTGGAGACTGGAGAATAGCTGGTAGGAGGCACTGGGGCATCCCCACCATGCACTCTAGCGTATGGGTTGTTTACCCTTTTGGCTGTGTGGCTGACTGGGAGCTGGGCTCCTCGCCACTGCCCAGCGTCTCATGAGAATTGTTCTGCATATCAGTAGCCCAGGAAGAGATCAAAATTCAAAAAACTATGGTTTCTGCTGAATGCATGTTACTTTTGCACCATTAGAAAGTCCTAACATTTTAAGTTGAACCGTCGTAAGTCAGGGACTGCCTGTACTGTGGTCCTTTTTTTTTCTTTTTTTTTTTTTTGAGACTGAGTCTTGCTGTGTCTCCCTGGCTAGGGTGCAGTGGCATCATCATAGCTCACAGAAACCTCAAACTCCTGGGCTTAAGCGATCCTCCTGCCTCAGCCTCCCCAGTAGCTGGGGCTATAGGTGCACACCACCACGCAGGGCTAATTTTTTTCTAGAGAAGGGGGTGGGGGTCCTTGCTCTTGCTCAGGCTGCTCTCCAACTCCTTGCCTCAAGTGACCCTCCCACCTCAGCCTCCGAAAGTGCTAGGATTATAGGCGTGAGCCACCATGCCAGGCCAGTACTGTGGTCCTTGAGGCGCCTCCTCTGACCACAGTTGAGTCTAAAAGTGAGTAAAAATACAAAGTCACAGATGAGATATTTGTAAGGAGAGGGGCCAAATCTGCAAAAAATGAATTCTGTCTTCTACATGTGCATGCTTTCTGACGTTTAGTACTTTTTAAACTATGTGAAATATACACAATTATGGCTAAAGTCTAAAATGGCCAATCTCAACATTAACCTAAATCAGATTACAGAGAAAGTCTTTTTTATTTTTATTTTTTATATTTATGTATTTCTTTATTTTTAAAAGACGAGGTCTCACTCTGTTGTCCAGGCTGGAGTGTAATGGTGTAATCATAGCTCACCATAGCCCTGAACTCCTGGGCTCAAGCCATCCTCCCACTTCGGCCTCTCAAGTAGCTGGGATTACAGGGGTGCATCATCACGCCCAGCTAATTTTTTTTAAATGGACATGGGGTCTCATGATATTGTCCAGGCTGGTCTGGAACTCCTGGCCTCAAACAATCCACCTGCCTTGGCCTCCCAAAGTGCTGGGATTACAGGCGTGAGCCATTGTGCCCAGCTTGTTTTTATTTAATTAATTATTTATTTTTTGAGATGAGGTCTCGCTGTTTGCCCAGGCTCATCTCAAACTCCTGGGCTCAAGGGCTCCTCCCGCCTCAGCCTCTGCGGTAGCTGGGACTACAGGCGCCCAACACCACACTCAGCTGAAAGTGTTTTTTAATGTCAAGCTTAGCTCAATTTAAACGAAAAAAAAGTACAGTATTTACAAATATCATTAGATATTATGCAGTTAATAAAAATGATATTGAAATTAATTTATCATTTGGATTTTAGCCATAATGTAAATATAAAATTCTATCTATTTTTCTATATTAAATATTGTATCTTTGTCTGGAGACCACCCTCATTCTACAAATCAGCTGGGCATGGGAGGTTTAATTCTATTAATAGTAGGATGAAAGAAAACTTGGAGGATTCAGAAATTTGAACTACAGTAGTTCCACCTATAAGCATTGCTTTAAAAAATGAGTCCAAAGATCACCTACATCAGAATCATCTTGAGATATTAAAAATATAGATTTCTCTATTTCATCTCCAAAGATTCTTATTCAGTATCTGGGGAGAAGCCCAGGAATGTGTACTTTTTCAAGTGATCGCGGGGTGATTCCAGTGTGGGCTCAGGCAAGAAGTCGGCAATAAGCAGTTCCAGCAAGAGATAATAGAAAATTCTAGGCCTGGAAGTGGTGGCTCACACCTGTAATCCTAGCACTTTGGGAGGCCAAAATGGGAGGATCACTTGAGGCTAGGAGTTCAAGACCAGCCTAGGCAATAGTAAGACCCCTGTTTCTACCAAAATAATTGAATAATTAATTAGCTGGGTATGGTGGCGTGTGCCTGTAGTCCCACCTACTTGGGGCTGAGGCAGGAGGATCACTTGAGCCCAAGAGTTTGAGGTTACAGTGAGCTATGATCTGGCCACCGCTCTCCAGCGTGGGCGACAGTGTGAGACCCTGTCTCTAAAAAAAAAGAGAGAATCCTGGTAAGTTAGTGTGGAGAGCTAAGCTGCAAGGAAGCTAGAGAACAGGTAAGCATTTGACATCTGAGAAGTCTCAAACCACTCCTGTACCAGTCCTGGGTTGTTTGTTCTCAGATCTATTCCTCAATTCTTTCCCTGCTCTGCTCAGGATGGTAGGGGGCCTGACCCTGCAGTCTGTTTCCTAGGCCCCTTCTTGACCGACTTCCAGCTGGGAGCGGCTGATGAAAGGTACTGACATGAGTTTGGAGAGCCAAAGGGAGAAGCCAGAGCATTTCTCCCTCTTCTCTGTCTGCAATTGTGTCTTCTTTGCGCTTCCAGCTTTTATCAGACAGACACTAACTATGGTTCTTGTTCCCACTAACTGACCACAGCCCCATCTTCTCCTTCTGTCCCTCCAGCCTAGAGATGGAGGTGCCTTCCTGTTGGTGCTAATATCTGGGATGCTTTAACATAGGCTTCTCAGCTACTCCATCACCCATGTCACCAAATCCCTTCATTAAATTCTGTCTATTCTAAATCCTCAGAACAAGTTCTGTTTTTCTTGTTGGATTTTGGCTGACACAGGTCGTAGGAGTCACAGAGCTAACTAGGTGGGGCCTCCAATCAGTCCTGGGCAAGTAGGACTGGCAAGAACAAGGCAGGGAGAGCCCCAGTCATGGGGTGGGGCCCTTGGGTTTATGCCTCAGGACTCTCCAAATGTTCGATTAACCTAAGTGCCGCCCCACCATAGGCTACATTCTGCGGACTTCAAAAAAGGTCACAGGCGTATAATGTCTTCTGGAAACAATACTACTGAAGTGTCTAGCACGTAACAGATGCCTAATAAATATTCATTGATTAGGGGTGCATAGTTTACAAGGGAAACTATCTGATCAGATTTAGGGGGAAGAATTTGAAAGAGATTCTTTTTCACCTATCCTGTGAATATTTCTGGCATGAAAAGGAAATGAAAGTTTATTTTTCTAAAGCTATTTATTTTTATTTTTGTGCACCCAGGAATTTTTCTGAACTAGACAATATCTTCTTGGAATTAAGTCAGGGTTTTTTCAAACTAGAAAACCAGGCCTATGAACAGCGAATTTATTTTTATCTACCTGGTAATGAGCATTAGTCAATAGTTTGCTTTTGCAACAAATACATGTTAATGAGATAAGCAATGTCAGATACTTGTTACATTAGATTTCTACCACAGTTTTGTAGTAAAATGTTCACATTCCTAGGAAAGTGAAAACCTAGTTTACTGTGAGAACAATTAAGACTCAGGAAAAATCAAAATGCATTGATATTAATGAGTTAATTTTAGTGTAAGTAAATTTTTTATTTATTAAAATTCTGTGAAGTCAAATTTCCCATGTAGTCCCATTCAATAACTAGGATATGTAATTTTTTTACATGAAAAATTAAAAGTTTACAAAATATTAATTGTTTTTGTCTTTGGGGTATTGAATTATGGTTAGTTTTTTTCTTTTTAATTTCCATATATTTAAAAAAAATAAGCATTCATCCTTTTATTTCTTTACTTATTTTTTTTTTTTTAATTAGAGACAGGGTCTTGCTGTGTTGCCCAGGCTGGAGTGCAGTGGCCTGATCATAGCTTACTGCAGCCTCCAACTCCTGGGCTCAGGGATCCTCCTGCCTCAGCCTCCCAAATAGCTGGACTACAGGCACCTGCCACCACACCTGGCTATTTGTTTTACTTTTTATAGAGATGAGGTCTCTCTATGTTGCCCAGGCTGGTCTCAAACTCCTGGCCTCAAGTGATCCTCCCACCCTGGCCTCCCAAAGTGCTGGGATTATAGGTGTGAGCCAGTCTATCCTTTTTTTTAATGCAAAGTTGAAATTGAAATATAAGAAGAAGATTTTTTTTAAAAAAGAAAGAATAGCAAAAGTGCCAACTATTAAGGGGAAAATTAACAAATTGGTTTGGTCTATATTACAATTAAGTACTTCTGTTCATCAGTATACAACTAACTGATACATTCAACAAAGGGTTTGTTTCCAGAATATATTAGGAGCTCCTAAAAACCTACAAGAAAAAGATAAGCAACTAAATAGAAAAATGTACAAAAGAATTCTGTAGACATTGCATAAAAGAGGCTACCCAAGTGGCTAGTAAATATATTAAAAGGTGCTCAGCTTCGTTAGTCGTTAGAGAAATCCAAATCAGAGCCATAATGAAATCCCTCTATATACCCACCAGTGTGTCCATAAAGAAAAAGGTAGACTATGAAGAAAAAGTATTGGTGAGGATGTGGAATAACTGGAATCCTCATACATTGCTGGTAGGAGTGGTACAAACACTTTGGGAATTGTTTGGTAATATCTACTAAAGCTGAACATATCCATAACTTATGACCCAGTAATATCCCTTCCAAGTGTAACTCAACAGAAATGTGTTCATATGTTCACCAAAAGACATGGACAACAATGTTTACAGCAGCACTATACATAAAAGCCCCAAACTTGGAAACTCTCCAAGTGCCCATAAAAATAGAACGGATAAATAAATTGTGGTATATTCATAGAATATAGAAGTAGAATGTAGAAAACTCTACAATGAGAATGAATAATTTACAGCTACATGTAACAAATGGATAGATCTCACAAAAATAATACTGAGAGAAAGAAGTACATAGATACAATTCCATTGACATTGAGTACAAACTATATACTTCCAATGATATGAATTTGAAATGCATGCAAAATTAGTTTATTTGTTATGCTTTCCAATGTTCTAATGGGCCTGCTGAACAACAGTGTGCTTATGTGGCTTGTATGTCTATAACACTAGCAGCTACGTAAGCATTGCATTTGTCCCCATATTTCCCCCTTTAAACAAACCTGTGGTAGGCAGAATAATGTCCCCCCAAAGACACCCCTGTCCTAATTACTAGAACGTGTGACTGTGTTATTCTATATGGTAAAAGGGATTCTGCAGATGCGATTAAATTCAGGGCCTTGAGAAGAAGAGATTATCCTGGAATATCTGGGTAAGCCAAATCCAAAATCACATGTGTCCTTAAAATTGGGTGGTCAGAGAGAGGTGTGACTATGGAAGAATGGCCAGAGAGATGCCACGTTGCTGGCTTTGAAGATGGAGGAGGGTCATGAGCCAAGGAATGTGGGCAGCCTTTGATGCTGGAGAAGGCAAAGAGAAAGAGTCTCCCCTAGATCTTCCAGAAAGGAATGCAGTCCTGCCAACACCTTGATTTTAGCCCAGTGAGACACATGTTGGACTTCTGATCTACAGAACTGCAAGGTAATAAATTTGTATTGTTTTAAGCCACAAAGTTGACGGTAATTTGTTGTAGCAGCAATAGAACACTAATGTACCTTTCTTCTCCTGATTTTCAGTTGGAAAGGCAACATTTAAAAAAAAAAAAAAACCTCATGCTTTCATCTCTTATGAGTTGCTACTATCAGTAGTAGCAGCAGCAATGATCCCAGATTGTTGGAAATTTGGCAAGATTGAGAGTTATGAACTGTACTGAATCAAATCAGATATGCAAGGAGAAAAGGGCACAAAAGGTTTATCTTTAGTGCACCCCCTTCACTGTTTTTGGGGGTTCTGTCATAAAAAGAAATGCTGTTTCTGCAAGGTACTCAAGCCAGGGCAATGCTCCTATATAAACCTGTTCTTGGTTGGACAAGAAAAATACCTTCATATATTGGGAGATCATTCAAGTAAGCATATGGCATGGCAATGATCCTAAAAATCTGTTCATGTGTCTGAGAACTGGTTATACCTCCCTGATTTGGGGCCAAAAATATGATCGCTTTAAGGTCTCCAACAACAAAAGAGTAATATAACCAAGCAAAGAACTTGGTTGTTATTAGCGAGCCTGCAAAGTAATAACTTGGGAGTGTGCCAATCGATGATGACCCGCTCTTTCCATGCACATTCTGTGACAGGGACTTTTGATGACTTTTTTCCCAATTGTTTTTTAGAGTGTTATGTAAACACAGCTTCAAGTTTGCTAACCTACACCGCCACCCCTATAAAGGAATTCTGGAATCACCACTGGAACTAATATTTGATACAGCATTGACACATCATCAATTACAGATACTTGCCAATTTTGGTTGAAAATTATTTGGCATGATTTTCTAAAGTAGAACATATGCATATCTGTATTAGCTTCCTATGGCTGCTGTAACAAATTATCACAATTTGGTGGCTTAAAACAGTAGACACTTATTCTCTCACAGTTCTAGAGACCAGAAGTCCTAAAGCAGTTTCACAGGGCTGAAATTAGCGTGTTGGCAGGGCACCTTGCTTTCTTCTCTTCTGTTTGGAGTCAAATCTCCCACTTAAAAGTACACCTGTGATTATAATTACAGACCACCCAGATAATCCAGGATAATCTCCGTATCTCAAATCCTCACTTGATCATACCTTCAAAGGTTTTTTTTTCCATATAAGTAACGGTCACAGGTTTGGGGGATTAGGATGTGGACATATCTGGGGGGCCCATTATCAGTTTTCCATAATATCCTAGCAATCCCACTCCTATTAAGTGCTCTAGAGATACTCCTGCCTAAGTGCACCAGGAAACACGGACAAGAATATTCACAGGTACATTTTTTGAAATGCCAAAAAACCTGAAAGCCATCCAGATACCTATTGATAGGTGAACGGATAAGTAAAGGGTAGCATATTCACACCACCAGAAATTTGTCCACCAGTGAAAATGATTTATCTGTAGCAATAGGCAACAACATGAATAAGCATTAGAAACAACGAGTGAAATAGCAAATCCTCACTTACTAGTGTATACGGTATGATACTGTTTTTATAAAGCTCAAAACATGTCAGATATTGACCAGGGGGACAAGTATGTGGTAAAGCCATGATTTTCTTTTAAATGAAAGGAACCAAAAAAGACAAAATTCAGAATAGTGTCACTCCTGGGTTGGTGGTAGTGGAAAATGGAGCAGGCCAGGAATGTGGGATTGAAGAGGAACACCCAAGTAACTTCAACAGTGTTGGAGATGTTTTAGATCTTATGTGGGGTGGTAATCCTTTGGTGTTTATTTTGTTATGCTTTATAATTTACCCATGCTACAAATGTTCCTTCATATGTACCAAATGTTGCATTTTAAAGGTTACTTAGGTATTTAGCAGCATATGTTAGGCTTTTTACATAGCTAGGTGTACAGATTCACTCAAGCTTGCTGGAAAATACAAAGGGATTTATTGCAAGGATGCATGTGGATAGGAAGCGGAAAGCATTTGGGATTTGAAGCAGTCTAAGTACCAACTACTTTTTCTTTTCCTTTTCTACAGTCTATGTAATCTTTCTTTCTGTTTTTTAACTCTTAACTTCAAATTCCCTGAGTAGGGAGGATCTTTTGGATTCATCAGTCACCATCATGCTGTGGGGAGTCACTGGTGGGTAATCCAGTCTAATCATCTGTGGCTACCAGGGTGGGCACGTTCATTTCCCCTCCAAGCTTCTGGGTATTTTTTTTTCTAAACAGGCAGTGGGATACTAGTAGAACTGGCAAGCACTAGGAAGGTTTTATGATTGCACAGAACATTCTTTCCTTTCCTGGGCAGGAAGGAACACACTTATCCCCTTCTGACATAAGCCAACTATTACATGCATCACAAACATACTCTGGTTTCCCCCAGCGGGGTCACAAACAAAGGCAAGTCCTGCTATGGCATCCAAAGGTTAAAAGCTGCATCTCTGGCTCAAAATGAAGCTGCTATCCATTTTTCCTCTGGTTCTGCTGTTATTCCTCACCATTCTCCTACTGATAGGCTCACAAAAAAATTTAACCACTTTAACATATCCTATATACCAGTGGTCCCCAAACTTTTTGGTACCAGGGACCATTTTCATGGTAGACAATTTTCCATGGGGTGGGGGGATGGTTTCGGATGATTCAAGCACATTATATTTATTGTGCACTTTATTCCTATTATTATTACAGTGTAATATATAATGAAATAATTATACAACTCACTATAGGTTGGGGACCCCTGCTATACACAATACTGGGAGGGGGTGAAAAACACAACATTTATATACTAACAATAGCAACTTTACCAATTATTAAGTACGGATGAAGGCAGTGGTCCTTATTTCTGCAGCCAGACACAGCTGGTATATATGATTTCCTTCCTATAAATGCTCTTCATGTTTCCTTTGCCTTTATCATCATCACAGCTACCAAGGTACTAAGACTTTCAGACCAGCAGAATCTTAAAGCCTGGGAGTAAAAGTTTTGCAAGCAATTCCCACTTGGTTTTCCAAATGAGTCAAAAGGACATCTCTTTTTAGGAGAGGCTTCTGGACTCCATCTCACCTCTCTTGGTCCATTCGGGCTGCTGTAACAAAAGTTATAACTGGGGTGGCTTCCAAACAACAGAGGTTTAGTTCTCACTGCTCTGGAGGCTGAGAAGTCCAAGACTGAGATTTCAGCAGATTTGGTGTCTGGTGAGGGCGTGTTTCCTGAGTCATAGACAATCATCTTCTCGCTGAGTCCTCACATGGCAGAAGGGATAAGGCAACTGTCTGTGGCCTCTTCTATAAAGGCACTAATCTCATTCACGAAGGCTCTACCCTCATGAGCTAATTGCCTCCTAAATAAAGGTCTTACCTCCTAATACCATCACAATGGGGATTACTATATCAACATATAAATTTTGGAGGGACACAAATATTCAGTCTATAGCATAACTTCACTAGCCAAATGGAAAAGAAGGCAGAAAAGAGAAAAAGGAGATCACAGAGAGATGGCTGGGCATTCTCCCAAGCCAATGTGCTTGCCTCTCTTACCTTACCCACTGTTTGGGAAGACAAGGCAGCAGGGGCCAATGAGAGAAGCAAAGAGACCAGCAGATGATGGGGCTCCCCCCAGGGAAAGCAGCCTGTGGCCCTGTTTCACCTTGGTAGCCTGATGGATGAAGAAATGTATCCAGCCAAGAAAACCTGGCTCACTGTATGCCCTTGCATTTGACCTGCCCATAACAGCAAACCTCATTTGGGAGGGTGAAGGGTGGTGGGGCAAGTGAGGGAGGATATGTACATTTCTGTTAGCCAAGAGACAGGACTTTTGATGTTCCTAAACCCACACTCATCTTTTCTTCATATTAAATTTCCTTCCCTGTGATGGTCCTAGATTGTCGCTTTCTGGCTATTGTCAATGAGAGCCTTCCAAACTTTTGCCTCTAGCTCTTGGTTTCCTGACATGTGGCATGTTTTTGACCATGCTTGATATCTGCTTCACTAGCTTCCATTATTCACTCTTTGCCTAGTGATTTCTGCCTCGTGTTTCTCCCACCCTGGCATGACATGGTGAGATAGACCAGGTTTTGAATCATGGCTTTGCCAATGACTTTGCTCTGTCACCTTGAGCAGGCAAATTGATTAACTAAGCCATTCTTCATTGAGAGAGAATGGACGTAAGATGCTTAACAGAGTTTCTGGCACAGAGTTGGTACTTAATTTGTTTATTGTTCTTCCTCCTTTAAATCACAACTTTTCTAGGCTTCATACTCCTCAGCTGTCTAGACTACTAAATGGCAACACATCCTTTTGATCAAGGACATCAAGTGAGCCAAATAACTGTTTCTTATGTCCCTACTGTGGGTAAGTTTTACATTGTGTTGGGCACACAAAGATAAATGAAAAATAATTCTTGCTTTCATTGAGTTTTCTACCTTATATGGAGAATACTGGGGTCTACAGTATCATGATTTGAATATAGAAAGGTATGTCAAGCATTGTAAAAAAAAAATACAAGTTTGTATGCAAAGGAGGAAGAGGCTGCTGCAGAAGGCTTTTCAGCTATGGACAGATTATCCTTTTTTTTTGAGATGGGGTCTTACTCTATTGCCCAGGCTGGAGTGAGTGGCCTGATCATAGCTCACTGTAGCATCGAACTCCTGGGCTCTGATGATCCTCCTGACTCAGCCTCCCAAATTGCTGGGATTACAGGCATGAGCCACTGTGCCCAGCTCTTAGACAAATCATCTTTGAGAATAGTGTTTCTTTCCCTAAATACGGTAAGTCCCACTTACTGTCATTGATAGGTTCTTGGAAACTGCAACTTTAAGTGAAACAATATATAAGGACACCAATTTTACCATAGGCTAATTGATATAAATAAGAGTTAAGTTTCTATGGCATTCAAAAACATCTTTAAACTTCTAAATAAAGACCAAAACACTTCCAATATTAAACATTGAAATAAATGTGAGCTATACATACCTTTAAGAAAGATTAATAAAAATAAGTAAGATAATGATTTACCCAATATTTGGTCAGTCAGTGAGTGACAGAGTCGTAGTGGTGGTGGGTTCAATCAGGGAATAAATGTTTGCAAAACAAAATTGTAAGGAGCACCTCCTACCACGATGCCGTTCAAAAATCACAAAGATGGTGGGCTTGCTGAGTGCTTTTGTACCACATCGTTTGTTGTTGTGCATTTGTATGACTATTGTGGACTTGATGAATTTTTATTTTACAATAATTTGTATTCATTTATTTTCCAACCTGGTTAGTCCAGTTCAGGGTCAAGGATGGCTGGAGCCCGTCCCACCAGCTTAGGGCGCATGGCAGGAACCAGCCCTGACCAGGACAACACCCTATTTCAGGGTGCGCTCGTATACCCCACACTCACACTGAGACCGTGTAGACACACCAGTGATTCTAACGCACACATCTTTGGGATATGGGAAGAAAGCAGAGTACCCAGAGCAAACCCAGGCAGACATGCCAAGGACGTGCAGACTCCACACAGACAGTGGCCCCAGCTGGGTATTGATTTTGTTTCTCATCAAGATTATAATGAAATGATGTCATTCAAGGACGTGCCGTATAAAACTAACCTACAGTAATTTTTTAAATTGCCAGATTTAATGAATCAGAATTTCCAAGAAATATTCTGGATAATCTACATACTTAACAAGCATTCCAGGTGATTCTTTTCATTAGGGAACTTTGGGAAATTTCTGGTTGAGTGCTTCTCAAAAGTTAATGTGTATAGAAATCACCTGGGATCCTGTTTAAAATGCAGTTTTTGAGTCAGTAGATTCGGAGTGGAGTCTGAGAGTCTGCATTTCTAAGAAGCCTCCAGTAACACAGGTGCTGCTAGTCCAGGGCACGTTTTCAGGAGCGAGACTCTAGAGCTCAGTACGGTGTCGGGGACCCTGTTAGAGAATCTGGGAAGAGCGATAGAGCCAGTTCACAGTAAAATGCATAAACATAGAATTTAATATGCAATTGCAGAGGATTTGTTGGGTCCCCGAATACTATCCCTAGGCCCAATGTTAATAGGACAAACCATCAACCTGGTGCTGATGTGGAAGTGACAGGGATCTTTGAATAATAATGTTCACCATCTATTGAGCACCTCCTATGTGCCTCGGCATCTTGCTACGAGTTCTAGCCATATTCGCTCATGTAATCTTCACAACAAACCTATGAGGTAGGTATTATTACTATCATTTTCATTTTGCAAGTAAGAAAACTGGTGCACAGAAGGTTCTAAGTAATTTGCCCAAGGGTAGTCAGTGAATTCAGGAGCTTGATTCCTGAGCCCAGGTGTTAATTACTGAGTAGTTCTGCAGTCTTAATGTATAGTAATTACTTTGAAGAAAGTGATTATATTTTATTAAATGTGTCTGAAGAGTGCAAATGTGGGCTGACTAGACCTGAGGTTCTCAAATTCTGATGGGCAACAGAATCTCCCGGGGAATTTGTTAAACATAATAAGAAAACAATGCTTGGGTTCCATCCCAGCTTCTGAATCAGAATCTCCGGGGTGGGGCTGGGATATTATATGTTTAATTAATGTCCCAGATGATTCCCATGTGCAAAGTTTGAGTATCATTGTCATAGACTTTTCAAAGGCAGAGTTTTAAGAGTCCAAAGGAGAGTTAAATGAAATTTTTTGTGTGAGAAACTCTGAAAGGGAAGGTGGTTCTGAGGGTTATGAAGTTCTTAAACATGTATTTCTCACTCTGATCTTGATGAGGGGGAAAAGTCCAGTGGCCCTGGAAGATTCCCCTGTAGTCCCATTGGGAGTATTCCATAATGCAGTCACTTAGAAGGGGAAAGATCCACTTCTAAAAGCAATTCACAGGCCAGGTGCAGTGGCTCATGCCTATAATCCCAGCATTTTGGGAGGCCAAGGCAGGAGGATCACTGGAGGCCAGGAGTTCAAGATCAGCCTAGGCAACATAGTGAGACCCTATCTCTACAAAAAATAAAAAAATTAGCTGGGTATGGTGGTATGGGCCTATAGTCCCAGCTACTTGGGAGCTGAGGCAGGAGGATTGTTTGAGCCCTGGAATTTGACATTACAATGAGCTGTGATCAGGCCACTGAACTCCAACCTAGGCAACAGTGAGATCCTATCTCAAAAAAAAAAAAAAAAAAAAAAAGCAGTTCACATTATTAAGGACACAGAAAAGTGCTTCTAAAGGGCTGTCATGGATCTATACAGGAGAATTAACCCTACTTCCCACTTCTACCCCCCAGACAAGCTTAAGTGGGGGAGGAAAGAGCTAGAAAAACAACAATAAAAAGAGCATGGGCACAGCTTGACTCTTGTCTGAACTTCTGTTTTTCTTTTTCTCATTCATTCATTTACTAAAGCAATTTTTTTAACGTGTCTTCATTTTGCCAAGTACAACTCTAGGAGGTGAAGATCATCTGTTCCCTTCACTTCAGGAGATCCATTAACCAGAGATATCAACACAAGCATGAATACTAGGAGAGGGGTGAGTACAATGTGAGAGGAACACAAACAGGGGGGTCCTGCACAGAAAACAAGTTGGAGGATGACAGGAGGGCACATTTCATTATGATCTCTAAAACAGGTAAGGAAGGTGGATTCTGATTAGGGACCAGTAACTGGATGGCAATCCTACCCAAGATTTTTTTTAAAGAGGCTGGGTCTTGCTCTGTTGCCCAGGCTGGACTTGAATTCCTTGGTCCAAGGGATCCTCCTTCCTTGGCCTCCCAAGTAGCTGGGACTACAGGTTTGCCCCATGGCACCCGGCCTTTGCAAGATTTTTTTAAAAGAAAAAAATATATGTGATGTCTTTAAGACTATAGATATTTTATAGGCAATTAACTTATATATCTCTGGTGATATATTTTTAAAAGCGATTGTTAAAGAAATAATTTGTGAGCATCCTAGAGAAAGGAAGTGGTGATCATCAGGGCCAGATGTGGATTTACTAAGAATAAGTCACGACAAACCAACCCCATTGCTTTGGTAGATTAGGGAACCACGGTAGGAAATCACCTACCACCCACTCATTTCCTACCACCTACTCAACCCAATACTGTTTTTGAAAAAAATATGGATTGTGTGTTTGCATATGTCAGACATCTGGTAGGAAAGTGTTCCTGAATTTTTGTATTTGATCATTACAATAAGACTATTAAGAAAATACTGTCTTCCTACAACACAACAACATAAAACTCAGGCTCCAAGCTTGACAGTGAAGGAGAGTCTTGGTGCAAGGAGAGTATCTTGGTGGAGCGGGATTACCCATCCACAGGCCCCCAAATCTGACCCTAGACACTCACTTCCTTTTTGTGGTTTTTCACTAAAGATTGCAACTAAATTCTTCACACTTGTAGACTGGCTCAAGTGTTAACCGGAGACTTTTCCCTTAATATCCTGTAGCAAAGCTGAAAAAGGGCTGGATGCCATAAACAAGATTTTAGAAAAGATAGAAGGTAAAATGGAAATAAACATAGAAAATAACGAGAATCTAGATAATCTGATTTACAAAATAAAGTTTACTAACCTTTACATACAGTCTACTGCAGAGGTTATGACTTCCTGTCACTACCAGATTACTTGCTTTGAGGACTATTTTTAGCACGTCATTACCTATTTTCAGTGATTTTTCTTTGTATCTAGACATACTTTTTAGCTACAAACTGTTACGACCTACCTACCAGAATCAATCTTATCTTCCATTAAGGCCTTATGTGAGTCACCCATTTTATAGCCTTTCCTACTCAAAGACTTCAGAAAATGCCATTTGTTTTGCCTCCTCTATGCTTTAATCATCGCTCAATCTTCAAAGTTTATTCCCCTTCAGCACTCTTTTCTATCTACTCAAATTGTTTTATTCAGGGTTTTGAAGTTTCAAGGACCAGAAATTCAATTAAGTTAGCTTAAGTAAAAGGTTTTCTTGGAATACTGACATGAAATTTCTCAGAAATAGAAATGAAAGTACTCTTGAACCTTGCATCTGTTCTGAATATTTAGTACTCTTAAACCTTGTATCTGTTGTGAATACTTTAGGCTTAAATACAATTTTTTTTTTTTTCACATAAGAAGAAATCTGGAGGTAACCAGTTGCTGGTTGTTTTAGTAGTTCAATGTCATAAAGACCAGTGACATTGCTTTTCTTGGTCTTTCCCTCATGATCACAAGATAGCTGCTGTCGTTCTAGTGATCATGTCCATGTTCAAAGCAGGTAGAAAGGAAAGGGAGGGGAAGCCAAGTCTTTTCATTTGGTCAGGAAAGCAAAAACTTTTAGAGAAACCTGCCAGTACACTTCTGCTTACATTACATTTATAAGAACTCTGTCACATAGCTGCTCATAAAGGAAGTGAAATAACAAGCCACACAAATTGTGAGAAAAAATTTATAAAACAAACAATTACTATTGAGATTATCTAAAGAACTTCTATAATTTATTAATAATAAGAGTAAGATAAACAACCCAATAGAAAAATAGCAAAGGACACCAAAAGGCAGTTAATAGAAGAGGAAACATTTTGGTAAATAAATTTAGGAAAAAATTGAATGTAAAGGTGATATTGTAAAAAAAAAAAAATTTAGGAAAAGATGTCCAACCACATTAGTGATCAGGGAAATACAAATTAGGACTACACTGAGATATACATTATACCTACTAAATTAGCAATAATTAAGAAGTCTCAAAATATTGTGTTGATGAGACTGTAGAGTCTTATCTACCACTAGTAGGGGTGGGGATGAAATGGTATAACCATTTAGGAATACAATCTGGGATTATCTCTTGAAGTTGAATGTGGGCATACTCCGTGATGCAGATAGTAATTCCACACAGCAGACATGTACATGAATGTTCACAGCAGCATTATTTGCAAAAGTGGAAAGAATCCAGATGACCATTGTCAGGAAAATGAATAATGTGATATATTCGTATGATAGACCTACAAGTGCGGCAACACGAATGAATGTAAGTAATATAATTGGGTGAAAAAAATCAAGAGTGGAAGACTACACAGATGGCATAATATTTTTAAAAGCTAAAAAACAAGCAAACTAAACAATATATATTTTTAGAGATACATACACATGTGGTTGAACCACAGGGAAAAAACAAAGCAAGGAAAATATAAACACAAGATTCAGGATAGTGGTTACCTTTTTTGAACCAGGGAATAAGAAGTGGCTAAGAAAGCACAGGTGGATTCAATGATACTGTAATGATCTAGGTGTTCAGTTTAGCCAATAGTTATTTTATTATTATGCTTCGTAACTCACTTATGTTATGCATTTATGTATAAAATATTACATCATAGAAACTTTAATAAGGTAAGAAGCAAATGGCTTTGACAGTAAGTGTAAAAAAACTGCAATACACCATAGAGTGAAATTTTCTTTTTGGAGCATATGCACTGGGAAACCAGACATTTACATTTTTGGTTGTTTTAGTTTTACAGCGTGATTTGAGCATAATAAAAACTATATTTGCTTCAATCCATTTGGGGAGAAAGGACTTGTGCACATGGAAACACAAATACCCTAGAGGAATTGAGTCTTACTACTTTGCAGATATTTTGTGAAATAAATAAGTAGCTGAGACAGGGAGCACTGTTAGAATGAAGAGAGGGAGACTTCGCAATATCATGTTAAAGAGTAGTGCACGCACGGAGTGGGGACAGAGGTATTTAAAGAGAAAATGGATATGCAGTATGTAGATCATAGACTAGTGTTCAAGAAGTTTAGTAATGACAGAACAGAGGAAATTAGTTTCTCCCTTCTTCAGGGCACCTTCAGGACTATTACTCCCAAGCCCACCCTACTGGGCTTTCGTTTGATGCCTGTATTATGCAGAGAAAGATACAGGTCCAAGTACACTTTGTTAAGCATTTAAAGAAGCCTCTTAGGTTTCATGTTTAGTCCTGGGACACACTCATATCTGCCTTCCAGGGGATGGTAATGGTGTCACTATTCAATCAGTGTTTCCTTTTTTATTATTTTCACCACCATTTTGAAATTATTTCACTCATTCTCAATTCCCAAGATCACAACGGAATCCAATCATGACAACAAACCAAAAGAAACAAAATCTCCCCAAAAGAAACAAAAACTCCCCACCTCGAAACAAAATATTTATTAGTAATTCTTTCCTCAAATGAGGACTTATGAATTTGCTTATAATCTGTACATAGCACAGGTCCCATTTAAAAAAAATGGAAATGACAATGCATTTTAATGGACTTTGGTTTCTTAGTCTATTTTTAAAGCTATCTGTATCTCCTCCTAAGGTCAAAAAACCTGTTGATCTATAAACTGTTTACTTCCTTCTCACCTAAGAAAATGTCTGTGGGTGTGGGAGAGGGGCAGGAAGAATATAAATATTATCTCCCCATGAAGTCTTTCCAGAGCTCCCAGGTAAAAACCCCACTCTTTGCTTTGTGTGCCTGCTGTACACCAACACACTTCTATCACAGTATTCATTTAATTACATACTTCCTAACTGGGCCTCAGGCTCCTTGAGGGCAGAGAGCTTCTCCTGCTTATTTTGGCCTCTCCACAGCTGAGCATCAGGTCCAGTATATATTGGGGACTCAGGAAATGCTGAATGAATGAATGAGTGAATAAACAAAATCATTAATTGATAAGGTTTTTTGAATGCTTACTTTTGAAAGAGAACTTTAAAAGTAAATGTTTATTTCAAAAGCTGTTTAAATAAGACAGTGAGCCTAGACTGTACCTGGCACACAGTAGGTGCTCAATAATTTATTTAATGAATACCTAATACTTAGATTATCACAAGTATTTTCAATTTATTGTGGCCTTGCAATCTGGGGTCCTTATAACTCTGAAGTAAGGGAAGCCACATCTTTCTCAGGTGTAAATTGTTCAAAAGCTTTTAGAAGTTATTCAAACAAAAGGTAAAACCCAAAATTTACATGCAAAGAAAAACATCCTTCTTTAAATACGTTTTTTTGCTGTGGGGGATCACTTGGGGCTGTATCTTCAGACTCCCTGAGTTTACTCTTATCTCTCCATTGGCTTTAAGGCTGCTATGCAGGAAAAGTCTTGGAAGTAGTAGGTGCATTTTGTGATTTGTGTTTCACAGCCTTGTATAAGAAGGTAAATTATGAATAAGAAGGAAAAATACCATTTGTTAACATGTGTAGAGAGTTTAACTCTATAAAGTAACGTTCATACTGTCTATTCTGGGCTTCACTACTTCTTCTTGACTGGAACATAGAGCAAGGATTATTTTAACACCCCTATTTTACAGATTTGGAGACTGAGATTACTAAATCTGCTCCACGGTCCTCTTGGGAGTCGGGGAGGGGAAGTGTTTGTTGCTGGTAAAGAAAAATTATTCCGACATTTGTTAATCCACAATGAAGACTTTATTCAAGACTCTTGCAATAGGGCTCATGACTATTACAACAGAGGAGAGAAATTGAGCTCAACTCAGAATACAGCGAAGACAGGTGGGGATTTATAGCCAAGAAACAAGCAGAGTGTGTGTGCGCGCACAGGTGAGTGTAAGTGGATAGAAAATTTCTTAAAAAAAGACATCAAGGGCAGGGGGATTCTTACTAAAGGCAGGCCAAGGACTTCTACATCAAAGGTGGAGTATTAGAAATTTGATCAGGTGTCAAATATCAAGGGTAATCAGATATTGAGAATAGATGACTTAGCATGATCCTTGCTAAAATTGGGCTCAGCCAGTACACAGGAAAGTCAATGTTGAGGCCCAGTCTCAGAGGTCTCAGAGGGACCTAACCAAAGTTTAGTCAAGGGGAGAGTCTCTGTTACTGCCTACTCTGACCTTCCCCCCCCCCCAAACTCTGTAGTAAGAATCCCTCTTTTATCACCGGATCCCTTTGGAGGAGGAGGGGAGTGGCAGGCAGTCGGTGCTCCAGGTTCGTGGGGAGCGGGCCTGCCTCTCCTTTGAAGGCAGCAATGCCTAGCAGGTGGGGCTAAGGAGGCCGACTTCGGAGACCGCCAGAGGGGCGCAGGTCGGGGGCAAAACCCCCTCGCCCGTAACCGGAGGGCCCCCGCGCCCCGCCCCTCAGCTCGGCCTGCGCCTAACTTCAGGACGAGCTCTGCAGGTCGGGCGGGGCGGGGCCGGCGGCGCTGATTGGCGGCCCGCCCCGGCCGGGGTTCCCCGGCCCCGCCCCTGCTGTGCTCCCGCAGTCCGCGAGGCCGCGCGCTGGCCGGTCCCGCGCTGACCCGCGGGAGGGGCCGGAGCCCGTGTTCCTCCTCCCTACCGGTCTGCATCCTTAAAGCACGAGTCTGACGCCCCGCCTGTTGGAGAGGGCGCCGGGATCCGGACGGCGAGCAGCCGGGGCGGCCCAGGGACGACGCAGGAGGGCCTGAGGCGACAGAGCTGCCGCGCCTGGCACGCGAGCGTCTCGGCCCTGACTGTTTGCGGGGGCTGTGAGGGGAGGGGTCCTGGGCGCCATTGCTGGCGGTGGGAGCACCTCCTGGCCCCAGTCTGCCTTCGGCTGCTCTCCTCCGGCTGGGAGGAACCGTAGCTCGGGGCCGTCGCCAACCCCTGGCCCAGGCTCGAGAATCGAGGGCCTCGGCCGCCGGCCCGCAGCTCAGTCCACCGCCCGCGCTGGGCAGCCCCGGCCAAGACCATGTTTGACAAGACGCGGCTGCCGTACGTGGCCCTCGATGTACTCTGCGTGTTGCTGGGTACGTACGCGCCGCCGGCCCGAGGGGCGTGAGCGCGCGAGCCCGGGGTTGGGTGTGCATCGTTGCGGACGACTGTCCCTGGGAGAGTCGCGGAACCGCGGACGGGCGTGGGGGGGGGGGTGCCTCACGCGCGCGCAGCTGCGGGGCGAGACGCTGGGGCGACTTCCGCAGCAGGGGACCCCGCTTTGCAGCCTGCACCCCGGCTCCCGTGTGGCCGCCGCTGTCTGTTGCCCGCCGGTGCGCTGAGCCCAGCCTGCTTGGACACTGTTCACTCCTCTGCGCTCCGTCCTTTGCTCCTGTCCTCTGTTTCCAATTCCACTCTAGCAGAGCGGGTGGGCTCCTACTCTCTACGGTAGAGAAGCCTGGTCACTGGCTCATCAGGTTCAGTGGCGAAACTGGAGGTTTGATGCTCTGGGGGCTGTCAGTAGCAGGCGCCAGTGCCTGGTTTATCTTACTGTGAGAAGCAGTTTAATTTTTCAGCTATAAAAGCTAGAACGTTCCTAATTAGAAGGTGTTGCCAGGTTGTAAATTGTCAGGTTGCAGATGAGAGTAAGGATGCCAAGTTTCTGCCTATAGGTCTAGAGGAGCTTTCTTCTTTGGCGGAGGGGACGAGGGGGGACTCCAGACCTGTCCTTCTCTGCACAGACCTTGCCGTGGTGTAGCTTTCCATCTCCTGTGACAGCCTCGCAAGGGGCTCTAGACATTCTTTGGCTGCAGCAAATTTGGCGCTGTCTTCCTAATTGGAAGAGTTCAGTTCTGGAGCTTCTGGTTGCCAGTTGCTCCTCTTTTTTTTTTTTTTTGACGAGAAAGAATTGGAATCATCTGGATAAGGGATAGACGCTGGAAGGAGTGGCTTTCACCTTTTTTTATATGTATTGTGTAAGGCGGTTATGTTGTGAACTGTTTTTCCATATGTTATGAAAAAAAAAAAAAACAACAACAAACAAAACCCAAGAAGACCTGCTGGACGTTTGGATAGTGCTACTCATGTTTAAGTAATCAAAGTAGTAGGTACTAGTACCGGCAACTTCTCAGGGTCGGTGATCTGTGGCTTGAGCATCCTAGATGGAAGTCTGCGTATAATAATGGCTTCTCAGTGATCAGAAATTGCCCCGTTTTTTATCTAGTGGTTCGTAAGTATTCCACTCCTGCTGTAGGCACTTGCAGTCTTGTTGAATTCTTAGAAATCTATTACCTGGTTTTTTTTGGAAAAATTTTTTTGTTAGCCGCGAAACATCTTCATTGTTTATCAAGACACTTCCTGTGTACCTACCTCCACAGTGAATTTAAGGAATTAAGTTTAGGAAAGGGGAACACAATTTTGGAGTACTGTCTTTATAAAAACACAAATAATCCTTTTAGCTGTCAGGGCATATTAATTACTATATTGAACATATTCAAATTTCTTTATTTGCAGTGAAAAATTTACCTTTGGTAGAGATGTTGAATTAAAAAGTATATTAACTTGTACTCTGTGAGTGGAGCTTTGTTAGACTTCATTTATATTTTAGTGAAAGGAGAGGAAAATGTTAAATCGAAAGTCATTTTGGTAATTCTAATATGTTGGATGTTATTCCATCATTGCCACATTGTGTATTTTCTGAATTACATATCATCTTCCCCTTTTCCTACCTTGTGGGAATTATTAACTTAGAAAAAAACATGATGTTGTTTTATATAGGCCAAATACTGATTAGGA
The DNA here is from genome assembly GCF_041146395.1 of Eulemur rufifrons. Lineage (NCBI taxonomy): Eukaryota > Metazoa > Chordata > Mammalia > Primates > Lemuridae > Eulemur > Eulemur rufifrons. Next base: position 34,952,139 of record NC_090999.1, on the reverse strand, counting down.
GGGATGAAATGTAATACTGCTCTGAGGTAGTTGAAGCTGTAATTAAACACAAAGCCATATGGTAGAATCTATGTTCTTTTAAAAAATTCATGTATAATGGAGGAAGCTATTAATATATGCAGTACAATTTTATACATTATAGATTGTAGCCTATATTTTCAACATGATGCAGGTATCACATAATTATCGTATATAGGTTAGAGTAATTTTATTGCTTCATTGACCTGACAGTTGCAGCAGTATGGTGGCTCTCAAAAAGATAAAATTGTGTTTATGATTTTAAATGTCTTCAGTGGTTTTGGAAAAAGCTGCTTTGGGGATTTACACGTTAAGTTTGATTTAAAAAAAGACAATCTATTTGAAACATTGTATTTTACCTGTTTTCATATTATTGGAGTTTCTTTTAAAGTAATTGAGTGTATTATCAACATAAGCCTAAAAAAAAAAGATAAGCCTAGAATTTCCTTTTCCTAAATAAAAAGGACTTATTTTACTAACTTATTTTAGTTGGCTGTATTAGATGATATTAGATTTAACGACATCAACTCTCCATTACAAACAGCAGTGAAGGAGAACAGTGGTACAGGAGATACAAAACATTTTCATGCTGACTTTTGGAAGATACATGTTTTTTACAGCAAACTCACCTTTCTAGTGGAATCTGTCAAATTGAATTTGGTTTTTATTCATTTCACTGACAGCAGGAGATTGGCAGTCTAAGTCTAAAATCATGGTAGTTTGAAGAGGGTTATCAACTTGGTACTAACTTTTTCCTTTTTCTGTGAGGAAACTACAGGTAAGAGTTGACTATACCAACAAAAAGATGATTAAGCACTTCATAAGTACAGGGTTATGTGAAAGTGATTCATAATTATAATGTGAATATATTCCAGATTCTGTAAATACTGGCATCATACAGTATATCCATTTTAATATGATGATGCTACATGAATGTGTTATAATTTTACTGACAGTGATGTCTGTCAAAGTGATCATGAAACATGCTCTGTGTGTGTGTGTGTGTGTGTGTGTATATGTTTCTACCCCAAGTCATCTTTATCATCAGTGAAACATGATTTCCTCTATATACATGCCCAAATTATTAGTTACTTCAATGGCTCAGGTAAAGCCTTGGAAGAGGAATGAGAATTTTGAGAGATAATGTATCTTTGATTGCTTTCTGAAATGGAGCATATAGTCTTGCCATCTTTCTCTGGCTCTTTTGATGACTGGTTCTATGATTCTAAGAAAGACTGTACACATCTGAACATATAAGAAAAGCTGCTCGACAGAGAATGGAGGTGAGCTGGTATGAAGGGGGCTATGTTTTAGCCCAGGGGTGGGGAACCTGTGGCCTTAAAGCCACATGTAGCCTTCTAGATCCTTAAGTGCGGCCTTTTGACTGAATACAAATTTTACAGAACAAATCCTTTTAATAAAAGGCCGCACTTAAGGATCTAGAAGGTCACATGTGGCCTTAAGGCCGCAGGTTCCCCACGCCTGTTTAGTCCATTGCGTTAAACCATGTCCTGAATACAACTTATTAGTGTTTAATTGCTAAGGGTCATTTCGAATTTTAGGCACCATAGCATTAGGGTGCCAATTAATGGGCATTGAGACCATTAATTTATTCAGTGCACATTGATTGAAAGCCAACTTTGTGCCTGGTACCATGTTTAGGTTCTAGGGATGCAAAGATGAATAAGACAGTCCCTGCCCTAAAGGGACTCAGAGTCTAATGAGGGAGAAACAAAAAACAAGAGGTTATAATACATCATGTAAGTGTGATAACAGAGGTTTAGAATGGGTGCCCTTTGAGTACAGAAAAGGGCCTTAGATTGCTTCATTATAGATAAATGGCTTGTTTGTTTACTCTTAGAGATGCAGAAATGTCATAAATTACTTGGAATTACTCTTAGAATCTTTTTTTTCCTTCTCCAACTTGACACAGGGCAGTAGGAAACCAAGTAAGTACCTGTGTTTGTGACTTATTTGTAGGCAGTCTCAGGATATCTAGATGATTTAAATGGAACTGATAAAACCTTCTTTCCATGTACCTGTGTTTTGTTATGTGACAGTTATTTAGACTACTTTTCTGTGCTGCATGTTCTCCATTTGCCTGTCCAGATCCTTTCTCCACTCTGTGCTCTGGGAAGCAACTTCTATAGGGCTAACATCACTTGAGCCCCTCCTTTTTGGTTTCTCGTTGACTTTGCTCAGTGGGAAAGACATCAGCCTCCCTGGAAGAGCCAATTCCCGCCTGCTAGACTTTGTGTTACCAAGGCCGTTCTGTTTTGTGTGTTTTGTGAATAAGTTACAACCTCTATTCAATGGCCTTCTCTGCCAGCCATTAATAGTTACAGATCTTTCTAGGTTCTGGTAATCCTTCACTTGCTCCTTTATACCTGGAGATGATAATGGCTTCTTGACATTGCTAGCCTGGGAGTATGCCACCATCCTTTGCTGCTTTCCCTAAACCCTACCTATACCTTTCGAAATGGTTCCTTCATTAAATTCTCTTGAATACTTAATTTGAGTGTGTTGTTTTTTGCCAGGACCCTGCTGATAATACCCAACTATGTCCAAAAACAGATTGGAGGTAGATTCCCTTTCTGCACTAGATACCAATTATAGCAGATGCAAACAGGAGCCCATGGGCGCCCATGTTGGCTTTCTTGGGAGGGAGGGGGTTATGGTTCCCTTGGCATTCTCTGAATGTGATATCACCATTATGCCAAATCAAAGTTAATAGGTGTAGAGTAAAATCGGGCAGCAAAAACATTGGCAACCAATATTAGGTGGTTGTGGAATCCCTGTTACTCATTCTACCCCAGTAATTATTTCAAATGCTATGTTATTGACATAATGCTGACGTCATTTTACCCCTTAAGGATTACCCCTAAGGAGTGATCCCTTTCTTAACCCCGAATCTGGATCCCTTCCTTACGGGGAAAAAAGTCAAATATTTTGGAAAGGTTCTCACTTGGTAAAAAGTATCCAGCATTTTGTGCCTTCTCTTTTCTCCTAGCGTTTATTTGTTCATTCACTCGTTATTCAGCACACATTTGTTGACTGTCTAGTAGGTGCTGGGCATTGTGTTAGAGACTGAATATAAAAATAAGTAAACAAATAAATAGAACAAGTGCCTATCCTGACTTGTCATTTCAGTTTCTGATAACTTCTATTATATTATGGAAAGTTCTTTTGCTGCTGATGGGAGTTTACTGGTTTTGTTTCTCTGTTTTATTTAACTTTTCTCTTTGCTTCTGGTCACAGAGAGAGGGAAGGAATCTCAAAAAATGAACAAAAATTTGTCAAACTGGCATATTCTTGGGTCAGACTGGAATCCTGTTGCAAGGATTTTTCTTTCTTTTAATGGGTTGTTTGGAACAAAAGCAGAGGCCTGGAGGAAACTGCTACTATTTGGCTGTAGTTGGTTTTATTCAGTTAAGTTTTAACTTAAATTTACCTTACTTGGAATAGAGTATGGAAATGTTCAGAGAACTTTCCCCCTATAGATTTTATGAAATGTAAATTCTTCCTTTATATTCTCTTTGAATTACATCCTTTGGAAACTCATGGACATGCTGTGAATCTTTATTAATCTCTTTCTCGTTTAGTCATTTTTGGCTGAGCTCTACCAAATTTTCCGATGTGTTACTCAGTTTGGGGAATTATTGTGATTCTTTTGGATAAGAAATTGAAATTTATATTGTTAATATTTACTTTATTAAAAAAAAGAAGAGTTGGCAGCAAAGTCACTAAACTCTCAGATTTTAAAGTGAACTGGTTAACATGTAGCTTCAATTTTTATGGAAAGAAATTTGTAGTGTTATTTGTCTACTTCCTCCTAATTTAGGTTCCTTAATTCAGCATTTGGGATGGAAATATACAGTCTGTACAAGTTTACTAGGGATTATATAGATGTTACCTTGTCTCTTATTTTCTTTTCAAAAAAGCATTTGCCATGCAGAGATTATGAATGGAGATTACAGATAGCTTTCTCGTCTTTCCCTCTGTCCTCCTCCGTTCTCTTTTTACCTTCTTTTTCATTTTCACTCCTTTCACCTCCTCCTCCTCTTCTTCCCTTCAACCTTCTTGCTGTTTAGGTCTAAAGTCCAGTTGACTCAGGCATTTTTTTTTCTTAACTGAAACTTGTCTAAAACTGGGAATGACTTACTCATTATAAATTATGGGTTTTTCTTTAAAATATTAGACAGCAGAGCCTAGTGATGGACTCTAGATTCAAATTCCAGCTCCTTCATTTACAAACTGTGTGACCTTGGGAAAGTTTCCTCTATATGCCTGTTTCCTTAGCTGTATAATGATGAAAGTACCTATCTCAGACGGTTGTCTTAAATGAGACTTAAAGGAGTCAATATGTAAAGTACTTAGAGAAGTGCCTTGCACTTAATATGCATGATATGTTTGTCAAGTATAATAATCCTTTATAATCCTCCCATCTAGAACGTAATAATTAGTAGAAATAATATCAACTACTTTTGTATTAGAGATAAAAACACAAACTTTAAAACATTTCCCATGAGTACTCACGGAATGTCTTTAAAGCTTAGTGTTTTATCAGTCATCTGTAAAAACCACATACATGATCTCCAGGTAGTGGTAATCCCAGCCATAAGTGGAAATTGATCTGTATAGGTCTGTGGTAGAATGTAATTAAACAAATGGAAAAACTATTAGTTTATACAGTGGTGAGTCCTGAATTTCAGTTTACTTCAGAAAATGGAGTTAGGTACACTCTAGTCACTTTCACTGTTTTTATTGCCCAAGTCTTAGGAATGATTACTCCCTGTGTGAAAAACTAGAGTTAATATTCCTAAAACATTTGGATGATCTTAATTGTACATCCTCGTTTGTATAAATTCCATTATGTGAATTCCTCTGTGTGGTTAGGCAGCAAAGAAAAACTATTTGTGTAATACCCCTCCATTTCCTCTCTCCCTCTAACCCTTGTTTTTTAAATATTTCTTTTGACATATGGTAACCTGACATTGTTTTTTATGTCATGTGAGTGCAATGTTTTTAAAGTATTTGACTTTGCATCATTTTTGTTTCTTTGTTGAGCACACATTATATGTGTAGTACAATGCTAGAAGCTGGAAATACCAGTGTAAAAAAGATAAGTTCTGTATACCAATATATGACAATTAAAGATGTTTGTAAAGGCTATGAAAGAATTAAACTTATAAGAGAGTGAAACTTTGGGGATGGCAATCTCAAGGGAGCCTTCTCTGAGGAGAGGATTTTTGAATTGAGAGAGATTTGACTTGAGATTTAAGGATGAAAATGAGTTGGCCATGAAGGAGCTGGGGGAAGATTCCAAGCATAGGAAAGAGCAGGTGTTGAAGGCCAAAGGAGGAAAGGGCATTTTATGACAGGAAAGAAAAGAGTATGACTGGAATATGGAATCCATCCATGGCATTTTTAATAGTGAATTTTGTGACTCTTATTTCTACACATCAGAGTGAATAAAAATAATAACTGACATTTATTTAGTGCTGTGTAGCCTTTGTGCAGCCTGTGCATTCTCTCAACAACTTGCTCAGGGAGGGTAGTTTGATCATCTCCATTCTGTAGATGATGGAACTGAAGCCTAGTGTAGTTGGGAAACTCACACAAGACAACTCAGCTAAGAGGTGATATAATTTGGAACTGGGAGATGCATTTTTGAGGATTATAATTTTTGAATGCAGATTAATTGATCCAGATTTGGGAAAGATTGTCATAAATGTAGAGGGTGAGGAAGAAGGGACTGGGAGAATTAGTTGGCTATAAAAGCAATGATTATTTTGGTGGCTTAAATGTTTTATGACTTCATCTTAATCCTATTTAGTTATGATGTAGTTTCAGAGTCAATTTCTGCTTACCATTTTGAGCATGTGTCTGCTGTCTAAAAAAGGCACTTTAATTTTTCATATTTCAGACTCCTAATAACTATATGAGTTGGCAATGAGGTTATATCATACTGGAGGAGGTAACTAATTTGCCCTGTTCAGTAACGTGCCCATAGACTTTGTCTTCAAACAGCATAGCTGTTGTATGCATTCCTTTCAAGTTTTCACAGGAAAGGAAGACCTTTGTCCTTCCTCGTATTTCGAGTGAATCGTGTATAGAGTTCAGAGTGACCTTTGGTAATGCATTCCAGCAGATATAGTTAGAACCTCGTGGTTAGTCCTTAGTTGTCACTGCTTGGAAATGTTTCCTGAGTCTTTTTCAGGGTGGGGTGTCTGGGAAAATGACATATAGGAAATGTGTAGCGGATGAGCTCTTTAGTTAATTGGCAGCTTGTTAAGCCAGGTTTTTCCTTGCCTTTTGGTTCATTTGCGTCAGTAATGGGAGAGGTGGGTTTGCTGCTTAGGTGCTAGAGAGGTAAATGAAAAGAGAAGAAAGCTATTATTTATTGAATGCCTAGAATGTGCCTTTGGTAAATGTTTTACATAAACTCCTATAATCACAAAACTCCATGAGGTATATAGTATTGGCCTCATTTTATGCCTTACCCCTGGAGATACAAATGTAGGTGGAAAAATAAAACAAAACGTATGGATCTCTCGTAGCTTCTTGCTTACTGTGGCAGACTCATAAGAAATAATACTGTATGATAAGTTATTAAGTGCCTGTCACGTCCTAGCACTGGGATTACTAAGAATGAGTGAGATAAGGTCTTTATTCTCAAGAAGTACACAGAACCTTGTAAGATGAGATAGGCAGGTTTTTAATAAAGTCTTTTTATTTTAAAACAATTTTTCCTGAGACCATTTTAAAATTTTATTTATTTATTTGTTTATTCATTTATTTTAGAGATGGGGTCTCACTCTGTCACCCTGGAAGGAGGAGTGCAGTGGTATGATCATAGCTCACTGCAACCTTGAACTCCTGGGCTCAAGGGATTCTCCTGCCTCAGTTTCCCAAGTAGATGGGGCCATAGGCATGCGCCACCATGCCCAGCTAGGAGATGTATGTGTGTGTGTGTGTGTATATATATATATATGTATGTGTGTGTGTGTGTGTGTGTGTGTATATATATATTTTTTTTTTTTTTTTTGAGATAGGGTCCCACTATGTTGCCCAGGCTGGTCTCCAGTGATCTTCCAGCCTCAACCTCCCGAGTAGCTGGGATCACACGTGTGAGCCACTGCTTCCAGGTCCCCTGAGATCATTGCTTTTACTTTATAGCAGAGATAACATAAAACTCTGGGAACATTACTTTTGGCTAGTGCTAAATTATGAAATAATTCCTGTAGATAGTTCAGAAGTTACCACATTACTAGGTAAAAACACCTAGTGCTTTCAAAGTGTGTGGCATATGGTAGGCATTCAAATATTTGTTACATAAAGAAGTAGGCAATATACTTGAGTCAGCTATTCTTCCAGGGTTTGAAGTCTAGCTCCATCTATTACAGTGTGACATTGGGCAGGTCATTTCAACTCTTTGAGTTTCCTCATCATCCTTTTTTTTTTTTTTTTTTTTTTTTTGAGACAGAGTCTCACTCTGTTGCCCAGGCTAGAGTGAGTGCCGTGGCGTCAGCCCAGCTCACAGCAACCTCAAACTCCTGGGCTCAAGCGATCCTCCTGTCTCAGCCTCCCGAGTAGCTGGGACTACAGGCATGCACCACCATGCCCGGCTAATTTTTTCTATATATATATTTTTTTAGCTGTCCATATAATTTCTTTCTATTTTTAGTAGAGATGGGGTCTCGCTCTTGCTCAGGCTGGTCTCGAACTCCTGAGCTCAAACAATCCGCCCACCTCGGCCTCCCAGAGAGCTAGGATTACAGGCGTGAGCCACCGCGCCCGGCCCCTCATCATCCTTATTTCCTTCCTTCCTCATCCTCATTAGGAAAAAGATGATGCTAATAAGTGCCTTCCTCATAGTCCTGTGAAATTAGATGAGATAATGTATGAGTCAATGTATGTGAAGTGTTTAGCATAGTCCTGGCCCTCAGCTAGCACTCAAATGCTGCTGCTGTTGTTATCATTATCATTATTAAGCTAATAAACCAATTTGGTACCACTGCTATTTAAATGTGTTTGTATTTCAGTTCCTAGTGCCCAGAACACTATGGGAAATGTTTTGATTACTTATAACTCATTTCTTTCTGGAATCAGATATTTCAGATCCTCTCATTTACTTCAGTGTGAGCAGTGGTCCACAGCTCATAGGCAGGGTACCGAAATGAAGGTTCATGGTTGGAGAGAGCAAACTAGAAATAGGAATAAACAAAGATGTGTGGGAGGTAGGAATGTCATGGTTTGGGTAGTCATAACTTCTCTTAGTACTCAGCTCCAAAAACATGAAGATTTTGTTTCTTGAATGTAAACCAGTCAAGAGCTAACTTAAAGTACAGGTTGAATAAGCTAAACATACCGGTTCTCATCATATTCTTTTGATGAATAAGAATTCATCCTTTCTTCTTTCTGTAGAGTTTAAGAAATAGATGTGTATAATGATCACGTCCATTTATAGTGTTTCCTGATTGTGCTAATTTTAGATAATTGTCTTCTTCAGAAAGGCAACTTGTTAAATAGATGACTAAATATAATAAAAATGTATACTTTTTAATTTTTCCTTAAAATTTTTTAGACATTTCTAAGAGAACATCCCAATTTGCTTTGGAAAATGCCCTTATGCAGTATGGCAGAGGGAAGTGACGTTTTTTGTATTTTACTTTTTTTCAAAGGGTACGGATAAGAGAAAGGAATTTTAAAAGTGCTTCTTTCCAAATGTTGTCTCTGTCTGACCTAATGGCTCAGTTGGAGAAAAAGTTTCTTAAATTGTGACATTATCAAAACTTGTTAGGTTATGGATAATGTTCAACTTTACAGCTAGTTTGGTTATCTATACTAAAACTTACCTTATGTCCCACAGTATGAGTGAAATTCTTGGTGCTGCCATTAAATATAGTCTAATTATTAACCAAATCTATAAATAAATCAGTAACAACCTTTTATGAAGATAATTTTTTTTCATGGACTTTTCACTCTTTCTTAGGATTTGACATTGATTTTTCAGTGAGTGGCTATTTGTGTAATTTTTATTTCAAGGGTTCAAAGTATGATCCGGTTGTAAAAGCATTTGGTTTGGAAGTCTGATTCTGGTCTTACGTCTACTACTGTGTGATCTCAGGATAAGATCACATGGCTGCTTCATTTATGGATATGGATATGGAAATTATAATAAGAATAATGTCTGCCTTGCCTGTGTCTCAGGATCATAGTGGTAAGTGAACCTCACTTATTAAGGACAGTCAGTTGCTGCAGAAAATCTTGCAGCAGTTGACACCAGTGGACTCAGGGTAGGAAGACAAAGAGCACATGGTGTACAGGGGGCTATTTTGAGCAACTGCAGCAGACTTGCTGGAGATCAATGATAAATCTAGCCTGGGGAAGAATGGGGTGAGTGTTACTGTCAGCAGAAGATAGGAAAAAGTTGAAGACTGAAATATTTATAATAGGAAGTGGAAATATAGGAAAATGGGCTCTGGTACAAAGTCATGAAGTCCCCCTACTTGAGTTTCTTCTTTTGTGGTATATAGGTAGACTACTTCAGTGACTAAGTGACTAATGAAATCTTGCAACTGGTTGGGTATTCCTGTGTCAGCCATACTGTGAGAAATGGTGACACATGCTACTTTGAGAAGGCAAAGCAGAATATAATTTGGTCAAACACACTGACCAAAATCCCTCACAAAGGAGTATTTTCAGTTTTGAAAAATGATAAAGGTTAATGTTCACTTGCCATTTAATAAAACAACAGCAAAAACAAAGAAACCGTAATTCTAACCTAGTCTACTGAATATCAAGAGACTGTCATCTATATCAACAGCAGTTTGTCTTCTGATACTAGCAAAGTCTTTCACATTATTTTGGCAAATATCTTCTGACATGGAATGTCTTTTAACATTGTAGTCCACTTGTGACTTGCAGAATAATAAACAGGAGAGAGACATAGAGTGATTACGTTATTTAAGATTGTATTTCTCTTTTCCTCAGTACTAGTCTTGTAGTTTGTTACCCAGTTAATGATTAGAATGGTGAGACTTGAAAGTTACTGTGTAGCTATAGCTGGCAGAATGATTTATTACTATGTAGGGCATTGGGATATAGATATCATTGAAAAGTTAAGGAATTTCACCTGCCCTATAGCCTTGGCGACCCAACACTGATTGGAAAATATGTGTACTAGTATTGAAATGCCTTAGCCAGAGTTGTAAGAAAATCTTGACAAAATTGTGTGCCATTTAAGAGCCATATTCTTTGCTTGCCAATAATTTAAAACTTACATTTAAAAGCATTGAACTATTCAATAGTCATGAATGAAATTATAAACTCCAGGGAGCCTCTGTAGCCCACAGGCCCTGCTGTGGACTTTAGTTAAATAAGTTTCATCTGATAAAAAGGAAGGCAAAAACAAGAGTGGGAAAAGGAAAATAAAAAAATGAAAAAAGTAAATATTGCTGGTTTCTCTGTTTTTGCCTTCCGAGAGGGGTTTAGGAGAGGATGAGGCTTCTTTGAGAGGAAGGGGGGTTAATCATGAGGATGTGCTTCACAAGGTCTGAGATTCCTGCCCAGAAAAGAGATCGTGGTAGAGGTTTTGAATTTCAGTTGGATTAAGTCTAGAGTCACATTTATAGTAATTTAAATTTCCTGAAGTAAGGAATTTGTCTTTTAGGTTGGTCAACTAATTAGAACGGTATTTAGGATTTAGTAGAACTTTGTGGTGGTTGCCCTTATTTCATGTCCTCAGACTTTTCATGATTAAGGAGGAACTGTTGGATTTGGAAGATAGGGCAATTTGGTTGAACATTTTGTAAGTTAAAGTCATAGTAAAAGCAGAGGAGTTTGAAATTTTGCACTGTCAAATATATCAGAATCTGATTATGACAGAAGTTGATATGGGGATAACCATAGACATGGTTTAGTGAATTATCTGAATATAATTCAGGAAAAAGGTGTTTACGTTATATGAGATAGACATATTAATACTTTCTATAATAAAGGATGTAAATGGGTACTTTTTGAGTGGGCTAGCATTATATTAATATTTATGTAAACTATAATTACCCAAAATAAAAGAGGAACAGACTGTTGTGCCATTTTAAAGAATTAGAATGCTACTGACTCTTACCTTGCAATTTCAACAGAACTTTAGTAAAATATTTTGTATTTTATCAAGATACAAAACACATTTCCATTTATTTTTACTAATGTACAGACATTTGCAGAATTTTCTTGTTTTAATGGTATGCATAAAGGTTAAGAATATGGACACTGGAAACATACAGATTTGAGTTTGAACCTTAGTTCTGTCACCTACTGCTTGGGTAAGTCACAACTTCTTTTCTTTATCTGAAAAGTACTGGGTATGTTCTCCTTGGCATGTGGCCCAGTGTTCATTATATAGTAGGCATTTGTTTATTCTACAGATATTGCACACATCTTGTGTGCCAGGCACTATCTTAGGTAATGGAGATACAGATAATCATACAAATAAATATTAAGGATGGACCAATGAGTGTTAAGAAGGAGAGGGATGGGTGCTATGATAGTTTATAATAAGGGGTATAAAAAAGGATAATAAGATAACTTTTTAAAATGATTACTTTGGCTGCAGGGTAGAACAACAGGTTAAAGCTAGGAAAGAATGGATTTAAGGAGATCAGTTAGGAGGCTGCTAGAATAGTCCAAGTGAGATAGCTAGTGAGACTAAATAGGTGGTAGTGGAAATGGAGAAAAGTTGATGGATTTGAGAGGTATTTGGGGGGTAAAATATACCTGGCTTGATGACATGTTGAATGTGGAGAGTTGGAGAGAGAGAACTGTCAAGAATAATTTTGGCTGGGCACAGTGGCTCATGCCTGTAATCCTAGCTACTTGGGAGGCTGAGGTAGGAGAATTGCTTGAAGCCAGGAGTTCCAGACCAGCCTGGGCAACATAGTGAAACCCTGCCTCTATTAAGAAAATAAAAAGTAATTCTGAAGTTTCTGGCTTGTATAATTGGATGGATGTTGGTTCCTGTCAGTTACTGAGGAGGAGAGTGCTAGGTGAGAGTCAGATTTGATTTGAAGGGGGATGGGGAGAGATAGTTTGGTTTGGGGCATATAATGTTTAAGATGCCTTTGAAAGCTGGGCCCGGTGGCTCATGCTTGTAATCCTAGCATTTTGGGAGGCCAAGGCAGGAGGATCACTTGAGGCCAGGAGTTTGAGACCAGCCTAGGCAACATAATGAGACCCCCATCTCTACCAGAGGTGGTGGTGGGGGGGGGGGGAAGAAAAAAGAAAGAAAAATCAGCCAGGAGTGGTGGCATGCACCTGTAGTCCCAGCTATTGGGGAGGCTGAGGCAGGAGGATTGCTTGAGCCCAGGAGTTTGAGGTTGCCCTGAGCTATAATGATGCCACTGCATTCTAGCCCCAGCAACAGAGGAGGACTCTGTATCAAAACAAAAAACAAAAACCTTTAAAAAATGCTTGTGAAATGTTTAAGTGCAGTATCAAGTTTTCATTTGGATAAATGGCTCTAGAGCTCAGAGGAATGACCTGACTTTTGGGAGTCGTTGGCATATTCGCAGTAATTGAAGTCATGAGAATTGATGAAATCCCAGGAAAGAAGGTATAAAGTAAAAGGGAAGAAGATTTGTTAATGGAACTGAGATTTGAGAAACACTAACATTTTAGATTGGTTGGAGGAAATTAACACTACCAAGACTGTGAAGCAGCACCTTAAAAACCAGGTGGGTGTTTTTGGAAAGCCAAGTAGAGAGAGTGGTAACAATGTCTGCATTCTCTTGAAAGGTCAAGTAAGATAAAGACTGGAGGGTGTCCATTGGATTAGTTACACAGAGATCATTTATAACTATGTGAAGCCATTTCAATGGAGAGGTTGAAGCCAAACTGGAGTGGGCTGAGAAGTGGGCGGTAGGTGAAGAGTTGGAAATTGCTAGGTATAGATGATTATTTTAAAAAGTTGGACTGAGAAAGAAGGAAGAATGTGGAAGTTTAATGGGGAAGACACCCAAATATTGGCTGAATGAATAAGTGTGCATTATGAACCTCCTTGAGAAAATAAGAAGCAGAGGCTAGCAGGATGATTTCTGAGGAGGAAGGAGGGAGATCTTTTAGGGTTATCAGCTGAAACACTAATAGTTTGGGATCATAGTTTGTTATGGTTACCCATGATGTGTGCCGGATTGGGGAAGAATGATCTTGCCAGACAGAAGAATGTCATTTTTAGATCAATGATATAGACATAGTTGATCTCCCTTTACAGAACTCTCGTTGCTGAATATGATTATTTGATACATTGTTTTCCAAAGCAACTATCACGAAGTATGGTGGAAAGAGTCTAGGATTTGGAGCCTGGTATTCAAATTTCAAAATTCTGCTTTGCTATTTTCTTGCTTTGGGTCATACAATTGGTTATTTAGTCCTGCTGAGCTTCAGTTTTTTCATTTGCATAGTGGAGAAAATACTGGCTACTTCACAGATTTGTTAGAATTAAAGGAGAACCTATGTTAGTAAAGCACCCTGGTACTTAGTGGGCACTCAAGAAACTAATGTCTGCCTGTCTTTTTTTCTTGCTGCCCGTAGTACCAGTTGTTTATTATATAGTTTTATCATTGTATGTTTGCTCTTAGGCTTAAAGGAATAATTTGTGGTAGTCCTTCCTTCTTCAGTTTATTTTCTATATAAAAGTACTTGAGTGGTACAAAGATACATTTTTGGTAAAATGGATATATGATTTGCTACTGCAATAATCATAACCAATAAAAGAATTTTGCCAGTCTTTCTTGGATTGTAGGCCTTATATTTGTGTGCCTTTTTAAAAAAGCACGTGTGTATTTTAAACAAAGCTTACTAATTTAGATATGCCAATTTGGTGACTTCCTGCCAAAGTAAGAGTTTTTATATTTTTCTTCTGAGACACACCTTAGCATAACTTTAGTTTCTGGATCCTTGCCATTTGGCATAATTTCAGGCCAAACATTGATAGATCCACATAAATATTTTTAAAATATATTTTTTATTGGTGTGTGAACTGTCAAAAGCAATTAAAGTCTCAGGTCTGGATTTTATTTGTTTGTTTATTCAAAATTTTTTATTTGTATATTTGATTCTTAAACTTTTTATACACCTATTTTTGAGCACTGAGATAACTAATTTTGTACCAAAATGATTGAAATCAAGCCAGTCTGATTTCTATAAGTTTTGTTGCTAAAGCAGTCTCCTGAAAGGTTTTAAAATGTGCTCTCAACCACCACACTCCACAAGCTCCTAAGAGGCATTTATGTATGAACCTTTCTAGAAGGCGAATATGCTGGCATTTTTATAAGAGCATTAGAGTTTTCCAGCTTTATTCGAGAATCAATATAGTAGTAAACACATACTTTGGTTTTTTTGTTGGAATGTTGGCCCTACTACTGAATGGGAGAAGTTATTTCTTGCCTAGCTACAAATAAGGGAGACTTCATTGGTTAAAGGAATTTTGTGGGTAGAATTGCTGAGGCTGGAAGTCTCATTGTTGGTTCAAAGAGAGAAGTAACTTAACGAGGTGCTTTCACCTGAATACAGGATGCTTTGTTTTATAAGCTTAAGTAGTACCTGGACAAAACCCTACAGGTTACAACTTCTTTAGAGACTAAACAAACTCTGTAGAAACTATACTTCGAGGAAGAACCTTTTCCTTGATTCACTATCCTGCATTGTCTTCTGAAATTTGTTAGCCGTTAACAAACCTTTGAAGAGAGAGAAAGACAACTAAAATACATGTAGTTAGTATTTGATGAAGTGTTCTTGTGCATTTGTTACAGATTTTCCAAGTTAAAAATTACTTTTCCATTAGAGGAGCACCCCATATCTTGTTTCTTTCCCCAAAGGTGTATAAGTTTAAAATATATTTTGCTTTTTTTGACTTTGGAACTACGTGATATTTCATTGTGCAGATGTGGCATAATCCACTTGATCCCCATTTTTGGATATTTGAACCTTGGGTGATATGGAATACTGTCATTAGTAAGTTCTAGGTTAGTTTTATTCCACTAAGAATAATTCTGTGATTTCTAAATTTTCTAAAGTTAACATGTATTAAATTGGTAAACGCTAAAAAGCCCATGAAAGAAAATGAGTATCATAAGTAATCTCACCATCACCGAGAGATATGACCCCTTTTAACATTTTGGTTATATATCTTTCCAGTGCTTTTTTTTATGTCCATATGCCCACACTTTTAACCCATGCTTTTTAAAAAACCAAGTTGAGATATTGCTGCATATATTTTTTATAATTTTTAACACAGTTTTCCACAAAATTTTAGTGGTTATGTGGTATTCCATTGTATGTATTTGGCATAAGCCACTTTATCCCCATTTTTGAATATTTAGGTCGATTGCAATTTTGGTGCTGTTATGCTGTATACAACACCCTTGTAGAAATTTTGGAAAACCTAGGGTTGTCCGTTCCAGACTTTCAGTGTACCCTGGCTTTTTCTGCCTGCTTCTCTCTCTCTTCTAGTGTCTCCTTTAACAATAAGATCAGATCAAGTGGACAAATTATTCTTCAGACAATTTGCTGACTATCAGGAGATGAACATGCTGGCTTCTGTGAATTTAGGGATTAAAGAGATACATTGATGCATTTTATTTGTAGAGATGAACAATTCTAATACATGAATTGAGCGTTATGATGGATTATGTATGTGTCAGGTCTGTGGCGGCTCAGAAAGAAAGCAGGGGTTGTGAGGGCGATAGGCAGAGGAGAAAGATCAGGGAATAAGCATTTATTAAACCCTCTTAATGTGCCAGGCGCTAAGTTAGGCACACTACTAGGCTATCAGTTTACAACAGTTCTGGGAGGTATGTAAATAGTGTTTATTCTCATTTACCAGATGAGGAAACTGAGCTCAGAGAGGTCAATAATTTGCCCAAGCTCCCGCAAGTAGTAACTGGGAGAATGCCAGAAGTAAACCCAGCCAGGCATATTTGACTACCCAGTTCTGTCCAGGACCCCACCCTGCCACACCAAAGGATCAGTTCCAAGAGTGGCTGAATAGAAGCTAGAAAACAAGTAGGCGTTAGCTAAGTGGAGGGGGTGGAATCATTGCATAGAGCAGGTCAAGAGTTTTGAAACAGGTAAGGGGAATAGAGAGATGAGGCTTAAGCCAACATTTAGTTGTTGTTTTTTAAAAATTTACATATAGTAAAATCTACTCTTTTGGTGTACAGTTCTATGAATTCAGACAATTAATAATTTAATCGTATAACTATTACATGGTCAAGATACAGAGATCATCTGTTACTTTCCCATAGTCCCTTGGTCTTCTCCTTTGTAGTCAACTCCTCCCACTACCCTCCACCTCTCGCAACCACTGATCTGTTCTCCATCCTATATGTCATATGAATGGTATGATAAAGGCTACAGCAGGTGGCCTTTTGAGTCTGGTCTCTTTCGCTTAGCATAATGCATTTCTGATTATGCCAGTCATTTATTATGTAAATGTTACTGTACAGTTTTGCTGTGGTTTTTTGCCATCTTCTAAATGTGCTTATATCATCCCCCAACTCTAGTTCCATGTATACAGAATGCTTTTTTGCTGAGAAATGATTCAGAGTTTCAAATACCAGGGAATCCCCAAATAGATTCCTGATAAATGCTCAGGAGAAGGTAAGATAGAAAAAGTCAGCTGCCTCTCCCCACGTCCTTTTTACGTCATTCATCTTGCCTTGTGCATATAAAACTCATATGGAAAGTTTGCTACTGATTGTGACCTTTGTCAGCTTGAAAAAGAAGGGAACAGCTGTTACCATGAGGGAGTGGAAGGAATTAATGTTGTTCTTGGCCAGTTGGCACTGTTTTAGTGTGCCTTTCTGGGGTGGGAACAACAGGTGAACAACTTTTTATTTTTGTTAGTGTATAAATAAATAGGTTAACTTGTTTTTTATTTGTGCAGCAATCTGAGAGCCCATAGTAAAGTAACCAGCCCTAACAGTTCTGGATTTTTTTTAAAGCTCCTTAAATATATACCCAAATTTATTTTAAGTGTCTTAATGAACTCCAAGGTTGAGAATATTGAAGGTAATTATTGACTCAAAACCACAAAAATGTAAAAACCTTCTTTGGTAAATGTCACTTATATCCCAACTGCTTTTTCTCCCTTTTGTCCCAACTTAAAAAAGATAATGTTTATAATAAAACCATATCAGCCACAGAGAGGTGGTGACTACAAGCTAGTGACCAGAATGCAGGTGTTTCTAAAAGCTGAGGGTGCACTGTTCTTTACACTCTTCCCTAGAAATGCTTTGCATAGCATCTCTGTGAATCACACTCAAATACTGTATCGTGCTCTCTACCACTGACCCTCCCACCTGCCACTAGGCTCTGCCCCTTTTCTACCTCTGCCTTGTACAAACTCATTGTCCTGAAGTACAGTTTTCACCAAGTCCTTCCTTGGTCAAGAACCAGTGTTGATTTTTCATTTTTTACTGAAACATGTCCAAATTATTTACTTGAAATTGAAAAAACTTCATGCTGTACTTCTGCTTTGCCCATTCATGTTTCTCTTGTTCTCATTCCACTCTACCCTACTTTAGTTGGATCATCCTGTTTTTTTAGTTGTCTGGCAACAGACTGAGCTCAGTTATAAATGTTTAATTCATTTATAATTCCATTGTGCATTGTGTTGTTTTTAATAGTTTTTCTACTCTATTAATAGCTCCAGTTGTCCTCTGCTCTCCTTACTTTTTAGCAAATGGTACTGATTCCCACTTTATTCAGAAGGCTTTGAGTCAGAGAAGTACAGGTTGGAATCCTGGGTGTACCATTTACTATCTAGGCTGATAGCCAGTTATACATCTGAATCATCCCTTCCTCTGCCCATGACCTCTGTTGTCCTGGTCCCTTCCATAGATCTCCCCATGATCCCACTGCTAAAAGGTTGAAGCAGAACCCAGCTTTTCCAGCACCAGTTGGTGTCTGTTCTGAGTAGCCAGTTGCTGGCACAGTACTAGTTAAATATTTTTAATTTCATCCTTGCTTATTATATGTATGATTTTAATTAAGTTACTTATTCTCTGAGTCACTCTCTGGTCTTTAAAATGAGGATAATAATACCTGCTTTACAGGGTGACTATTCATTCATCAAATATTTGTTGAGGGCCTGCCTTGTTCTAGGCAATGATTTAGGTACTTGGGATATATTGGTAAATACAACAAAAATATATGTGTCTTCTTGGAACTTGTGTTCTAGAATTGTGAGGATTAAATGAAAATTAATGACAAATGTTCAGTATGGTGCCAGACACATAGAGGTGCTCACAGTGTCTTAGCCTTCCACTTTGCCATCCCATTTCCATCAGGGTCAAAGGAAGTAGGTTAGGGGGAAAAGTAAGCTTCATAACTGATTTGTATAGCTACGTTGCTCTTGATGGTTTTAGTTGTCCACCTGTGCTTACATTTCCTCCCATCTTCTTTGGATTTAGCACCATCCATTCATTTTCATTATCAAATTCTTAAGTTGCCCCCTCCCCCCATTTCACCACCTCACCTCACCTTACTGTCTCATCTTTTGCATTATAAACAAAAACAAAAAAATGTCTTTACCTTTCTGCCCTTCAAGGTATGGACCAAGTTCTCCCTTTCTTTCCTTTTAGCAGAAGACATTTTAAAGTTGACTCTACCTACTCATTCACTTTTTCATTCTTTTCAGTCTTTCTGTTCTCACTCCAGGTGTTGCAGTCCTTCTGTCAGGAATCATTGGTGACCACTTATCTGTACTTTGTTCTTTTTCTGCTCAGCTTCTGTGTAAATGTCATGTGCTTCTGTTAAGACCATGTGAACCCAGTGGAATCATCGGGCCTCACTTACCTGGGTTGGAATCCTAATTCTGCAACCCAGTGTCCTTGGGCAGGTTTCCTCATCTTCAGAATGACATAATAATATTTACCTTTTAAAGTTATTGAAGGATTAGATAGCTGCAATACCTAGCATGTCAGGACATGCAGTGAGAGTTAAGTAAAAAGTAGCTACTGTTTTGACATTTTTGAAAAGTGCTCCTTCCTTTTCTCTGACACTTTTTTTCATGCTGTTCATCCTACTTTCCTGGTAGTTTATTTCTTCTTAGTTGGCTATGTTTACTTTATGTTTTCTTTCCAAGATTATGGTTTGTGTCACTTTCTACAAGTGATCTTAAAATCTCATGGCTTCAGCTATCTCCTTTATAATTGATAATTCTAGATAGTCATCTTTAGTAGCATTCTCTCCTGAGTGCTACATATGGATGTCTAGCTGTGTGCTAGACATGAAAGAAACAGTTGTCAAATGATCAGGAATAATAATGAAGAAGGAGTCTGCATTTGATCTATAGAGGAAACAAACTATCTTAGCTGGCAAACTTTTTAGTTTCATTTATTGTATAAACTTTGACTTTCTTTGCTTTTGGACATCTAATGATCTTTTATAAAGGGGAAGAAAACTCTTTCTGTTCAGAAATAACACATAACTGTTGATTAGTAGGAGAGTTTTTTCATGTGATTCTGGAAAGAATTTGCAACACCTGTTTCCAAAGAAAGCAAGAAAAATATTGCATGTTTTTCTCCCCCAAATGTATTTTGTCCAAACTGAATTGGACACAAAGAACAATCCTTAAGTTTGGAATGAATACAGCTTTCTGAAACTGCTCAGGTAACACAAAGTAGTAAAGAGCCCAAAAATTTTATTTACTTCTAACCTTCGACTGCTGAAAGGCGAAAATGAAAGGGTTCATAGAAGCAGACTTCACTAAAGTAACTGCAGGCTCACTTGTCAGATCCAAATATATATGTAGAAAAATGCACAAACATGGTTAAATTTACATATGCTGGAATTTTTATTTTTTGGAATGGAATGTGTTTCTTACATGAGTTTTATCCATTACCTTTTTGGTAAAACATAAGACATTTCCTCACTGTTTATTTTTCTTTTAAATTTCGCTGTGGTTTCACATTTCTCTGCCATAGATTGCAGCAGAGTGTACTTAGATATTAGGATGACTACTTAGCACAAGTGTAAGATGTATCCTAGGCCACATAGAACAACTCTACCCCTACTCCTAGTTTAATTAACAAGAAAATCAGTTATTTGTCTTTATACAGAGCTGCTTAGACTCATAGAATCATGGACTGAAAGGGGCCTAACAGATAATGTCATTCTTTTTCATTTATAGATAACGAAACTAAGACCTTGGTAGTAAGACTCCTTTCCTAAGAGAGAAGTGATGTGATATGGGGAAAAGAAGAGAAACTTTTTGCTAAAATCTTGGCTTCCCTGCTTACCAACTTGTAATGCTGTTATCTACTCTGTCATACACCAAGGAGTAACTCTTGGGTGAGTTACTTGGTGTCTCTGAGTTTCTGATAAAGTTTAGTCTGGAGATATAATTACTGACTTTAAAAATTTTTAGTAATTTTCTATAATTGTGTTTCTCTTTTGTTTTCTTAAGCTAAAGGAAGACTATTTCATTAACCTATTAAAAACAAAACAAAACAAATTCTTTTGGTTTTGTTGATCGTTTTTTCCTTTTGTTTTCCATTTCTTTGATTTCTGTTCTATATTACTTTTACTTGAGCTTTTGAAAAGTAAGTTGTACTGAATGTTTGCTTCATTTCTAATGTAGGCATTTAAGGCTCTACAGTTTTGATGTGTGGTATTTTAGCTGTATACATTAAGTTTTGATTTGTAGTATTTCATTGTTTATTTCCTACTGTTTTGTGATTTACATTTTGACTTTTCTTGACCTATCACTTACTGACTTTTAAGTTTTCAAACAGATTTTGGAAGGACTGTTGTTTTTTTCTTCCTTATAGAATTATTAGGATTAGAGATAATATATAGGCAAAATATCTGGCAATAGTAGATATTAAAAAATATTTTCACTTTTCCTTAAAGAAATAAACTGCTTTTGAAATTAGAATGGGAAACCTAAAATTGCCAATAGGTGTAAATAATACTAAAAATGACTTTAGTTCTGTGTTATAACCAAATAAGGAGATGAAATATTGAGGGTAAAGAGGGATGATGGGAAGAAGGTAAAATTGAGAGGAAGAAAAGGGGAGACGAGGGAAAGTTAGGAGAAGAGGTAAGACTGTCAAGTTAATTCTAGTCGTCTTTGAAGTCATAGTCTACTGATCACTTTTGTCTGTGGGCTTCAAGATACTAATTATTTTAAATTATGTTTCTTATACCTTTATAATAGCAGTGTCCATAGATGACCTTTTTGGAGGGGAGGGTGGGCAGATACACATGAAACTGTATGCCAGAAGTTTTTACATTTTTGAGGAAAAAGTCCATAGTTTCATTAGAATCTTAAAGAGGTCCATAATCCTCAAGAAGTTAAGAATCGCTATTTTAGAGACTTTACCAGGTGAGATACTTTGAGAAGCCTAAGAGGAAAAAATTTGTCTTTTCCTGCTCTAATAGTAATGACTACTGCCCACTTAAGTGAGATTTAGTGTTCCTTATAATTCCTCGTGTTAGAACCAGATGACCAGGCAATGTACTAAGAACAGGATTTGCCTTTTACTAAAGTGAAACTTAAAACTATAGTACATGATATTTTGCATGCATAAATATTGTGATACCTGGTATGAATTACAAAAACTTAAATGCCTTTGATTAGTATGATTTTTATACGGCTAAGCTGAGCAGTCTTGACCTCTCCCGAGGGTAGGAATAGTTGTAGGAGTAAGAGGAAGCAGTTGGTAGCTGCTGTGGAGGTGGGAGGCTGCCACGTAAGGAGGAGCTTTGGGTAGCCAGAAGACAAGAAGACACTGCCAGGTTAGAGGTGAAGGGTTTTACCTGAGGACCAGAGAGTAGGCAAGAGCTGAGGTTGGTGAGAGAGGTAGGAGAGTACCCCAGACATACTTGACTGGCCCTTTTGTTTCCCTTTGTAAGAAGGCTAGTTGCTTGGAGAGAGTAGCTAGCTCAGGATTCTAAAATTTGAGAGATGGAGCAGGGATAGGTTCTTTAAAAGAAGCAGCCAAAGGTATGAATGTAGGGGAATTTTATTCTGAGCACTGGCTCATAAAAACTATGTTTACTAAAGTACTTTATATTAAGTTTCTGGAATCAAAATTAGTTTTGCTGTGCATTAAGTGTTCATATGTTTTGGAAATTTAATGATTCAACCTACTAGTTTATTTTTAACCCCCTAAACCTATATTATCCAATATGAGAGACACTAGCCACATGTAGCAATTTAAAATTAAATCAATTAAAATTTAATAAAATTCAGTACTTCAGTCCTAGTAGCCATATATCAAGTACTCAGTAACCTCCTGTGGCTAGTGGTTACTGCATTGGACAACACATTATATCGGACATTTCTTTTATCACAGAAAATTCTATTGGTTAGCACTGCCCTAAATTATTATTTATTTTTTCCCTCTTTCTCCCATCAGACTGAAGCTGGTGTATATTAATATGTAATTAACTTTGAATTTTTAAATCAAAATCTTGAAAGCCTTGCTAGAGTAACAGTCTCTTGCTCTTTACATAATTAAAAAGGCAGTGCTATCCTTTTATAATGATCTGCATGAGTGCCATTATTTTATAAGATTTTTCAAGAAGTGGTCATTGAAATAAGGCACCATTATGGCTTATATTCAGCTCCTTGTACTGAACTGTTTGTTGAGTCTCAAGATTAATTCTACTCTCTATATAAAATGTTCTGGAGGGGCCCAAAGTGTTATAATAAAATTTCTCATGTGAAAAATTACCTTTGTTTTATACATTTTTAAGGAGATCATAGATCTCAAAAGTTGCAAGAGAAGAATACCCCCAAAAGTAGTTATTTCACTGTGAGCCTACTGGTCTGAGAATCTTGTCTGAGAATCTATCAACCAGGCATAAAAGCAAAAGGTTACTTTTTACTGCATTGTTTTTTGGTTTATAAAGACAAGAAAATTAGTGGAGACCATTCTCCTAAGTGAAGTATCTCAAGAATGGAAAAACAAATACCACATGTACTCACTATTAAATTGGAACTAACTGATAAGCACATGTACACAGAGGGAAGTAAAACTCAGTGGAAATCGGGGGGGGGGGTAGGGGAAGAGGCAAAAACCTACTTATTGGGTACAGTGAACATTATTTGGGTGATGGGCACACCTACAGCCGTGACTCAAGCATTACAAAAGTGACGCATGTAACCAAAAACATTTGTTACCCCCTTAATATTTTGAAGTAATTAAAAAGAAAGAACAGGAAAGTAGGCTTTTCCTTTGCTCTGATTTCAAAAATCTCTTTACTATATAGGTAGGTAAAGATAAATGATATGTATAATTTTAGGTAAGTTACGTATATAATTTCAGAAAACAATTTAAAATGTTTTCATTGTGATAAAGCATTTTTAAAAATTCAGATGTAATGATATTGGTCTTTTACAATATTTTATTGTAAAATATTCAAACACGGAAGTATATGCAGTAGGAAATGAGTCTTCTACCTGATTTGATTTGTATTAATATCATCTCTGGAGATACCTATTTAAAAGTTGGTTATGTATTTTCTCAGGCTTTCCAATGTATATTTAGACATAAAAATAATTTGTTTTAGATAAATGAAATTATATATGTTTTTACAGATTATCTTGCTTACTTACAACAGACATATTTCTATAAATATCATCCATACGCATACTATTGGTTAGATTTTTTGTTTTTAATTTTTCCAGATTTTATGGTAGCAAATATGAAATAGAAATATATTCTTCCATGAAGATAATGTACACTTGTAATGTATGTGCAAGTGCCTTAGCATGGTGGTGACTTACAATAAATAGGTGGTCAGTAAATGTTTGTTTCCATTCTTCTTTTTGGACATATATGAGAAGGGCTGTGTAAGGTGATTATTTCTTTTGAGTAGTGAAACTCTTAAGGACTCATAGTAAATATCCATGAGCAACCATGGTATAAATCTTTTCATTATAAAGCAAACCTTTCTCTTGAGCACATTTGTGTTTTCTTATTCAGGTTCACAAATTGCTCGGAGACTAGCAGGATTGCTATTTAAGAGTCTTATAAGCTAGGCTGTCTCAATTATTTTAGGTGGTTCCAGTAAGAGTAAATATTTTTTACATTGAGTAAGAGACCACATTATGATTTATCCTTTTTACCGAGAGTGCATAATATATTATATATGATATACTGTATAAAGCTATAAACTTGTACAGTATTTGAAAACTTTTTACATGGGAATCTTGGAACAAAGTCACAGGTGTCTAACTCTTTAGCTAATTTTGAAGATGTGTAGGATGGGTGCTGAGATTGGAAATCCAACACTTGTGTCATGGAGTGGGATATGTAAGTGTGTGATTTGTGATGCAGTTTCAGATCTGATGGTTTCTAGTGGTTCTAGAGAAGAGACTAGGATGGATCTGGAGCTGATTGTTAATTATTTATGAAGTGCTATTTTGAGATATGATTGCTATTACTCTTCAGCATCTCATCTGGAAATCTCATCCTTCTACTTCCCTGCAGCGAAGTTGTGGACTTCTGTCTTGGGTAGATCAATAAAAAGGATGGCCCAAACTTCTTTTCTCATTGAGAAAAGAGTGAGGGGTGCTGCTCAGAGAAGTGCTTTTATGATAGCCATATTTGAAGCTTTGCTTGGAGGTAATGTTGAATTGTACAGAAATTGCCTTCAAGATTTTAGGAGTTTGTGAAATACAAATTTGTTTTAGCAGTAAACATGGGTATATTCTGTTTATCTTTGTTAGCAGTCTGTGTTCCCAATAGAAAACAAACTTGAAAAATAATTGTTAGAGTATAGAATTGTTTCCCTAGCGCAGTCTTAGACTTTAGATTGTTCACCATTTTTTGTCTTTTCTTGGTTTGTTTGTTTGAACTTGAGCCCCTCCCCCCCTTTTTTAAGAGATGGGATCTCACTCTGTCCCCCAGACTGGAGTACAGTGGCACAATCATTGTTTACTGCAGCCTTGAACTCCTGACCTCAAGTGATCCTCCTGCCTTGGCCTCCCAAAGTGCTGGGATTACAGGTGTGAGCCACCACACCTGGCCTGAACTTTTTGAATCTTTTGAAGAGAAAAATCTCTTAAAACTTCTCAAGATCTAAGTTTATGGTTACACAAGCTTATTATTTATGTGCTTCAGAGGCTTTTGCTCACTTTAATCATTTGTTCATTCATTCAGTACATATTCCTTGAAGTCCTCACTGGAAGCAAAATTGTGGAGGGGATGCCATTAGACGGTCATTACTCAGAGAAAGGGAAAAACGGAAAATGTATTCTGCAGAGACACTTAAGGCTGAAGGGGGTGTGTGTGTGTTAGAGACAGATATATATCTATGTGTGCATGGAGACATGGTCCACAGTTCTGTAGGAACAACTTCCTAAAGATCTTTAAAATCTATCTCTTCTTCCTATTCCCAGTGTTATTTCTTTATTTCAGGCCATCAGCATTTCTCATATACACTGATATTTCTTGCCTCTGGCCTTGTCCCCTATTCTACCTTCATACTGCTTTTTTCTGTACACAGCTTCTCTCAGAGTCCCCTCATTAGAGCACAGATTGGATTATGTGTCTCCTTGTTACCCACAGAATAAAGTTCAGAATTCTTAATATGTAGTCTTAATATAGACTTTGTATTAAATAAATAGCCCCTTTACTAATCTCTCTTGAGTCAGTCACTTTTAGGTACTGTCTGTTCCTACTGAGACCCCCAGCTGGCTTTACCTTCTCCTTCCCAGTTCTGCATATCTTCCATTTGCCCCTGTGGACCTGCTATCTGTCATTGTCCACCCTGCTCTCAGTGGCAGGAGGCTGACCTTATCCTTTGGCATCTAGATGGGATTAGACAATGGAAAGCACTGGCAGGAGGAGAGTAGGGTTGCTGTGTTTATTCTCCAGGCTTCCTCCTGCCAAATCATATCATCTTGGCTCTCCTAGAGGTCATGGCTCCTATCACATGGCCCTCTTCGTACCTTTTAGGCCTGGGTGTGGTAGCAGCCTGAGGAGTTTGCACTATCTCTTGACTGTGCCCACACCTTTCACACCTTGTAAATAGTCCCTTTCTTAAACTCTCCTTAAATTACCCAGTTTGAGGGTACTGTTTCCTACTAGGATCCTGAGTGCTACATTCCCCAAACCTAAGCTTCAGTCAAGCTTGCAGTTACAGCTGTGTTATTTTCCTGTAGCACTGATCTCCCTCTTTTATTAAAAATTATTTGGTGAGATCTTTTTCATTCCTTCCCTCTTATAGTCTTTTTTTCCTCTTTCCTTTTCTGGCATTGCAGAAACTGAAATGTTTGAATGGAACTGAAATGTCTGAATGAATAAGGAGAGGATGGATGTCTGAATTTCCCTGTGGTGTATAGCATAATATTTATTTAGATGTCTGAAATGAGATCTTTAGAAAAAAGAGGGAAAGGGAGTGGGTACTGAAGTCAGTATAGTCACTTTAATAACTTCTAGATTTTTATTTCATTCTTTTCAAAAAGTCAATTTAGTACTTGTTTTTCTTTACCTTTGCTTCTACATATAGAGATTAACATTGGTTTACTTCAGTTTTTCTCTTCTCTTTAAATGCATTTTATTTTATTTATTTTTTTGAGACAAGGTCTTGCTCTGTCACCCTGGGTAGAGTGTGGTGACATGATCATAGCTCACTGCAGCCTCAAACTCCTGGGCTCAAGTGATCCTCCTGGCCCAGCCTCTCGAGTAGCTAGGACTACAGGAGCATGCTACCACATCCAGATAATTAAAAAATTTTTTGTTGTTGAGATGGGGTCTTGCTATGTTGCCTAGGCTGGTCTTGAACTCTTGGCCTCAAGTGATCCTCCCGTCTCTGCCTCCCAAAGTGCTAGGATTACAGGGGTGAGCCACCATGTCTGACCTATAAAATGCATTTTAGATTACTCTATTGGAATATTTCATAACAGCATATCTTTGAGGAAGTATATACTGTATATAAAATGGGAGAGATTTCAATTATCACTTAATTGGAGGCAAATATAAGAAACATATCTATCTATCTAGGTATTCATGTATGTATCTTCCTCAATATATTGTAGAAGGAATGCAATAGGAACAAACATACAGTAAATAACAGTTGTTTTTAGTAGGATCGAAATATGTATGTGGCACTATCAACTATGGTCCTGATGGGAAACAGATGGCACTTTCAAGCTGAATAATTTGAGGAGGATTAAATGAAGGAACTAGTCACAAATATGTAAGCGGTTTAGAAAATCAACAAGAGATAATGCAGTACCCTGGGCTCGCAACAGAGAGGACAGAATATTGCCCCTTAGACCTGAGGGGCAAAGAGGAGTGGTTACTGGAACCTCCAAAAGGGAACTGTGGAGAGAAGACTACCTGATAACAGCTGTGGTCTCAGGTAGAGGATTAAAACCCATGGTGACCCTGCAGGAGGGGAGCCAATTAATTAAATACCCTGTCCCCATACTCTTTGTGCCCCTTGACTCCTGCCAATGCTTCCTTCTTAACGGTACCCGGCCTCCCCGCAACTACCCAGTAACCACTCAGGAGGGGAGCCTGTTCCCATACTCTTTCTGTCCTTTGACTTCTGCCAGTGCCACCCTTACCCCTCCATTGGGCAAACCTAACTGGAAGGAAGTACGTGAGAGAGCCCATGGCTACAGTCTATAAGTCTGCTTCCTGGGGCAAAGTGCTGAGTGAAGAAGGGTAGAAAGTGCATTAGAAAGATACCTGCAAGAGAATGAAAACACTTTGCTCTATGGTAATGACATATGTGAACTGCTGTGATCTATTATTGTAATAGATGAAGGCTTATCGTAAGATTATTATGGAATTTTAAAAGTGACTTAAGGAAATTTTAATTAAGAGAAAAATATCCTAGAATTATCATTAGGGCCCAAAATGGTATCTATGTCATTTAGATATTAAAGAAAGAACATATCTATCCTATGAAAGGGTTTATTATGAGAACAGTCTTCCTAGAACACTAATTTGAACATAGAACTCTCCATCACTACTCTAAAAAATTACCATTAAAATTAAAGAATATTCCTCTGCTTTTTGGAGTAGAGATATCTGTTTACTCTAGAGGGATGGACGGATATGCCTCTTTGTGTGTGTGTGTGTGTGTGTGTGTGTGTGTGTGTGTTATATATATGAGCAATAGGGGAAATCATTGTGACATATTTAACTTGAAAAAGGCACACTTAGACAATGACAACTCAATATGGAAGCTCAATATTTATGAAGTTTCTTCATAAAGATATCATTATTGTGTTTGTGGAGATGGTATAATATATTCTGAGTAAAGATGTAATGGTCCTTACTCAGTTCTCATTCTCATTGGTATCTTAGCTTTTGACATCCTACATTTATGCAGATATATACTGGATACTCTAACCTCTGGTTTTTGTATCACAACATTGTCCTACTTCTCTGTTGTTCATTCTTATGTTCAAAGAATGGCCATTGTATGCTGCTAAACAAGACAGACACAGTCGCTGTGTAATTATCCTTTCTTCCTTGCTCTCCTACAGACTCTTTTCATGATTTCAAGATGGGTATTAATCTTTAGCTGATTTGTCTCTGTTAGTTTTGACTTTATGCTTTCTCTGAGAACTGCTTAAGTTATAACTTGTAATGGCAACAAATTATGTCTCTCTTCACTTCTGATCTTTACCCTGAGTTTTATTAATTTAGTCACTCAATAAATTTTTATTCAGATCTGTGTGCCTGGTACAAAGGATACAAAAATGATAAAGGTAGTTCTTGCCCTCAGAGTTGCTGACAGACACACAAAAAGCAATTTTAAAATACAGTGTGATAGACATATGTACACGGTGCTATGGGACACATAAGAAGGGAGTGCCTGACTTGGACTTGAAGAGGAAATGAGAGGGCAAGTATCCCCAACAGGACGCTAAACGTACAGGCACCTAGGGTTTTAACGGCATAGTATGTTTGCGCAACAGCGAAGGTTCAGTGTGATGACAACCTTAAGGGCTGCGTGGGGGAGGGTGGAAGGTGAGGCTGAGCATTTAGGAAGGTGTTAAGATTGGTTGCCCCAAAGGCAATATTCTCAGTACTAAACTAATGTTCTTCCACCATAAAGGAGCTCCCTCTCACCTGAAATCGTGAGGGGGGAGCTTCACAAACACAACATCTCCACAAATACAACAATGATATCTTTATGAAGAAACATTTTTATCAGTGGGGACCATCATTCTCTCTACTTCCAAACCCTGAAGTGTCATCTTCAAGATCTGCCTCAGCATTTATGATCCATCCTCAAGTTGCATCATTTCTATATTCAAAACATTCTTCCATGCATCCTTTTATATTTTCACTATCAACACACTACTTATCACCTAATTACTAGATTATTTCAAAACTATGTCCTTTAGAGATTATGGATTAAATACTCAGGGAAATGCAAATCAGAACCACAATGAGATATTGCTTAACTTTAAAGTTCCAAAACAATAAATGTTGGCATGGATGCAGAGAGGTAGGAACACTCACACACAGCTGTGGGACTGTAAACTAGTATAACCTCTATGGAAAGCAGTATGGAGCTATCTCAAAGAACTGTAATCAGAACTACCATTTGATCCAGCAATCCCACTACTGGGTATTTACCCAAAGGAAAAAAAGACTTTCTATAAAAAAGACACCTACACTCCAATGTTTATAGCAGCACAATTCACAATTGCAAAGATGTGGAAACAACCCAAGTGCCCATCAATGCATGAGTAGATTAATAAAATGTGTTATATGTATACCATGGAGTACTACTCAGCCATAAAAAAACGGTGAACTAATACTTCTTGTATTATCCTGGATGGAGCTGGAGCCCATTCTTCTAAGTGAGGTATCACAAGAATGGAAAAACAACCACCACATGTATTCATCATTAAATTGGAACTAATTGATCAACATTTATGTGCACCTATGGAAATAACATTCATTGGAAATCAAACAGGTGGGAGGCGGGAGGGAGGGGATGGGCAAATTCACACGTAACGTGCACAATACACACGATCTGGGGGATGGGCACACTTACAACTTTGACTCAAATGGTACAAAAGCAATTTATGTAACCAAAACGTTTATACCCCCGTAATATTCTGAAATAAATAAATAAATACTCCCCTTCCCTCTCCCTCTCTCCCCCGTCCCTCCCTCTTCCTCTCCCCCTCCCCCATATTTTTTAAAAATTAATTTCTAAAATCCCTTATTTTACCATGTTGGCAATTCTGAACACAAGTTAGGCAGTAGTATTTTATTTCCTACAGGATAATTTCTTTCCTAGGCCAGTATCTTAAACCCATAATCTTTTAATAAACACAAAAATCTCAAGCACTCTTAATCCCAGTAAAAATCACAAAATTACAGAATTCAGAGATAATCTGCAGTAAAGATTATATTTTTCCATTAACTTTGAGTTTTTGTTGTGAACACATGTGTTATACTGAATGAAGTTTTTTTTAAAGGACTGGTCCCCATTCTCCAATTATATCTTCCTTGCCATAATTCTAACCTGTTTGTCTATCTAGCCAGACCACATATTCACTGACTCTAGAAAGAGATACCCTATTTTGGAATCCTGGTTCCACTACCTACTAGTTTCAGCATTGTCACTCATTTCTTTAAGCTTCAATAATTTTATGTGAAAAATGAGGATAGTGATAGTACCTACTTCAAAGGGCTGAGGTAAGGATTGAGTTAACCTGTGTAGCCTCCTGTCCCGCATGTGTGAGCACGCAGTGCATGTTGGCTCTGAAATGTTGTGTACCTTGAAAACTTCTTGCTCATTCCCTCTGCGCTCTCGTTGATGCAATTCTCATGCTGCCCTTGCCTCCCTCTACCACTAAATGCTCTCCTCGTGCTCTTCGTTATTGCTTCTGTTTTACCTTCTGTTTCAAGTTCATCTCAGTGGCCTCTTCTTTAATAGTATTTTCTAACTATTCCTGTTCATGTTGACCTCTGAATTGCTATAGATCCCTTTATGCCATTTTAGTAATTAGTCATGTTTCTATTTTTATGGCGTAATTCTGCCTTTTATGATGTTTCTTTTTAAATTTGGATACAGTATAATAGAGTTGTGGAATTACCATCCTAATCAAGATACAGAATAGTTTCCTCACTCCTCCCAAAAGCCTATCTTGGTATTTCTTTTTAAACAATTTCTTGAGTATACATTCTTTTTTGACATGTACAATATAGGTTCTTGAACCTAGTATTTATTTTATATTAATTTGTCTTCCCTATGTATGGCCAAGCCTAGTATTAAGCATATAGTAAGTGAGTAGATGTTTGAATGTTTGAATTGTATCAAACAAAGCCTAAAAGCATGGTAAATTTGAATATATTAAGAAGCTACTAATTTCAATTATTTAACTTTGGTCTTTCAGGGCCATCTTATTTAGGTCCAAAATTTCAACTGAAAATGACTTCTGTATAACTTGTTAAAGTGGTTTTGGAGGCTGGGCATGGTGGCTCATGCCTGTAATCCTAGCACTCTTGGAGGCCAAGTTGGGAGGATCACTTGAGCTTAGGAATTTAAGACCAGCCTGAGCAAGAGTGAGACCTCGTCTCTACAAAAAATAGAAAAATTAGCCGGGCATGGTGGCACATGCCTGTAGTCCCAGCTGCTTGGGAGGCTGAGGTGGGAGGATTGCTTGAGCCCAGGAGTTTGAGGTTTGAGGCAGTAAGCTGTGATGACACCACTGCACTCTACCCAGGGTAACAAAGTGAGACCCTGTCTCGAAGGAAAAAAAAAAGTGGTTTTGGAGCCCTGCCAGGGCTAATAAAACCCATTTTTTATTGGTTTTTGGAAAACAAAAGGCTTGGTCCTTTCTATTTTTATTATCAAATATATACTTATGGTTTCTATTTTTTCTAACCCTATTAGTCTAAATTCTAATGTGAAGCAAAATTTTGTATCTTTATTTTCCTTGACTATATTTGGCTATTATGATGATATTAATTATTAAACTTGTTTATAGAATTTTGCCTTTTTTCTTAAATACATTTACATATTAAGCAATTCAATTACAAATGAATTAGTGACAGAGTGCAAAATGGAAAACCTTCCTGTTTTCTCAGCTTTATTTGCCATGGGCCAATTTTGTTCTCCTCCCTGGGAGTTTCTTTTATTGATTGTTCCTAAAATCAGAGGTCAATGCAAGTAAGAAAATTTATCCTTGGATAAAGGTGGGGCTGATATGGGCAAGCAGATGCCGTGTGGTTTCCTCAGTCTTCACTCCTGGGTATAATGGAGAGCGTATTGATTCTTCTCCATAAAGGGCAAACTATACTTAAGATTTTCAACCCATTCAGTAGACTTTACTTCCTAATGAAGTGAATTGAATTTATTCATATGTGTCTTTTTTTCCCTTCCCCAACAGCTTCCATGCCTATGGCTGTTCTAAAATTGGGCCAAATATATCCATTTCAGAGAGGCTTTTTCTGTAAAGACAACAGCATCAACTATCCGTACCATGACAGTACCGTCACATCCACTGTCCTCATCCTAGTAGGGGTTGGCTTGCCCATTTCCTCTGTAAGTAAATTAAATAAGTAGGTAGTTATGGGTTTGTTGTGCTGGAGGTTGGATGCAGTGATGGAGTTGGTTGGGGGTAAACCCACAGTGCTGTCTTCACCAGTCTTCATGTGGTAAATGATCGCTTGAGGAATATACCCCCTGTTTTAATCCAGGGGCAATGTTTTCCCAGTTAAAGGTGGATATTACCCAAAACAACTTGATGTCATCCTGAAGGTTTGAAGGATTATAGAATGATTATTTTAGAATGGAAGAGTCCATTTAAATCACTTGGACCAACTCGTCTCAGTATATAAGTGAAGAAACTTGGCCCAGACACTTGCTAAAGCCAGTAAGCTATTTTATGGCAGAGCTGAAACTAAGATTATGCTTGCTTTATCATATTAAGTAGAAATTGAGGCCATGAAAAAGGAAAAGGTTTAGCTATTAAATTCGAGAAAACAAAAAACTCAGCAGAAAGATGATAAATGTATAATAAAATTCTCAGAGTATATTAAAATTGTTTTACTGTTTGTTAAGTTGTATTATCCTTTAGATAGTTCATCACTTTGTAGGATAATATTGTGTGGGTTGCATTGTTTTAGATAACTGAAAACTTTCATTCTAGGTTAAGATTTGCAAACTAGGTTAAGATTGGTACTTGAGATACTGTGCCTACTTTCTTTATCCTTGTCTCTCATTCCTAAATCTTACCCTTTGTCATTCTGTGTGAACTGGAAATAGAAGGGAAGGAACAAGGCAAAAATTTACCTCCTTGAATGTCTTGAGAGTCCATCAGATCATACCATATTTCTCCTCTGGCCATCTATCTCTTGTCATTTGGCTTCTCTAGATACTTGACTTACAAAATTTTAGTGTCTCAGCAAATTCAGCAGCCTTGTTCCATAATAGGACTGGCTGGCTTTTCTTTCCCTATTTTGCCCCCAAATTGGCTAAGAATGATAACCTAATTCTTTGCTTTTCCAGTTCATATATCTGAACTCATTTTGCCTTTTTGGCTGGCAGATTTTTTTTAAATGGTCTTCACAGTATCCTGAAGGTGAAGGAGACTTGGATTTTATTATATTCCAAGATGTATTTCTATGAATTTATAATTCTAACTTGATTATAACTACTTTTATGAGAGTAAAGGGGTAGAAAAGTCTGAGATTTGGTTTGAGATACATTTTTCCTAAGAAGTAAATCCCACCGTATCTGGTAACTTCCATTGGAGCCATCAGGCTTATGAGAAACTGTGTGCAGGGAAGCATAAAGTACTGCCACTTAGATGGTAATAGACGGTGTTGCTGTACTTGCATGAAGTCTAAGGTAGCTGGCTGGGCGCAGTGACTCATGCTTGTAATCCTGACTCTTTGGGAGGCCGAGGCAGGTGAATCACTTGAGATCAGAAGTTGGAGTGCAGCCTGAGCAAGAGTGAGACCCCGTCTCTACAAAAAATAGAAAAATTAGCTGGACATGATGGCACATGGCTGTAGTCCTGGCTACTCGAGAGGCTGAGGCAGGAGGATCACCTGATCCCAGGTTTTGGAGGTTGCAGTGAGCTATGATGACACCTTTGCACTCTGGCCCAGGAGACAGAGCAAGACCCTGTCTAAAAAAACAAAAAAAATACAAGGTAGTTGTGCTATTGCCAGATAAAGTTTTTTAAAAGAACTGCCCCTGTATTTGAGGAGATAATTGCTTGATCATCAGGAAATTACTTTTAGTTATTTGACTTAGTACATTTCATCTTTTTATTTAAAAAAATTTAATTATAGAAATAATACATATTCATATATAAATTTTAAAAATTTATTATAAAGCAGAAAGGAAAAAGAAATAACCCTTAGTTCTACTACCTGAGGATAACTACTGTTATTTCCTTTAATTAGACAGTTTTTATATCATTATGAGCACATTGCAAATTCAGTTTTGTGCCTTGTTTTTAACTTATCTTTATAATAAATATTTTTAGGTTATGGTATTATAAATACCAAATCATTTAAATGAATAGCAATAAGGCTAAATTTTTTTAAAAAGCAGTGGAAGAGGACTTGTTGTGAATCCTTAAGTTCTTGGATATTGATTCCTATGAGTTTGCTGTTAGAATTGGCGTGAAAAAATATTTCAACACAAATTTATTTATAATTAAAAAAGTAGTATTTGGCCATTTTCTAGGCCTTAAATATGCTGATGGCTTATGGACTAATGCCTTGTGGAAGGGATTTTTGCAAATTCCCAGGATAGATTTATGTGTTTGTTTTAATAGTTTATGTATAACATCAGGAGAAGATTATTTCTATAAAGTAAATTATGTTTAATGTAACTATATATACTTTATAATTTGAGAAATAAGATTCTGGATGATAGAAAAATTTAAATTTTAAAGCAGTGACATTTTTACAATCTGAGGTCCGTAATCTTTTTTTAAAAATGCATTCTGTACTGTTTCTCCTTTAGCTATCAAAGACAGGGTTTCACTCTGTCACCGAGGTTGGAGTGCAGTGGTGTGGCGTGATCACAGCCCACTGCAGCCTCAACCTCCTAGGCTCAAGTCATCCTCCCACCTCGGCCTCCCAGTAGCTAGGCCTACAGGCACACACCACCATGCCTGGCTAATTATTTTTTGTAGAGATGTTGCTCAGGCTGGTCTCAAACTCCTGGCCTCATGTGATCCTCTCACCTTGGCCTCATAAAGTGCTGGAATTACAGACATGAGCCACTGCTCCCAGCCTCTTTTTGGATTTTAATGATGCACTTTGGATTTGACACCAAACTTGTTTTTTCCATCCTTTTTTGGCTTGTGTAGGTCTACCTTCTCCCTTGGCAATTCCGTATACATTTACTTTTGTAAATTTTTACATTTCTAGGAAAAGGTAAAAGCTGCAATGTGTATGCAAACTTTCAGACTAATGATAGTAAAGATAAAGTTAGTGTTAACTGTCAAATCCATATGTTACAATGAATACGTATACTTTGTCTAGATTTTAAAATGTATAGTTTGGGGATAGAAAAATGATCTTTGTGTAATAGGCTATTTTAAATTGACTTGAGTACTGACTGTGAATAGTTGCTTGTCGTAGGTCCTGATTACTCTATAGCAACTGTTTAGCAAAAATATTTAGCCTAAAATGATAGCATAGCCAGTGCTTTTCTATGATCGCCTTATAAAACTCCTAGAGAGAGATTGTATTATTCATGGTGACCCAAACTGCATCATTACAAACTAGAAATGTATGTGGAAGAATGCTTATCACTTTATATATCTTTTAAATTAATGAGAAACAGATGAATGCCCCAAAGAAAAATGGACAAAAGGCATGAACAGAAAGTTGTCAATAGGAGAAAAGAATTGTCAAGAAATATAAAAAAAAATTTAAATTCTTAAGATATCAAAGAAGTTCATATTAAAGCAACACTGAGAACATAGTTTGGCCTGTCCCATTAGCAAAAGAACCTTCCCAGCTTGTCAGGCATAGAAAACAGACAGGTACACAAACCTGGCAGGGTTATAAATTGGTATTATAAAATATATAATTTTGGACCTAGAAAGTATACTAGAAGCAGTTTATCCTGGAAATAAGTTTTGTGTGGAGAATTAGTTGAAAGACTTCATTACAGAATTATTTTTTATAGTAGAAAATTAGAAATAAATTAATTCAGCTGTAGGGGACTGTTTTATAATTTACCCTAATGATGAAATATTATAATATTAGTTCATTTCATAATTTTTTAATTTTTTTGACATGGAAAGATATTTGTAATATATTGAGAGTAGAAGGGAGAAGAGTAGCAGTAATGGTTCTCTCTCAATAGTGGGTTTATGAGTATATGAGATTATTTTCATTTTATCTTCTACATTTTCTGTTTTTTTCCCTTCCATTGCTTTTCAAATAAGAAGAAAGTCTATTTTTATTTAAAAACCCATTAGAAATTATTCCATTTTCATTTCTATACCTGAAGTTTAACTGTTTTAACCACATACCCATTTTCACATAGTTGTTGTGGAAGCTTAACAGTTATGTATGTGGGTTTAGTTTCATCTGTTTCTAAGAAAGTGCCAAAAGAAAAAAAAAAGACCCAAATAATGATATTTTGAAAATGTCCAATAAATTAAAACTCTGTTCCTTGTCCTGGGGCTTAGCAGCCTATGTGGTTGACTAGGCTTTCTTAGGAGTGATTGGTTGTCTGTGGACCTCAGTGGATCCACAGATACATACATGACTCCTTGAATGTGGAAAGTTTGTCTTGTATGTTGCAATATGTTATAATTCAATTCTGACATAAACCACCTGGAGTTAACATCTGACTCCAGGTTTAAGGTCACAGTCCCCAACAAGACTGCCCTCACTGTAGTTTTCAGCTGCAAGTTTGAGGATCCCCAGGCCACCCACACTTCTGACCAACCTGCTACAAATTTGGGGGGTTCCCATGACCCTGTCAGGTTTGGTAATTGGCTGTAGTAACTCATAGAATTCAGAAAAGCATTATATTTATGATTATAGTTTTATGATAAAGAATACCAATAAGGATGAGCCAAATGAAGATACACATAGGGTGAGGTCTAGGGTTTGGGGGCAGCATGAACGCAGAGTTCTTTTGCTCTCTCCCAGTGAAATCAGGATGTGTCACCCTCCCAGCACATTGGTGTGTTCACCAACCAGGCAGCTCCTCTCAGCTTTGGTGTCCATTGTTTTTATTGGGGTTTCATTATGTAAGCACGATTGATTGAATCATTGGCCATGAGATTGAACTTAATCTCTAGTCCCCTCTCCTCCTTTGAGGTTCAGCTGGCATAAAGCCCCATCCCTCTGATCAGATGGTTAGTCTTTCTGGTGACTTGTCCCCATTCTGAGTCATCTCATTAGCATAAACTCAGGTGTGGTCCAAGAGGCTCAAGAATGATAAAGACACTCCTATTACTTAGGAAATTCCGAGGATTTAGAGTCTCTCTTCCAGGGACAAAGGCTGGATTCTTTGTTATAGACACCTATCTCTGTATTTTTTTTGCTGTGTAGACATGGTACCTTGAATGTAGTTAAGCACTCAGATGTAGGATTGATATAACTTAATTTTAAAAAGAAGTTTTTTATTTTCCTTTCATTTTGCTAACCCAGGTTTACTAAGGACCTGGAGACTTTCTCTCTAATATGAGTTTCTGTTGTTGAAAAAAATATTCTGATACTTATAAAATGGTAAAGAAGACTTTATTCAAGACTGTTGCAACGGGGGAGAGAAATTGAGCTTGGCTGCAAATACAAGGACAAGGGGCATTTATAGCCAAGGATCAGGGTGAAGGGATCCATGAATGGAAAATTACTAAGAGGAGATAGCATGGGTGAGGAGATTCTTGCTGAAATGACCTAACAGGATTCTTGCTAAAGGCAGGCCAAGGACTTAGACATGAAAGATGAGGGATGAGGAACTTGATCATGTATCAAGGGTGATCAGCTATCAAGGGCTAGGGAAATGTTGCTAAGCTGACTTAGCAGAATTTTTGCTAAGATTGGGCTGTGCAAACCAGGCAAGGATAGGCTGGACATTTCCCCCTCTCCCACTTTCACCTCAATAGGCAACAAGACAATAAGCTTCACTAGAGTAGGGATGGTCTGTTTTGTTCACCATTGTATCCATAGTGCAAAGCACAGTGGTTGGCATGTAATAGGTGCCTAATAAACAGAGAAAGAATTTTTTTAATGAAAAACTAAGAAATATGAAGTAGAATAAGATTGTTTATGTTTGATAACTTCTACCATGAAAATTCAGCTTAACTCTATAGAAATATACTGTATTTCCAAATCATCTCTTAATATCAGATACTTCATTAAAAGAGCTTTTTAGGGAAAAAAATGGGACCCAATTATATTGAACGTGTATCCTGACTAGAGATATCTTACAATATGGGGAAAATGCCTATTAGAATTGAAGAAATACAGTATTGTGGAGGTTGGTTTCTTAAGTTGGAAAAAAGTTTTATTTTCTTGTTTACTTATTCCCATATGAAGCCAAATTTCCAATGTACAGCATTGTGGAATGTGCTCATTCTGTCAGTTCTTCCGAGCAATTTTCCCAGCACCCTTTCTTTATATAATTGTCACAAGATAAAATAATACCAAATGCGTCCATCAGTGATTTGCTATAATCACAGACTTTTTTTGTGTTTAAATCTGTGCTTTTTGATTGCTTGAGGCCGGGAATGTGAGGTTACAGTGAGCTATGATCAGACTACTGCACCCCAAGTGACAAGAGTGTGACCCTGTCTCTAAAAAAAAATAGTAATAAATTAAAAGCAACAACAAAAAACTGTTTTTCTTGGTAACTTTGAAAGAAGTAATGTATAGAATTAAATATCCTAACAAAAAAATGTACTGAATGCTTAGATTTGGTATATTAAGTATTTGTTATACATCCATTTTACAGAGATTTGAAATATATTGGTAAATTTTATTTTATGTTGGGTGAATTTAATGAGAAGAAAAGTTACATAAATACAGTTGTCCCTCTGTATGCATAGGTTTTGCATCTGTGGAGTCAACCGACTCTGGACTGAAAATATTTACTGAGGGAAACCCAATAAGAAATAACAAAAAGAATACAAATAAAAAACAACACAGTATGACTATTTACGTAGCATTTACACTGTATAAGTATTATAAGTCATCTAGAGATGATTTAAAGTATAGCATATGGCCGGGCGCGGTGGCTCACGCCTGTAATCCTAGCACTCTGGGAGGCCGAGGTGGACGGATCGTTTGAGCTCAGGAGTTCGAGACCAGCCTGAGCAAGAGCGAGACCCCATCTCTACTAAAAATAGAAAGAAATTATATGGACAGCTAAAAATATATATAGAAAAAATTAGCCGGGCATGGTGGTGCATGCCTGTAGTCCCAGCTACTCGGGAGGCTGAGACAGGAGGACCCCTTGAGCTCAGGAGTTTGAGGTTGCTGTGAGCTAGGCTGATGCCACGGCACTCACTCCAGCCTGGGCAACAGAGTGAGACTCTGTCTCAAAAAAAAAAAAAAGTATAGCATATGGGAAGATGTATTAGGTTACAGCCAAATACTATACCATTTTATATCATGGCCTTGAGCATCCATGGATTTTGGCATCTGTTTGGGGGATGAGGTGGTAGAGGTAGAGGTTGGGGTCCTGGAACCAGCCCCCCACTTATATGAGGGACAATGGTATTGAATGTATGTATACTGTTAATAATGAAAACTGAAGCTTTATTAGTTTCACATTAGCCAAGCTTACTAAATTCTATGGTTTTTCCCAAATGATATGGCTTTTTAAGGGAAATATCTGCTTATAATCTTAAAAAGCCTTTTTGTGTTAAACAAGTTTGTAGTTTTGGGACATGATGTGGAATGCTAAGGTTAGGTGGTTAAGGCCTATTACCTTGTGTACTGGATTCAGCTCCACTGAATCAGTAGACATTATCTTCTAACTTTTCTACTGCATATGTTAAATATCTTGATAAGTCTGTAGGATCTGAATTGGTTAAATGTTATTCTTAGATCTGAACTCTCATTTTTTTTGGAAGCCCTAAAAGTTGTTTCTACTAAATGAGCTCCTTCAACAAATTATTTGTGACAAGAAGACAAATGAAATGAAGATGTTCATTTTGCTGCTACCAGGAATTAAATCTTTTTAACCATCTAAACTTATAATCAGAGTTACAGTCCACCTCCTTTCCCTTTTTCAAATGACATGATTTTTCTGTTTGTTGAACATTCAATTGTCAAAATGGCCAAACATAAGTATATTTTTGATAAATGTAAGGATATTAATATGCACAGTTATTTTTAAATATATGAAAAAAGTCAAATTAATCTCCTTTCCATTAATTCCTAAACTTTGCTAATACCAAAATCTTTTTTTCCCCTTTTATATTTATCAGTGAATATACAAAAATGTTAGCACAATGATGTCTGTATTTTCCTATTGTAGACCAAAGAGTTTGAAGATAGAGTATCTCAGTATGACTTATTTTGGGAATATCATCTGCCATACGTTAGATAAAAGTGAAATGAAAGCATCTGTGTTAATATTTCATGAATTTATTTTCCTTTTTAATAAATGCTATTTGAAAGCTCTAACTGAGGATATTATATACTTTACCTTTTTTAGGTCCTAAGAAATTGTTTGTTAGAAATTTTTTTTTGTAATTAAAAAAAAAAATTTACACCTTGGGTTTGGCAATGAGTTTTTAGATACAACACCAAAAGGATGATCCATGAAGGAAATAATTGATAAGTTGGATTCCAGAGTATTTATTTTGACTTGAGATCATTGGTTCCAACCAAAAAAGAGTACAAGATTGATTGACAAATAAATAGAATAAACTTTCAATTTATAAGACATTATAATCTAGTGAAGACTTGAATTTAGAAAACATGATAGTACTTACAAATTCAGTGCAGGTTTTTAATTTTTATAATTAAAAAAACCAAGGAACTGGAACCTTGTGGCATTTACTCATTCCTGTGATTAAGGAAATATATGTGTGGAATATATTTAGTACATTTTATGTAAGGGACCATTACTATTTTGAAATTTATTGTGCAGTAGACCTTTAAAACATTAAAATTATTTTGGCTCTCTGAAAAACAAAAAAGATTGAATTTAGAGGCATCCTTTAATAGTGGAGATTTTATCTAAATACAACCCCACAGTCCATTATCTAAAACTCTTGGAGTGAGAACTTTTTGAATTTTTGAAAGCTTATGTGATTCATATGCCATATGTAACACTGCTCAGCAGGGTCTACGACATTACCTCATAATCAAAGTCTTTAATGTTTATATAGTGAAATGTGACTGGTTACAGTAAGTGGGGGTAAATAAAGGTTATATGTTCCTTCATTTGTTCAGGTTAGGTTTTGCCATCAGGTAAGTTCAGGTTGGGTTTTGGTGCCAAATGTTATGAAAGACCTGGGATTTTGTGGGTTTTGGGTCCCTGGATAAGGGATTATGGGCCTTTTAATGAAAGCTGACTTAAAACTGTTTAATTTCTTAGCCATGTTATGTGGTTACTTTAAGTAATTTTTAAAATAAACCCCCAAATTTAATTTTTGTTGAGCATAGCCCATGGTTAAAAGTGTAAGCTTAGAACCGCTTATGTGAAATTACCTCTTTTGTGATTGGAGTGCAGGATTGGTGATTTAAGCCATAAGAAATACATATGTGCAATGCAGTACAGTGATTTTGAATACTACCTTATTCAGTAATTGTGACGCATGAGCAAAAATAGTGTCCTGGAAAGAAGCCATTCATGAATCACTTGGGTGTTTTCCTGGTTGCTACAAATAGCTTGTACTGCACATCTAGCTTTCTAGAATATCACTTAGTATTTTATTGTAGCAAAATTACTTTGGGCTTCATATTTAAATAAATATAAAAATCTTTCCACTATTTCTGTCAATTACCTTTTAAACTTTTATATTTAGAATGAGAATGAGATAAGGTCTTAAGAATTGCAATTTTCTGCTATCTCATGAGCCTGTGTTTCTAACATGACAAGAAATGGAATTCTATATTACTTGTAGCAAGAAAACTTTTTATGTCTGTTTTTGGACTATGATCAGTCAACACCAGCTCAGAGCATGGTTTTTAAGTAACCTAATTTCAGAAGGAGGTTCCCAGTTGTTGCCTCTCTATTATGGGAGTAGATAGCAACAATGAAGAATGTTTTTAGTCAGATGATTTGTCGATGGTTGTCTTGGCTTAGAAGGTTGGGTGTAGGGGTAGGTTTTATTATATCTAGGGTAAAGATAAGCAGGAAGTCACTGGCAGGACAATAAGAGTAGGAGGAATGGTCTAGTGATTCACTGATTTTCTCAGTAGAATACATGGCAGTTTTGAAGTACAATACAATAATAATGTGTTTAATGCACATGTGTTAAAGCAGATACATTCTTGAGTGTCAATTTTCTGATATATCTCAAAGCATCCTTTTAGAAACTATGAAAATTTGAGAGAAAAACTGAGATTTCTGTGAAACTAATTTCTCTATAACTTGGGAGAGTATATCCTTGTTTAATTTTAGCAGTGGATTACCTGTTTCCAGCTTGGAAAATAACTCCGTTCCATGGGACCTGTTAAGGAAATCATTGGGCAAGGAGATGGAAAGAACAACCAGAAAGGCACCCATTTTGTTTACTATATAATTTTGCTATTACCTTTGAAAATATAATGTTCATTGTTTGGTTTAGAATTTTTATATATATATGTGAACAGAGGGCTCTGTTCTGTCATTTATTGAGTGTTACATATGAAGCACTGTGCTAGATATGTTATAGATTTTTTTCTATCATAACAGCTCCCTGAAGTTGGTAGGTATTTCTCTTTAATAGCTATTAAGTGGCCAACTTGGGATTTTATCCCCAAGTCTGCCTTACTTTATTCATATTCTTTTTTGACAGTCCCTCACTGTCTGTAGTGTGGATTGGGTCTATTTTGATGGAAGTGAGTAAGCCCTGTAAGTTCTTTTGTTTTGGTTTTATCAGTTGCAAGTTATGATGCATGTGAGTCTAGTTGGTGAATATTAGATTAGGGAAGAATAGTAGGAAACTTGCGTTAGTGTGATAGCGGTCACCAAGGCGTA
The DNA here is from genome assembly GCF_041146395.1 of Eulemur rufifrons. NCBI lineage: Eukaryota > Metazoa > Chordata > Mammalia > Primates > Lemuridae > Eulemur > Eulemur rufifrons. Next base: position 34,908,987 of record NC_090999.1, on the reverse strand, counting down.
CAGTGGAACTCGATTGTCTGGGTTGACTATGTGCTAGAAGAATTTCTGAATCCTGATTAAGACTCTTTAAGAATGAAGGTTTGAATTTGAATTTTACTCCGTTTCTTAGCTTTACTGCTGCAATTCCATGTGACCTTATACAAGTCACTTCTCCCTTGATGAAAAAGGTACTTTTTTGCTTATCAAAGGCCATGAAAAGAAGGTTTGTTTCATTGAATCAAACACCACATCAATCTTAAAGTCTGTCTTTATTCCTAAGAAAAACAAGTTCACTGATTGAGCTTCCAGTATAGCAAACCACTTTGGTATTACACTTTAGAGAAAGGCACCGCTAATTTTTCACTTGTTAAGTAGGAATGAAATGCTTTGCCTATATTTCTTTCCCTGATCTTTTTTTGTTGTCTGTCTTTACTACTCATTTAGAGCTTGAGTAAGTTTTTCTCTGAACCCTTAAACAACTCTGGAAGAATGCTTGGTTGCTTATTATACTTAGTATAGTTCAGTAGCTTTCTTAGGAATCTTTCAAGAATAAGCTGATCCTCTCCCTCTCCAAATTTAATACTATATTCTCAGTTTCTTTAACTTTTCTAATTCAAAGAGCCTATCCTCTGTCTTAGCAATTCATTTTCCCTGGTCATATCCTACTTGTTGCCATTTCTAATAACTTAAACTCTTCCATAATCTGAATTGTAAGTATCCTACTCTCTGATCACCACCTTCATGGAAACAATTTCTGCTAGACACCAGCAGTTTCCAAGTTGCTAAATCCAGTGGCCTCCATCTTACTTGATCTATCCAACAACATTTAAAAAACATTAAAAAATTTTTCACTTTGAAATAATTTTAGACTCACTCAATTTAGAATTGACAACTTTACCTTAAGTATTCCAATTCATGGACAACTTTACATTGTTAAGTGTTCCAATTCATAAAGGTGATGTGTGTTTCCATTTATTTAGGTTTTTGATTTTTTTCATCGGTGCTTTTTAGTTTTCAGCATACAGAGCCAATATATATTTGGTTGGGCTTATACTTAAATATTTTAATTTTTTTAGCTATTATAAATGGTATCATGCTTTTAATTTTGGTTCTAATTTTTCATTGCTAGTATGTAGAAATGAATGATTTTTGTGTGTTGACCTTATATCCTGTGACCTCCCTGCACTCACTTATTAGTTCTAGGACTTTGGGATAGATTTCTTGAGATTTTCTACGCTCTCCTGGTTTTAATTCTGCCTTACTGGCTACTTTTATTCATGCCCCTTTGTAAATTCCTTCTCTTCTCCTTGATCTTTTAATTTGGAATTCTCTGGGGATTAATGCTTAGGTCCTCTTTTCTCCTTTATCTATACTTACTCCCTGGTAATCTCATCAGGGTTCATGGCTCTAATACTACCTCTATGCCAAATTTATAGCATAAAGTGCTAAAGCCTGGACCTCTCCCCCAAACTGCAGACTTTATATCCTACTGCCTACTTGACATCTCTACTAATAAGCACCTCAAACTAGATGCATCTAAGATTGAACTCTTGGATCTATTCCTTGCTTCCAGTTCCATCTCCATTCTTCCCCACCTCTGTTAACTCAACTTTAAACTTTTGGTTTCTCAGGTGGAAAACCTTAGGATCATTGCTGAATCTTCTTTCTTACACTCATACCTAGTCAATCCATTAACAAATTCTGTTGACTCTACTTTCAAAGTAAATCCAGAATTTGACTGCTATAAGACTTACCCGTACCCCTGCAAATGCCTTGCACATAGTAGGAACTTAGTTAATTGTTGAACTGAATTGAATTATTGCTTCTTTATTAAAGAAATAGTACTTAGGAATTTTTAAGATCTCATTTTCTCTAGTTGAATTACAGGCTTTTATAATGAAATATCTCTTAATGTTGACAAAAAAACAATTATTTTTATATCTTCTTTAAGTTTCTGAACTCTTAAGACTTCTATTAAGTGTTGAAATGTAATTATTATTAAACTATTTCAGATGTCCAGATATGGTGATAGAGTTTACAAATAGGAAAATATTCTATCTTCAGCTTATATTAGTTAAAATTTGGAAGGTAGGTCTGAAAATAATTATTTTTTAATTTTTCAAGACCTTGCCTCTATTAAAGAGTAATATTAATGAAGTACACTCCAGGTAAGCACTCCATGTAACATGAGAATACATTATGCTTAAGGTAACTGCTCTTAATTCTTTACAGGAAAAGAAATACATTCATCATGCCTGTAATCCGCCTCAGCCTCCCACAGTGCTAGGGAGGATCGCTTGAGCTCAGGAGTTTGAGACCAGCCTGAGCAAGAGTGAGACCCTGCCTCTACTAAAAATAGAAAAAATTAGCTAGGTATGGTGGTGTGCACCTATAGTCCCAGCTACTCAGGAGGCTGAGGCAGGAGGATCACTTGAGCTCAGGAGTTTGAGGTTGCTGTGAGGTAGGCTGATGCCACAGCACTCTAGCCCAGGTAACAGAGCGAGACTCTGTCATAAAGAAGAAAAAAAAAGAAAGAAAGAAAGAAATATATTCATGCTTTAAGTAATAAAGGAATGCAATAATCCAGATATTCTTTCAGTTATATAATACTCGTGATCTTTATTCTTTCTTCTTGGCTCTTGTTTTTTGGTGTAATTCAGTAATTATTTTTGTTTCTGATTCCTTCTTTGTTTCCTGAACTACATTTTATCATGTACCCCAGTGTGCTTTTTAGCTCATGCATGAACTGGGCAGAGGAACTGGACAGATTCTCTCACTGCAGTTTGATTCTCTTAAATATAACCAGAAGAAAAAGAAATGAGGCACTGGCACGTTCTTTTAACTATCTTAGTAAGTATGATTATATTTTAGGTACTCCATAATATCTTTTGACAGCTTATATTTTCAAAATTGACTCTTCTCTATTTGGAATTTTCCCATTGGTAAATAACAAAGGTAGATTTGCAAATGACCTAATAGAGAAGGTAGAACTAAATACATACACACATCACATGTCTATTTAGCCTAAGGGCACAGTCAGGGGGCAAAAATAATCATAGCCCCATTATTTTACAGGCTAGCCTATACCTCTTTATTCCATGGAGTCTTTTGGTCTGCTGATGGGGACTTTTCTTCTTCCAGACTTTTTAGGTGGTACCTGACCTTGTAACAAATCTCAAGATGCCTGACATCTGTATGTCAGGACATTTCAGACTATTGCCTGCTGCTGTTAGCCCTGTTAACAATAGCAGGCAATGATTTGCTGCTATGGATTCTGGAGTTGCATGCCACTCTCTTGTGGGCATCTGATATGTTTTATATCCGTACAATGTAATACTATTCAGCAATAAAAAGGAACAAAATATCAATCCATGGTACAATATATATGAACTTTAAAACATTATTTTGTGGAGGCATTTGTGTAGTTTTCACTAATATTAAAAGAGTTTCCTTCACATATAAAAGAGTTTTTAATCATAGTTTCTCAGTTTTGCTGGACACCCCACCACCAATCTTTCTAACTAAAACTGTTTGTTAGTATTTGTGTTATGGTTCCAAGATCCTGAGTATTTGTGCAAGAGGAAGTCAAGATGTGGTATGAACATGTCCTTACGTTTTCTTTTCCTATCTCTGGTAAAGGATGGAGAAGTGTTCTTGTGGTATTTAGTTTTTCAGTCTCTTTTGAACCATTATAAATATTCACTGGGAAAAGATAGAAAGCTGTATTTCTTTGTGACTGAGTATGGGTTTACTATGCAGAGAATTAGTCTTAAACTGGCTAACTATGATTAGCCACATGAGCATATTAAAAAGTGGGATGTGGGAATGTAAAATGGTGTACCTACTTTGGAAAAAGTTTGGCAATTTCTTAAAAAGTTAAATATAAATTTACCATATGACCTAGCAATTCCACTTATACACATCTACCCATTAGAAATGAAAACATACATCCACACAAAGAGTTATACATGAACGTTCATGGTAGGATTAGTCATGATAGCCAAAACTGGAAACAATCCAGATATCCATTAACTGGTGAATGGGTAAACCAAATGTGGTACATACATACAATAGTATACTATTCATTAATAAAAAGAAACAAAATGCATGCTACAACATGAATGACCCTCAAAAACATTATGCTAAGTGAGACAAACTACATACAAAATATTACATAATGTATAATTTCATTTATATGAAATGTCCAGGGAAGGCAAATTTATATAGAGCTAGAAAGCAGATAAGTGGTTGCCTGAGATTGGCTGTAGGAGCAGGGATTGAATGCAAATAGGCTGAAGGGAATTTGGGGAGTAATGAAAATGTTCTGAAACTAGAATGTGGTGATGGTTGCACAGCTTTATAAATTTACCAAAACCATTTAATTATGTGCTTAAGGTGAATGAATTTTATGGTATATAAATTATACCTCAATAAGTTGTTGAAAAAGGGGGGTTGTGAAAATGAATTTTGCCAGCTGAAGTGTTAAGAGGAACATTGTTTGACAAGTGTAGTCATTTGAGAAATGATGAAAAGGGATTGTTGTAAAGATGTAATCCTTCAGTTAAAAGGAAAATGTTGTTTGCTTTGAATTGATAAAAGAATGGAATTTTTTCACTTTTGCCTTGAAATTTATAGTAAATATCAAAGATAACATCAAACATCTACTTAAATTTTTGCATTTCTCCACACTTTTGTGAACTACGGCTGGTGAAGTAAATTAGTGGTGTGCAATAGCCCATCTGGAGTAGTCTGTCAAGAATCTTAGTGTTTATATCCTTTAATTCCACATGAAAATACATTCTAAGTAAATAATTGTAAATGCAAACAAGGATTTATATTTGGAAATGTTCACTACAGCATTATATGGGGTAATCAAAATATGGAAAATAATCTGCATGCTCTCAGTGTAGGGGGAATGGTTAGATGATAATTATTTTAGTTGTATCTCATTTGGTTGCAAGAAATGGAAATTCTAAGTAGCTTAAGTAAAATTGGGCTTTGTTGTAGGGGGTACAAACTACTCTGATAACTCCAAAACAGCAAGTTCAGTGAGGGCTTTTTTTTCCCCTCTAACTACAAAAAACATGTTAGAAATTATTCTTAGATTTACCACCTGATATATAGCTACAGTAATCACTTGTAATGATGTTAGTGGAAGCCTAGACACATAGCAATGGAACAAGAATAGAGTCCAGAAATAGACCCACCAAAATACAGCCAACTAACTTTTTTTTTTTAACAAAGGTAGAAAAGCAATAAAAGGGAGAAAGGAGGGTCAAAGGTATTGGAACAATTGGTCATCCATAGGCCAAAAAAAAAAAAAAAAACCTTAACCTAAATCTTGTACCTATACAAAACTTAACACAAAATGGATAAACTAAGTATAAAACAGAAAACTTTTAGAATAAAACATAGGAAAAAATCTTCATAACATAGGGTTAGGCAAGAATTATACATAACACCAAAAGTATAATCCATAAAAGAAAAAAACGTTAATAAACTTGATTCATCAAAATGAAAGATCTTTGCTCTCAAAAGACAAATTTAAGAAAATGAAGGGCCCAGGTGCAGTGGCTCACACCTGTAATCTTACTACTTTAGGACTCCAAGGTGGGAGGATTGCTTGGGCCAGGAGTTTGAGACCAGTCTGAGCAAGAATGAGACTTCATCTCTCCAAAAAATAGAAAAATTAGGAAGTCTGAGGCAGGAAGGTCACTCGAGCCCAGGAGTTGGAGGTTTGCAGTGAGCTATGATGATGCCACTACACTCTAGCCTGGGTAACAGAGTGGCACCCTGTTTCAAAAAAAAAAAAAAAAAATGAAAATAATAGAAAAAGAAGAAGAAAATGAAAACACAAGCTGCAGACTAGGAGAAAATACTTGCAAATCACATATTCAACAAGACTTTACATATCCAGAATATGTGAAGATCCCTCAAACTCCATACTAATTTTTTCTTTTTTTTGAAATGGGGTCTCAGTGTATCACCCAGACTAGTCTTGAACTCCTGGGCTCAGGTGATCCTCCTGATTCAGCCCCTCAAGTAGCTGGGACTACAGATGTGTACCTCTGTGCCTGGCTAATAGTTCCTTTTTTAAAAAAAAACTGGACTATCACACTTGTATGTGATTTTTGTTTCCCTCCTATCCTGGAAAATACCCATAAACTTTTTTCGAGATCTAAGAATAATTTCTAACATGTTTTTGTGGTTAGAGGGGAAAAAAAAATCCTTAATATTAATGGATATACATGTTAATAGCATTTTTCAATATATTTGGGCCTATTCATATGAATTTTCTCTGAGAATAAGGACATAAAGCCTAGTGAGTTTTCAACACTAATCATATTATATATGAATTTAATTTCTAAGTACCTTATTCCAAAAGAAATAAATGCTTATTGAAAAATTCAACCAATTTAGAAATATGTAGACAGTAAAAGTTTCCATTATTTTTTGCATAGGGTTCTTCCAAGTAAAATGAATTATGGAAGTAGTTCTGAGCCAGGTGAGGTGGCCCACATCTGTAATCCCAGCAACTCGGGAGGCTGAGAAGCGAGGATTGCTTGAGGTCAGAGTTCAAGACCAGCCTGGGCAACAATAGTGAGACCTCCATCTCCAAAAAAATAAAAAAACTAGCTGGGCATGGTGGCAGGCTCCTGTAGTCCCAGCTACTTGGGAGGCTGAGGCAGGAGGGTCACTTGAGCCCAGGAGTTCCAGGTTGCAGTGAGCTTTGATTATGCCACTGCACTGTAGCCTGTGCTATAGAGCAAGACCCTGTCTCAAAAAAAAAAAAAAAAAAAAAAAGTAGTGGGTATTTACAAAGTGGGTCTTTGTAAATACAAAATAAATTTCCCCATCCGGTTAGAATATGGTTATTGGTTGAAGGCTAAGCGTTTAGTTACTTTACAAGGCAGGCAACAAGTAAAATCACAGCTTTGTGTATTTACCTCCATACTGTGTGTTAATAAGTACAAAAGGTTTGTACAGATCTTTTGAAGTTATATTGTAACCATGGTATATGTATGGAAGGCTTGGACATTTATACTCCTATGAATGCAAACAATTTGGTGAATCAGAAATAGTCTGAATTCAGATATAATAGCTAGTATAAGGGTCAGTTAGCAAAGCCAGCTCTAGTTTAATTTTTTTTTTAAAGTGTAGCATTTACTGGAAATATGGTTTTGGGAACTTTGTACCATCTTAAAGACTTTTAAAGGGTTAGCAGCAATTGGCAAATTGACTAAGATAAGGAACTAAACTTGGGTTCACATATTCAGTGTCTGAATGAAAAAAGAGGAAGATAAATAAAAGAGCTAGGAATAAAAGAAATGTGAGTTCGTGTTTCCTTTTTGGCCCTTACAAATTAAACAAATTTGATACTGTGGTAAATACACTCAGGCAGAGTGGCAGAGGCTTGGTTATCATTTAGCTGTAGTGGAGTTAATGAGAACTTAAGTGGTCATCAAGTCTTGGTGCTTCATGGAGAGGTAGCATTTGCACTTACCGCGAGTGTGATGGCTTAGTGGTTATGGTATTACTGCAGGGAGCATGGGTCACTTAGGAAGAGAGTTTCAGACTGTGATCATTCTTAAAGCAGACCTTAAGTTGAGGATTTCTGCTAAACTGCCTCTTTTACAAAACGCAGGCCCAGTTAAGTGAAGTAAAAAAGAACTGAATTCTTAAAGTTCACATTTAGGCACAAGTTTGGCATTTTAAGAGGGGAATGTGAGACATGATCTTTATGGAAAACGTTGATGATAAAAACAGAAAGCTGTTAGGTGCTTTTGTACTTCATTATCATCTTTTCTTAAGAAACTTTAAGTTCAGACTCCTTTTTCTAGTAGGTTTAAACCTGCTGTAGACAGTACAGAAATGAGTGGATAAAGCCTTATTTAGATGCTGTTATAGCTTAGCCAGTGACCATGACCTATCCAAATGTGGTAGTAATATTGGAACAAAATGGGGAATGTCAAAATGTTATTTTCCTTTTGGTAGCAAAGTCCATGACAAATTGGTTTGGAAATAGTGTTGAAAACCTGGTGATTAAATGACAAGAGCATGAGAAGAGATTTTTCCAAAATCCATTTAGTGTGTTTGGGCAGAAACAAAGAGAAAATGCTTCTTGTTAAATTGGTTAATAGAGGACTGGGAAGCTTTGTTTCCTGTAGAAAAAACATCTTTACCCTAAACAGTAATCTTTCTAATTTCTGTTGCATGCATCGCATTTCCTTTTTCGTATGTGCTCTCATTTGTTTTCATGGCAAATGCATTTTTAAACACAGTCTCTGGGATAATTATTGCCATTAATTAGTTTTGGTATTTCTTTTTTAATGATATTTTCATTTATTCCTTTTTGCTAGCTGGATTGCCTTTTGCAATTCTTACTTCAAGGCATACCCCCTTCCAACGAGGACTATTCTGTAATGATGAATCCATCAAGTACCCTTACAAAGAAGACACCATCCCTTATGCGTTATTAGGTGGAATAATCATTCCATTCAGTATTGTCGTTGTAAGTTAAATCTACTTTTCCAAGTTTATAACTTTTGGGCACTTGGCTTAATTTTGTGTTAATCTGTTAATGATTAAATGTGTAACCCTCCCAAAACAATGGGTGTTTTTTTAACCTTTAATCGATGGTTTATTTGGTCAAGATAATCTCAGCTATTTTAAGTGGGGCTAGAAGAATAACAATGTATAATTAGAAGAGCCAGGCATGGTGGCGCATGCCGGTAGTCCCAGCTGCTTGGGAGGCTGGGGCTGGAGGATAGCTTGAGTCCTGGAGTTTGAGGCTGTTCTGTGCAATGATCATGCCTGTGAATAGCCACTGCACTCCAGCCTGGGCAACATAGTGAGACCTTGTCTCTAAAATAAATAAAAAATTAGAAGAACCTTACTGAATATGCATAGATTTTTTATGCTAATCATTTCCATGTCACTGTGATTATTAGGGCTCTAATTTCCTATTGTTTAAATAATTGTATGATCAACAGTTGAATGTTATAGCAATATGTTTCTAGCATGCTTTATATATAAGATATTATTTTATAATTTATTGTATCTGTGTGTATGTACTTACTCCTTTTGATTCTCCGTCTCTACTGAGTTTTAGAAAAGAAAAATTGCTAACTAATGTTAAAACTTTAACCCATGATTCATTTAATGAATTTTTAGATAATACCGTACACTGGAGAGAAAAGCTACAGTTCTACATATAATCACTGGTGCTGAAGGCAAGACTGAGTCTTGAACCACAGTAGTAACTGTTGTTTTTTAGTATTTCAGGTGGAAATCCTTAGAGAATGTGTCTAGGGAGAAGACTTCAGTGATTGGACTAGATGATTTTTATAATCTCTCAACTCGGAAATTCCGTGACTTAATTCGACAGTTTGTGCTCCATAACTTGTAACTTTATGGATCCATCATGCTTCGGCTTTGTGACTCTGCTGACTATAACTTGTAACTTTAGAAACAAGATTTTTGTTAGTTAAAAGCAGAAAATATGGTTCTATCTAGGAGATAGACCAATAAAATGACAGTGTATATATCTTGTCTGGTTTTCGAGTTTATTTAAAAAATTTTAAATTTAGAAATGTAATGTCTTTATCGGGAATGATCACAGTACCTTACTAGCAATGAAAGTTAATCATGATTTGTGGTGCATAATTAATAAAAGAACACCTGTACTATACACATGTTTGTTCACATGACTGTGAACTTGTTGAAGGCAGAGATGATGCCTTTTTCATCTTGGTATCCTCACTGCCTGGTGTGGAGCCCGGCATGTCCTATGTGCTTGAATGAAAGCTATGGAGTAACTGTGCAGTAATTTGCTAACTGTCCTGTAGTATGGCGAAATTTTAAGAAATCAAGGATTCCTTTAATCTAGACAAATCTTTATGCTGAGTTTTTACTACTAAAAGAAAGAAAGCCAAGCCTTTTTGAAAGTATATATGTTTCTGAGAGATTGCTATTTAAATATAAAATTTTTAGTAAGACTATTAGTTGTAAATATTAAATAGTAACCGATTTCAGACAAGATTCAAGTATTCAAATAAACAATGCCAGAAACATACTTGTTTTTCAATTCTATTTTTCGTTGTTTCTCGTGAAAAGGATGCCACACAAGCAAAACTACAGAATTTCACTGTAGACTGGAGGGCTGCAACAGAACAGGGTGCTAGTTGCTGGGCAGCAGCATAGCATACTCAGGGCCTTACAAAATGCTTAGTTAGCAAAAACTCATGAATTATATTTAATTAACTTGGAATTTTTAACCATTTCAACATAACCTGTGAGAAAGTTATCTTTGCATTCAACAAAACATCAAGTAAATTAATATGAGTGTAGATTTCTTTAAGATGAACAGACTGTTACAATTCCAATTTATTCGTTAACTCCACCTCTTTCAGGCAGTACTTAGTTAGACTTACATATGCTTAACTTTATTTACTAGAAAGCAGATCACTTCTTTAAAAAAAGATGACTATGATTCAGACTTCACACCAGGCCTTTGACGTGACTTGCAAGTGATCTATTAATAAATGAGTGATTGAGGGAACCTGATAGAGAACCAAGATTAATAGTTTCTCAGAAGTCTTGGGAGAATTTTAAGGAGGAAATGGTCACTGAAGTCAAATACTACTGCGAAGTTAAAGTAAATGAGGGTTGATAAAAATCTGTTTGCTCTGATGAGACAATTTTGACTTTTGGTGAAAGATTCCATAGAATAAAGGGAATGGAGGTGGTTAGAGATATTTAGGAGGGGAGTGGAAGATGTGGAAATGTGCCATTGATTTTAGACTCTTCTTTTGGGAAGGTGGCCTCTGAATGAAAGACACAAAACTGTAGGGACAATGTAGAGGAATATAAAATCGTCTTGGTTGTTGGAGATATAAAGGACATGGTAAGAGAATGCTAATGGGGTATAGGTTTAAGAGGTTGAATTATACTGATTTAAATAATTATTAGCTTTGATTGTCATAAGTATTCTGTTTTACTCCCCCAAATGTTATAGTTCTTTGAATATTTATCATATCCTTAGAATCTAAGTATATAATGCATGATTAATCATCCCAGTTCTAGGATTAGGCTGCAGTTAGTTTAGGTGTAGACTTCACTGAAGGTTAAGAATTGGCATAAATGGCTCAAAGGGCAGGATAAGGTATTAAAATGAAACAAAAAGAATATGGCTATCTTGTGTAGATAAAACGGACAGATATCTTTACATTTAATTCAGAAGAATCGATTTAGAACTTATTTATTGTCTATGTCACATAATAAAAGATGACATAAGCATTTGCCAGCTTTGGAGTCCTTTCCACTCTCTGGTTAAGTTTCAGTAGATCAGCTTTTAATCTGTGCCCAGTACTCTGAATGTTCCTAGCAAACTGATTTTCTGTCATCAGTGGCTTGAACTAGGATTTCAGTGGCCATAAACAATGATGATTATGACTAGGAAGACTCACAAAGTTCAGTACCTGTTTCTGGAAAATAATTGAGTGCTTAAGAACAGCTGAGATGTGGACGTTTGAACTGCTAAAATTGTGATTGATTAATATACTTGGCATGTTTTTAATTATCAAAGATCAATTCCATAATGAAATGTTAGAGAAGTCCTTTCTGGATACTTACCTATCAGGAATTACTGCACCCCCTGTGCAGTAATTAATGGCCTGTGGAGGCAGTATGTACTTAAACACAAGGCTTCTGTAGGCGGTCAGGGATAACCCCAAGAAAATTGTGAAGATATGAGGTCCCTAGAAGTACACATAGTTTTCCTCTTTTGTGACATGGTTTCAGAAAGGGATGTGATTAATTCATTCACATTAAGGACTATAATGAGGACTGTGTTTTTGTGAGGCTTAATGTTTTTAAATTAAGAGTGATTGCCTTTAATTGAAGGCAGCACCTTCAATTAAAATTTATTGACCAGCTACTTTGTTTTAAATCACTGTGCGATTACCAGCTCTCTATTCAACAATTAAGAAGTCCTTGCTTTTGTAGAGTTCATAGTCCAGTAGTCAAAGTTATAACATTCTAATTATGGAATTCTAGGAGCCATTGAGCCAGATAAGGGAAGAATTTTTGGTATCAGGTCTTGAAATTCCTGTTAGGAAGCAATCATTTATTTCTCTTGTAGTAAGGCTCATCCTGAAGGCAATTAATCCTCATTCAATGGAAATGTTTCAATGCTTTATAAAATTGTTTATATAAATTTAAGGTGAAGCAGGGAAACTAGTATGCATCTCAACTGAAACTTTATTACTTATATTCCCTATACACAAATTAGCAAGCAAACTATTCTCTGTTTATTTTGGTCTTAGGTAGAGAGAGTATCTTACTGTCTTATTTAATCAGCAGATGTTATTATTTATAATGTTGCCGTTCAGTATTCTTTGAATTTCTCAGGATATTGATTTAACTTGTAAAGCATTTGGAAACCTTTTTATATCTTTAAACTTATGGCTCAGAGCCCCCATGTAAAGATCTCCTGGAAGGCAGGACTGGTAGACTCTCAGCTAAATCCCTGCCCTCTGTACCCTTTGGCATCAGTGATAGATCCTGGCTTTTATATTAGATTTATTTCTTCCCTGAAACTATTTTACCCTTTTTAATATGATGGATGTCTTTGATTCAAAGGAATGTTTGAGAAAAATGAAGATGTCAAAAGTACTTATATAAGGGAGTTTCTGATTGGGGAAGTTTGTGTTTTTTGCACAAGCCGTGGTTTTTGTCCTTCAGGATACATCAGTATCTACTTACTGAAGCTCAATTTTATTTTAATATAAGAAAAGAAATAAGGTCTTGTTGTTTCAGGTAGGCTATGAAATGATTTTGGCTGAGCCATGGCTTTGTAAGCAGTATCCACAGTTGATCTGACACCTTTTTTTTTTTTTTTTTTTTTTTTTTTGTGGTTTGGAATTAGATATCCTAAGTTGACTCCCCAGTTGTAAAGAAAAAAAAGTGGTGGGGCTGTTTTTAAAACATAGATCTTATTGTGATTTACTGTGTTCTTTTCTATGTTTTGTTTTGTTTTAAGTGCCTGCTTGCTACTTTAACATACTATTTTTCTGTTTCTTTTTCAGATGATTCTTGGAGAAACCCTGTCTGTTTACTTTAACCTCTTGCACTCAAATTCCTTTATCAGGAATAACTACATAGCCACTATTTACAAAGCCATTGGAACATTTTTATTTGGTGCAGCTGCTAGTCAGTCCCTGACTGACATTGCCAAGTATTCAATAGGCAGACTGCGACCTCACTTCTTGGATGTTTGTGACCCAGACTGGTCAAAAATCAACTGTAGTGATGGTTACATTGAAAACTACATATGTCGAGGGAATGCAGAAAAAGTTAAGGAAGGCAGGTGAGTGTTAAATCTCTAATGCTTGTTTTATCTTGTATATTCTTTAAATAGAAGGAGTAAGCCATCTACTAGCTTAAAGAGAGAAGCTAGTGGAAGCACTGGGAGGTGAATTGAAATCATGTTTGACCTGTTGTCTCTCTCTTCATTCTTCATTCTTTTTTTCTATTTTATTCCTATCCTCCATTTAAGAGCATTTTACTACAGCTCTTTTCATCACCAATGTGTAAGAATGTAAAATGAACCTTATAGATCATTGAGTCCAGGGTCAGTAAACTTTTTCTTAAGACACCAGATAGTAAATATTTTAGGCTTTGTGGGCCATATGATCTCTTTCACAACTGTCAAACTCTGCCACTGTAGTAGAAAAGCTGCCGTAGACAATACTTGAATGAATGGTGTGGCTATGTTCTAGTAAAACTTTACACAAACAGTGGCTGCCCCAGGGGTCATAGTTTGCTGAACCCTGATGCAGTACAACCATTTATGAAGGTCTGCTAGATCTTTAATATTCTTAGAGTATTTTTTTTTTGTAAGGTAACTTGGTTAAGGTTGTGACAGCTCTAGGTCTTCAGGTTGATAATACATCCACTTTCTACATTCAGAAGTGTTATTAGACATGAATGAAATAGAATGTTTAGAACCTAGAAGGTCCAGCTCCTTTAATTTAGATTGAGGAAATACCAGAGGCCCAAGAACCTTAAGTAAAGCCACTAATTAGTAGCAGAGCCAATTCCTCATCTCAAGTTTCAGCATTGTCAGCCTTACCTTTTCTATGTGGTTGACCTTTTTACATTTTAAGATAGGTTAATTTCTCTTAGTTCATCATTTATTAATAACAAATATTTTCTCTGGGAAAAACATCCTTTGATTGTTTTTTATATATGATTTCCAGACTCTTCATTGTCCTCTTGGTTCCTTGTAAGCAACATAGGCCTGCTAGTAGCGCTCCTATTTTTACATTTAGTGGGAGTGAAAAAGACACCTTATATAACTAGAGTATACACTATGCTATGTGCTGGGGATTCAGCAGTGAACAAGATATCTGTGGTCCCCATCTTCATGGAGCTTAGTCTAGCAGGGAAGACTTACATTAAACAAATGATAGGAATGGAAGAAGATTGGCCTGTCTCTATTGACCAATCTCAGCTATTTAATCACAAGCATCCTCATCATTTCATCCAGTTGGTTGCAGTAGACATCTGCTGTAATCAATTGACCAGTTTTCATGAAGCTGTAGTGTATAATACCAGCACTGGATGACCAAACAGACACCATTAGCTTGTTTTTGATGAATATTCGGTTTTGGACTGTGTTCAGCACTTTATCCACCCATTGTGCTAAACACTTGCAATTGTCAAAATAATCCATTTTCATCACACATAACAATATGGCGTAGAAATGGTTCACCTTTATGTCTTGACAGCAAAGAAAGGCAAGCTTCAAGACGATTTCTCTTCTGATGTTTGTTTAATTCATGCAGTGTCCATCTATCCAGCAGCTTCTTACCTTACTGATTTGTTTCAAATGGTCCAATATTGTTGGGTTAGTAATGTCAAACCTTGCTGCTAATTCATGTATAGGTTGAGATGGATTCACTTCCACAACAGCTTCCAGCTCATCCACCTTGGTCTCAGGTCGCCCACGTGGCTCATTTTCAAGATTAAAATCACCAAGGGAATTTCTCAAACCATCAATGGTACACATCCTTCCCACTTTGTTGATATTTCGAGCTGTCTGTGCTGCATTGGTTCCACAACGGAACTCATATTCAAAAATAACACGAATTTTTGACTTATCCATGGTTTCACAAAAATTGCTCTAAAAAAAAATGTGAAAGATAATCACAAGCCAAACCATGCATTTGGAAGACTGAGGATGTACTATCACCATAAAAATAAAATAAGAAGTGTCAAAGTGAAATGTCAGAGATATCAACTGTCAAACTTAGTACTTAAGGATTTCGGATATTTCATACTCAATAACCTAATATCTTTCCTGAATCAACCAACATAAAATAGACAGGAAAACTGCAATCTTTTCTCTCAGCCAAGGAATTTAAGAAAGTCACTATGGTGATAAGAGTTTACCTAAACTCCAGAGAATGTCATCATAAATGTTTTTTAAGAGACACAAATTTTTCACACATATATTGTTTCTCTGGTTCAAGTACATAAGTCTTAGTTCAAAATTTTCTTGTGATATTTCTTATTGATGAGATATTTGCTTTTTACAAAAGCCACTTTAGTAAAATGTGAAATAACATAATTCATTTAAAATGGCATATGAAGAATTATATTTTGGTCCTTATGTGTCATACTCTCTCACTCTCTCTTCTTAGTGCATGTAAGTTGGCTGACATACACTATTACTGTGATTACACTTTTGACCTAAGTGCACTTAGGCTTTTTACCCATCAGCCTTTAACGTTTCCACACTAAGTGCACGTGTAGTTGTCCACTTAAAATCCCGTGTAAGGTTTGGGAAAACAACCTCTTTAAAAGCAATATGAATATTTGAAAACTTCAAATTACAGAAATATATTCATCAATAATTATTGTTTATAATTTTCAATGAAAAGATGTATTGGTATGCTTTGGGGTCTGAAGGAAGGAGAAAGGAAAATCAAATGTAGAATTAAAGTTCTAGGAAGGCTTTTTATCTTAGAAAAATGTGATTTCCATCAGTGTTTCCAGAATGAGTCAGCTGTTGCCGGTTTCAGAGCTGTGTAATATGGGAACATAACTGTGGCTTTGCATTGCTGTTCTATTGTGGAGTATAGTTTGGCTGGATACAGACTTTCCTATTCCTTTTCTCTTGAATTTTAAAAGTCAGGAAGCCAAAAATGCAAAAACATTTTGGTTTAAATATTGTCTGCAGTTATTAGGATTAGAACGTAATCTGCTCTTTTAACTTTATCTTCACAGCCTGTCCTCATGTAAATTTTTAATTATAAAATTATAATGCTTAGCATTGGGGGAAAAGCGAACATAAGCGCCCAAAATGAGTTGTTTTTGTTAACTGTATAAATGAGTCAGAGTTACATGTTAGGATGAGAATATCCTCCTACAATTTTGGTTTTTGGTCTTGATTTTTTCCCATTCTCTTATTTTCTCCCCACCATCCTCCTTTTTCCTGTGTGTGTGCACACACTCTGGTGCTCTGTCTGCTGTTACTGATATCACAGGACTGGTACTGGACTTCAGTTGTGGTGGCCATTAGGTCTTAAACATAGAAGTGAGAACATAAATGAACTTTAATGGAATATTTATTAATTGTTATATCTAGAGAGTTTCTATTCATAGTTTAAAATTAATACTTGAGAATTTACTCTAACTTAAAAGGGCTATACTTGCAACATTAGAAAAAAATAGTTATTAGGACTGTCCTTGCTTATGCTAATAGAATGCCATTCTTCTCAGTTTAAAAAAAAAGCTAATGAGCACTGGAGTTGAGAACTGTAGCTCCCTCAGCAGGTCAAGATTCTCTTTGGACTAATAGTGGCTTTTAAACTTTAGCGGTTCATTAGAATCATCTGGAGAGCTTGTTAAAACACATTGCTGGGCCACATCCTCAAGTATCTGATTCAGAAGGTTTTGGGTGGGGCTTGATCTTGGAACCACACTTTGAGAACCACTGCTTTAGATCACCTGGATTATGGGAACATGACATTGCATGACATCTATCCCAGAAAGTGGGAGCTGATATTTACCCTGTTAGGTAGGGTGAATTTAAGGTTGTGCACAGCTAGCTGGTCTATTTGTGATAGTACAGTATAGCAACTATTGGCTGCTTTAAGAGATTCGCTTTTTTCTGGCTTTTATTTAAATTATGTATGTTTAAATACCAGTTCAGTGTTTCTGATCAATTTTAAGTGACTAATCTCTAGCTTTTATGAATCAGATATTCAATACAAAGGTATTTCTGTTTGGATTTTGGCAACCTAGTATTAATTGTAGTATGTATGATTAAATATAAGGAATAATTTTTCTTATTTAAATGCAACCCATATGCAGGTAAATAAAGCTGAAGTTTGAGGAAATACTTTCTAAAGTAGTGAAAACCCATTATATCTAGAGTGACTAGCTCTAGTACTTAAGTACCTGGTGAAACCTGCTTTATACTTTGAGAGAATGGATTCTTCTATATGGTCTAATTGCCGATGTTACTGGTTAAGCCTTTATGACTGCAAAAAGATTCATTTGTTCAGGTTTATCATATGTCTCATGGATGTGTATATCAGTAACTAGACAACCTTCTTTTTTTTGTGAGACAGGGTCTCACTCTGTTGCCCAGTCTGGAGTACAGTGGCGTTATCATAGCTCACTGCAACCTCCAACTCCTGGGCTCAAGCAATCCTCCTGCCTCAGCCTCCCAAGTAACTGGGACTATAGGCGTGTGCCACCACACGCAGATAATTTTTCTGTTTTTTGTAGAGATGAGGTCTCACTTTGGGTCAGGCTGGTCTCGAACTCCTTGCCACAAGCGATCCTCTCACCTCAGCCTCCCAAAGTACTAGGACTATAGGCGTGAGCCACTGTGCCTGGCCTACAACCTTTTTAATCATGTACCTGTATGATAATATCAGCATATAGAATGAAGAAGGGGATGATTTAAAAAACTCCTTTACTTTATGCAAGGACATTAATTACTAGTGTATTTAAATGGAATGTAACTTAAAGGCCAGTGTATCTTTCTAGACTCCTGTTCTGAATGTCATTACCTGACAATTTAGGCCTGTAGCTGTGACTACTTCCTTACCCCTACACCACCCTGACTCTTTCGCTCCAATGTTTCTCACACTTGAGCTGCACTGGAAACACCCAAAGGGTTTGTTAAAGTATAGATTGCTGGGCCTCACCCTCAGAGTTTATTATAGTGGGTCTGGGGTGGGGCCCAAGAATTTGCATTTCTACAACTTTCCCAGATGGTGCTGAGGCTGCTGATTGGAGAACCACTGCCTTAGCCTCTTCCATGAGGTTACTAAATTCAACTAATGTCTAGTGCTCTCATATCCTAGTCACTGTGGGAGCTACCAAAATGTGCATGCTGCTCTTATGGTGCTCACTACATAGATGAGACATGTTTGGAGATTCAGTGCATGATAGTGTGGATGACAGAAAGTGATACATGCCTTAAAGATAAAATGCTACATACAATCAGAGGATGGTAATATTACTTCTAGTTGAAGGAGGCATTTTGGAGGATGAGTAAGATTTGAATGTGTAGAATTGGTATGGAACATGTCTCGGGTCCATGGATCAATATGATCAAAGGCAGGCAGGCTAGAGGGTTAGGGTCTACAAGTTTGGGGTCAAATATTAGAGGGCTTAGAGTAATACTCTAAGGAATATGAACTGCATGTTGTAGAAAATGAAGGGAAGGATTGAGATGTGGAGACCAATTGGGAGAATGTGATACCAACCCAGGTATAAGGCAATGAAAGGCTGAACAAAGATATCATAGCAGAGCATATATGGAATTTAGCAACTCGCTTTTGGGGAATAAGAGTTTTGCTGAAGTTGAAGAGCAGGGTCCTGGCAAGAAAGGAAAAAAACAATGCTACTCAGTCTCCAGAGAATGTGGAGGTAAGGAAACTGACAATAGCCCATGAGGAGTACAGAAATTTGCTGTACCAAAATGGCACCAGCCTTGACCAGCTAATTTACTGACTAGCAATCTACTGACCTGTGTGGATCTTGACTTGACTTCCTGTGATGCTGTTCTCCATTGAGGAAACAGACAGAAAAAGCTTTTGTTGCTAAGGAAATTTTAATGCCTCTCTTTTGGGAGAGTGAGGTTTGGGAAGATATTAGATAATATAATCGAATAACATTACTGTCCATTTGTATAATAAACTTAATCATCTATGCATTGGAGGGAGATATTATAGGATTGGCTTTATTCTTTTATGTTTGTGTTATGTTAACCATTATTTTTTCTTATGTAATCTATTGCAACTGCCATGTTTTGCTTCTGAGCTAATGTTTGGAAACTTATGAAAAAGGCAATTTTTCAAGACTTTTGGTTTATTGAAGGACAGAAATGCTCCTTTGAAAATTGAGAAAATCTTCACACAGGCAATGGAAAACAGAATTCAGACAATACTTAAATTCTCTTTATCTTTTGTTGTTGTTATGACACTTAACCTTTGCTTTAAGAATGTTTTTAAAACCTGAATTTTTAAAAATTTACAAGAGAATACATCTGCCACTTCATCATTATGGATATTATTTGCTCAACTAAGCTGACTGCCTTTGATGACAATGTAAAAAGGATTTTTGAGCATTTTGCACACATTATTGAAATGATTGCCAGATGTGTTGGGAAGATGCGTTAGGTTTTGCTTGTTTAAGTTAACGCATTTTGGCATTCTGCCCAAGATTTCTGACAGAAGAGTGACAAGAGCAGGAAGTTAAGCTGGATTTCCTAATGCTTCTAGGCTTTGATGATAAAGTCTTAATTTCTAACTCACTGTAACGGAAAAATACATCAGAGGCTAAGGTATCAAAATTAGATATCTTATGTGGCTTGGTATAATTTTTTTTTTTTTTTTTTTTTTTTGAGACAGAGTCTTGCTCTGTCACCCGGGCTAGAGTGCTGTGGCATCAGCCTAGTTCACAGCAACCTCAAACTCCTGGGCTCAGCGATCCTCCTGCCTCAGCCTCCCAGGTAGCTAGGACTACAGGCATGTGCCACCACACCTGGCTAGTTTTTCTATTTTTAGTAGAGACAGGGTCTTGCTCTTGCTCAGGCTGGTCTCAAACTCCTGACCTCAAGTGATCCTCCCTCCTTGGCCTCCCAGAGTGCTAGGATTACAGGTGTGAGCCACCGTGCCTGGCCTGACAAATTGGTATTCTCTTGAAATGATTACACATTGGCAATATCTATTTTTTTCATAGATTAAGACCCTGTCTCTACACAAAAAATACAAAAAATTAGCCAGGTTTGGTGGCATATACCTGTAATCCCAGCTACTTGGGAGGCTGAGGCAGGAGGATTGCTTGAGCCCAGGAGTTGGAGGTACAGCGAGCTATGATCACACCATTGCACTCCAGCCTGGACAATGGGGTGAGACCCTGTCTCAAAAAAAAAAAAAAAAAAAAAGAATAGCTAAAAGTGTAACTTTTTGTAACTTTGGAGAGTGGGGAGAAGAACAAAATTGGGTGATGGAGAAGACAGAGAGATGGATGATGAGCTGGGTTCTTTGTGATTTAACCTCCTTATGTGCCCCCAAAATACCAAATTAAGACTTTATAAGTTGATTATTTTTAATGACTGATAAAGGCTGGATTTGGTCATCTTTGCAATTTATAGGACCCAACACGTATGTGGATGTTGGAATACAGAAATGCAAGAATGCTGAATTGAGGAGGGAACTCACAGACACAGGGGTAGGGAGATGGGGGCGACTAATGCTCTGAAGGATATGATATAGAGTTCAGGCTGAGTTTAATCAGCTCTCCCAGGAGAAGGGGCTTCTCGGGCTGACAAATGTAAGGGAAAAATGCATCATAAATTTGTCATTTGGTATAGAATTCCATTCATAGTAAGTTATGTGGTCAGAACCAGTCTACTTGCTAATTGAAGCTTGCTATTGTTTAATAGATCATCTCCCAGAGTTAGTGAAAACAGTAGCATTTCAGAATACATTTTTATCTCTGCAAATTTTCTTTCTGAAAAGATTTTCCTAAGATTTGATGGAAAGCTGACTTAAATTGTTACTGTACTGTATGTACCTTCATCAGAGAGGGTATAATGAAGTGAGATGGTAGTCTAGGATTGGTTAAAATCTAAGATTGGTTAAATCTAAGGACAGGGTTCTTAGGTTAGGGCCAAAATTTAAACATTTCAGTTGAGGTCACTATGATGAAAACTGCATTTGGACTACTCCTTGGGTTTTATTAAATTACATACAAATACAAATATTTAGTCTATTTGTAAATTACGGACATAAGATACCTATAGGGGCTGTATCTCCCAGAGACTCCAATGAAGAGTTAGATTTGCATGGAATATGAATAATTTGAATTTATGTTTTTCATGCTTTATTGTGTTAATTTTCATTTTAATAGAAATAGAAGTCCATATTACCATGATCTTCTTGATAAGTTACTATGGGTAAAGACTTAGAAACTGAGATTGAATATAATTTTCCCTTTATTTTTAATCCCTGTATGTCAACGCCATAACCAGACTCGTTTGCTGATTCTATACAGAAAAAAATCTATTTTTGTATTAATAATAAACTGAAACCATTTTGTTTTCAACTAATGAAATCACCCTGTGGCTGATTCAGAGCTATTTAAAACTATTATTAATATATTAATTTGTAATTTATGATTTTGTGGCACAATGTACAAGATTTAGTGAAACTTGCTTGGCTTTGAGAGTATTTCTGTGATCATGGTTGTATTGGCTCGATGGGTTTTAACAGTCCTTCAGATTAGCTTTTATTAACTTGTAGCTCTTAGATAAAACTTACCGAAACTAGAAAACATACAGAACTCTGCTCCAATTATTGAATTTAAAGTAAGAATTTTAGGCTGGGCATGGTGGCTCACACCTATAATCCTAGCAGCCTGAGGCTAGAGGATTGCTTAAGCCCAGGATTTCATGACCAGCCTGGGCAACATAGCAAGACCCCATCTCTACTAAAAAATTATCCGGGCATTGTGGTGTGCACCTGTAGTCCCAGCTACTTGAGAGGCTGAGGCAGGAGGATTGCTTGAGCCCAGGAGTTTGAGGCTTCAGTGAACTATAGTTGGGCCATTGCATTCCAGCCTGGGTGACAGAGCAAAACCCTGTTTCTAAAAAATAAAATAAAGATTTGTATTAATCCATCCTCTGTGGTCAAATAGTAAGGCTAATACGTGATTTATTTTTCTTGTTTTATATAGATTAAACCCAGAAAATTATTAGGTTTAATTCTATAATTCCTGGTTCACACAGGAAGTTAGGAATGTATAGGATTACAAAAAAGATAATCAAAATCCTTGGTAGACACATCATCAGTATATACTTAAATAATCCTCATTTTCCCACCTACCATCAGTTACCAAACATATACACATAACTTTCTGGTATGAATTTTAGGAATCTTTTCTCCTCTCTGAATCTAGGGAACCAACATCTCCCTTAAATTCATTTTGAATAAGGCAGAGTCTAGTAAGTAAAATAGTTGAGGGTCTGTCCCTCTTGTTTTAGTTCTTATTCTTCTGTAGGGACAGCAGTCAGGAGATGCATTCTCGTTATTTGTGTGAGCATCTTTTCATGGCATACTTTTACTGTACCTAATTTACATGCCTTTTCTGCATCAGTGGCCAATTCTATGTAAGCACAACTTAGATCTTGAATGTTAGTGAGCTTTCTTTTTCTTTTTCAGAAGTGCTATAAAATTAAGTTTTGTGAGCATTCTGTTTTTTAGGTGGAAAGAAGATACTCAGATGTTTATAGAATATAACATTGAAAAAGGTGATTCATCTAGTGCAGTACTGTCAGTGCACAATTTTAAAATAAATATCAAACAAAAGCACTTAATCTAGTGGGAAATGTAAGGCAAAATATGTACCCATTTAAAACACTAAAATATTAATATGGGTGGAAAAAAGTAATCAACTTCTGGGTGTTCCAGAGGAGGTATTACATTATTCAGGGCCTAACCCTGCAAGTGGAAAACAGCACTTTAATCATGGTCACATAAATTTATATGTAGTAAAGTCAAGGTCATTTATGCCGATTATGGGTTGTCAAGTATTACTCTTCTAACATCTGTAGAAATGCTTGGCAAGTTTGTTCCCATGATTCATCCATCCTGAGAGTGTCAATAAAATGATACTGTCTAGAAATGTGACCTCATATCCTTCTTGGACTCTTTAATGTTCGTGTCCTAATTGTCCCCATACCCCAGCTCTTCTAATTTCCAAAGGTGTGGCGGGAGGGAGCCGTGTGCACCCTGAAGCTAAGCAGGCGATGTATGAAATCAAGAATATTCTCAGCCTCCAGGAGACAAAATTAACGTTTCTCCTCTTTCTCTTCTAGGTTGTCCTTCTACTCAGGCCACTCTTCGTTCTCCATGTACTGCATGCTGTTTGTAGCAGTAAGTACTTTGTGTCCGTCGATGGTTGGGTTATGTGCTACGTAGAATTAATGTGTTCAGCATCAGTGTCCTCTCTTGTGCTGATAAATTAGCAAGTGGCAGAAGCCTAAACAGACAATCAGCAAGTCTATAAAGTCTTGGGCTAAGAATGAGTTAATGTCCCTGTACTCTGGGACATTTTCTGAAGTGGTGTCCTGGAACACACAAACAGCTTCTTTGCAATCACTGCTCAGAAGGGCCAGGCCAAGGGGACTGCTGTTGCCTGGTAACTTCCTCCCTGTAACTGGGAGCTGCTCTCCTCATCTGCAGCTGGACACACACACAGTAGCTGGCTGGTCTGGACACAGCAGCTGAGCTGCTCTCCTCCTAGGCTCTGCTGTGGTATGGAGTTGAGTTTTGATCATTGGAAGTGAAGGCAGCTGTCCTTCCTCCTATTTGAGCAGGCTTTGTTTTTCATCCATTTTCTGAAACATTTCTTAGACTGTTTTGCACGGGACCAGAAAGGTTTTGACTTCTAGGAGAGGCAGTTGCTGCTTCAGAAGCCAGTCCCCAGCCTTTTTGGCACCAGGGACAAGTTTTATGGAAGACAGTTTTTCCACAGACCTGGGGAAGGGGGATGGTTTTGGGATGATTCAAGCGCATTACATTTACTGTGCAGTCAAACCTCTCTGCTAATGATAATCTGTATTTGCAGCCACTCCCCAGCGCTAGCATCACCGCCTCAGCTCTACCTCAGATCGTCAGCATTAGATTCTCATAAGGACTCTGACTCAGGCGGGGCAAAGGCAATATATGTAACCTAAACATTTGTACCCCTGTAATATTCTGAAATAAAAAATATATGTATTAAATAAAAGATTCTCATAAGGAGTGCACAACCTAGATCCCTCACATGCAGTTTACAGTAGGATTCACACTCTTACGAGAAGCAATGGGGAGTGGCTGTAAATACAGATAAAGCTTTGCTAGTTTATCTGCCACTGCCTGCTGCTGTTTGGCCTGGTTCCTACCAGGCTGTGGACCAGTGCTGGTCTGAGGGGGTTAGGGACAGGGGTGGGGGTGAGGGTGGGGACCACCGGGGTGGTAGCGAGGTGGTGTTGGGGACCACAGATCTATACAACTTCCAGGAACAATCCTAATGCTAACCTGTAGAGCAGCCTATGGATTTGCATTTGCATGATACAGAGTTGGCAGTGAGGAGTTACAAAAGATTTGTACCCATATTTTGCATATCAAACTAGAGATGTAATATGTAGTTTTTTGAGAGTAACTAACGGAAGACCAGGCTTTAGGACACAAGCAAGGGATCTTTAAAGATCATTTTTAATTGATTTTTATTTTTTGTAATATTCTCTCTCTATATATAAAATATTATTTATAAAATACAATATATAGTATATATATATACATATACATATATATATATGTATAGTTAGCATTGTCAACATTTTGGGGGAAAAGAGAAGAGGGGAGAGGATCTTTACCCTAACAAACTAGCTATCATTTTTGTGTCTTAATTTTCTTTATAAGTAGATTTTTATTTAGTTGTGTATTGTGTAAATTTGCAGTTTCCTGGTTTTTTCCTTTGACCACATTATGTGCTATATGAGGATTTAATGCCAAAATTAAAAATCCATGATACGTAATATTAAGGATAGACTAATGATGTTATAGGCCAACCAGGTTCCTTGCCCACTGTTCTAGAGGAAGCCAGTACACTGAGACAGCAGTGGTTACAGCAGAGGAAGAATTAAATATCACAGGCGCCATGTGAGGAGATGGAAGTTCTCAAATTCGTCTCCCCAAGAATTTGGGAGAAAGGGTTTTTAAAGATAGTTTGGTGGGCAAAGGGCTAGACAGTTGGGTCTGCTGATTGGGTGGGTTCAGGGTGGAACCACAGGGATGTAGAAATTGTCTTTTTTGCTGAGTCAGTTCTTGGGTGAGGGTAGCAATACCACAGTTCTTGGTATGGGTCACTGGTCTGGGTGGGTCAGCCGTGCCACCAGATGGAATGCAGGGCCTGGAAGATGTCTCAGAAACTAGCCTTAGGTTTCACAAGGGTGATGTTATCTATGGAAGCAATGAAGAAGGCTAAGAATCTTTAGGACCATCAGCGTTGTGACTCCTTAGTAAGCAATTACAGGAAAGCAAGCTAGGGAACAATGGCTCATTATATGTTTCCCCTACCACAGTTCCCACCTTTATTAATTTTATAAAGGATGGTTTCAATGAAAGTTAGTTTAGTGTTAGAATTTAAAATAAATTTTATTATAATCTTTTATTTGAAAAACCAAATTCTAAACATTAAAAGAATATAAAAATTGCAGATGTGTTGTGTAAAATTCAAATCCACAACTTCAGACCATGACAACAGAGCTAATTTTTAAAGCTTTCGTCTTATGTTACTTTAATTTTGTGAGGAAGCATAGGGTTCTGATTCAGCAGAATTTAAGGCTTCCTTTTTAAGACAAACATCCAAATGTTCCTGCAGATGTGCCATGGGAAATGTGACTTACTTGAAGGGAGTTAACAGCTAATACTATTCTAACATCTCTGTTCATTTATCTTATTAGGAAAAATTAGCATTCTTTCTAAAGGAAGCCAAATATATATATTTTTCTTTTTAAATAGGGTATGGGGACTGGGGGAGAGTGGAAAGGCCAGGCAGTGGCTCCAGCCATTGATATCCTGAGGCCTTTTCCCAAAGCATGAGCTTGTGACTACACCAAATGGCTTTAAAATGTGTGGAAAGGCTTTGTATGCCCTGGAGCTAGACCTCCCCAGGAAATGAAGTTTATTTGAGGACCAGATGGATTTACAGAGCAAGAGCAAGATAATAGGTTTACAGAGTAAGAACAAGGTACATTTGCCCCAGATGAATCAACCCCCCTGTAGTAACAAGAGGGCCACGGGGCACGGGGCAGCTTTTTTGGTTTGTAATTCACTCACCTGTGTGTGTCAGTGTCTAAGTCCTTCTTTATGAGAGATCTAGGAATCTGAATTTTGGTTGATGTTGCTTTGCATTTTAAAATACTTTTTTGACGCTTTCTAATGATCCCCATGAAGTTAGAGATGAGGGATGATTGCTACCAGTTCAGCCTTGCAAGAAGAGGGCTGCCGAGGTCTGTGAGCCCTCTAGGGGGTCTCTGGTAATCAGGCTCTCTTGCTTTTTGGTTGATGACATGGTCTGAACCCTAGTCCATTTATTTTGAGAAAGGTCAGGTGATACAGATCGCTGGAAATAAAATGGCAGTCAGGAAGTGACTGACAGGTAACTCTGGCCCACTGATTTTAATTTTAAAGAAAATTCTCAGACATATCATATTCCATATTTTATCATTTTCTGTTCTTTTTCCTTGACTCTTCTCAAAACATCTGTTACATCTATATATTCAAGTCAAATAGAGACTTTTGCTGAGGGCTCTTTCGTGAAATACGAAATTAGAGAAGATGAAATTAGTGTATAGAGGGCCTCACTAGTCGGCCTGCTCTGTGGACATGCAGGAACACATGAGTTGGCAAGTTAGAGATACAAGTGCAGGGAAAATTACCTCAACTATAGTTTGGTAATTGGGTCGGTAAGAGCCATTTAGATGTAAAGTTATAATGATAAAAAAAGGTCCAGATAAATAGGTTTGTTTTAGACCAAGGCCTTTTGGAGAAGAAAGCAGGTCAGAGCAACTATGCACTGCATTTCACTGACCCTAGACAGTGGAAATATTTGCTTGATGTGGATGTAGGCCCAGCTTTGATTTCAGCCCTGAATACACAGATGTCTCCTTGCTTTCCAGCTTTCACATTTATGTTCAATATTTAACCTCTGCCTCTCCACCCCCAAATTCCTTAGGCAATGACTCATCTTGTTTCCCTGGGCATCTTGGCATCATGGGTCAGTCCCAGATTTGGGTGGAGATACAGTCATTTAAATCCTCTCTGAGGATAGTCTTTGATAGCCAAAATTTCCCCGTCAATTCCTGACACCAGGACATTAACTTCTAGTTAAAAATGTCTCTTAAAGAAAATACTCTGACCCTTGTTCTCCTCTGGCAGGCAGCCCGGGCCTGTGGTGCCAAGAGGGTTGGCATCGGTGAAAATCTCCTAGGCTGGTGGGAGCCCAGGGCAGGACTGCTTTGCACATGGCCAATTTATGTGCTTAGTGATTGCCTTGAACTTGGCTGAATGCCAAAGATTCCAAATTTATTTGATTATTCAGGAGAACAGCCATGGTATGAGACTGTCCTTTTTTTCAATACAATGAGGAATGTAATATAACACTTTTCCTGAGACCATTCTATTGAGGCTGAAACCCCAGATTGTTTATATTATTGCCTGTTCTGAAATTCCTCTCACTCTCTGTGCTTCAGCTGTACTCTCCTCCCTGCCACAAAATACTTCTCATCCGGGACTTGCCGCCTCCCCTGTGTTCTGACAGTGCTGCCCGCCTATCTAAATCTTACACAGCCTCTCACACCACCCACTTTCCTCAAAATTCAGTCTCTCATTTAGCATCGACCATATGCTACCTAGCATTGTTATTTCATGATGATGTTTCCCAAACTGTGGATTGATGCTGGGCACTGGGCAAATGATGAACAATTCCATGGCCTCAGTTTACTCTTCTTAGGGCTTCCATTTCCCCACCTTCGGGATTCATGGAGTTCCTAAATTTAGATCTTGAATGAATCCCACCTTAAAATTAGGCTTGCCTTATAGTGTTCTGGCCAGATCTGTCATCAAATGTAGGTAGAACAATCAATTTCAATTTGGTTTGCCTGGCTTGGTCTTAAAAGCAGTCTTTCAAAATAAGTAGACCAAGGTATATTTCTTTGTGTTGAGCATGCTGTTGTTAGTCTAGTTCAGGGGTTGGCCAGATTTTTCAGCAAAAGATCAGATGATAAATATTTAGGCTTTGTAGGTCACATAACCCTTTAAAAATAGGAAAACCATTCTTAGCTTGCACACTGACCCCTTGACTATAGTTTAAAAATGGAAAAAAAAAAAACCTCTTATTTTAAGAATAGAATATTAAGAGACTATGAGATCATCATAACATTTTGTAGTTAAGAAGTGTTAACAAGGTTAGTCAAGGAAAAGCAAAATAAAAATAAACCAGTTTCAAAAAATATCTTGTTCAACAATCAGATTTATTTTAAGGGTGAGATACTATAATTAGATCCTTTAATGGAAGCTAAATGTTTCAGAAATTTCAACCAAAAGTGGTTATATCCTACCTGTCTTAGTTTGGGATGCTATCACTGTGACAGAGAGGGTGGCTTACAAACAACGGAAAGTTGTTTGTTAGTTTGGAGGCTGGTACTCCAGGATCAGCGTACCAGCACGGTTGGGTTGTGGTGAGGGCCCTCCAGGTTGTAGACTGTCTTCACACGGTGGAAGGGGAAAGGGGGCTCTCCAGAGTCTCTCGTTAGGGCATTAATCCCAGCCATGGGGGTTCTGCCCCTCGTGACCTAATCATTTTACCAAAGGCCCCCCCCCCCAATCCCATCACCTTGGCAATTAGGATTTCAATACATCAATTTTGGGGGGATGCAAACATTTAGACTATAGCAGTATCCTTCAGTGATAGTGAAATAAAGAATGCATAAGTAGTATCTCAAAATTTTTCATTTTCTGATTTAAAAAATATTAATATTTACATGAAAGAAAAAATGTATATGCCCTCTAAGTTTTTTCCGATACGGCCATATGCAGTGAAAAGTCTTTCATTTATTTTGACCGTGTCTTCCTTGTGCACTTTGTAAAACTATCGTGAGGCTCTTCACAAAGTGGACCCGCAAGTGCTGGGGACTGTTTGGGTTAGGAGGAGGCCTCTGCACTTCGCAGGGAGGCGATTTGCTGCCTGCAGGTGGAACGGCCAGCTTGCTACAGCCCTCCTTTCCGGCCTGGAACATCTGGTTATTTTGAGCAGATTTACTCCTTCTGTCCTTATTGCCCTAAGAAATAGAAAATTGCCTGTTGAATTTCTAGTAATATCCTAGCTAAGAAGCTTTTGTTTATTTCTTTACAATTATTAGGACCAGTAGCTTGTCTCCATCGTATTTTTTTTCTTTTTACTCACCAACGTACTAACAAAGATGTCTCCATCATGTTTTGAGTGGAAAGCCTTACTTCTGCTAAGAGAGACAGGACACTTGAGCCTGCACTGAGCGGTAAGATTTACCTTGGGTTCTCACGCGGGGTCACTGCTTCAGGAGAGATTCTAGCCTCGGGAGCCCTCCCAACCCTCACAGTCAGTAGGAGATTCACAACTAGAAATAAGAGAGAGGGTGGAAAGGGCAGAACAGAAGCACTAATACTCAGTTCTTCACTGAGGTGCTCCTCAGAGGCAAAGGCTTCCCACTGTGTTACTGCAGGGACAGTACAGGCTCCATGAAGGCCAGAAGCAGAACAGCCAGGGGGACAAGTAGGAAAACTCATGGCACTGGCAGGACTGCCAGTTGCACACAGAGGGTTTTGTAACTAGGGCAGTCAGTAAAGCTCAAGTCAGCAGAGGGACTTCCTGGATGACCAGAAGCCCTACCTGGAGGAGCGGCTCAGGAGGCTTACCATTGTTCACGTCGCTCTTCTTGGAGGCAAAACCCACACCTAGGTCCAGCAGTGATGCCTCGTTTCAGCGAGGGCATCCTGGAGGATATTGGTAGATTCCTAAAGGCTAATTGTTTTTTTTGTTTTTTTTGTTTTGAAATTCTTTTATTTATTTATTTATTTTTAATTTCATCTTATTGTTATGGGGGATACAGAATTGCAGGTTACATACATTGCCCATGTACCGCCTTTCCCCCCAAGTCAGAGCTCCAGGCGTGTCTGTTCCCCAGACAGTGCACATTGCACTCATCATGTAGGTATATATCCCTCCCTTCCCCACCCCCCCTTCCTGAGTCAGCACCTTCAAGCGTTACCATTCCCCAAATTGTGTAGGCATACACTCATCCCCTTCCCCACCCCCCACCTCAGTCTGATATCCGATTGGTGTCGTTCCCAGATGTGTATTTAGGTGATGATCAGGGAAACCAATTTTCTGGTGAGTACATGTGATGCTTGTTTTTCCATTCTTGGGATACTTCACTTAATATAATGGGTTCCAACTCTCTCCAGGAGAACCATAGAGATGTCGTATCTTCATCATTCCTTATAGCTGAGTAATATTCCATGGTATACATATACCACAGCTTACTAATCCAATCATGTATTGATGGGCATTTGGGTTGTTTCCACATCTTTGCAATTGTGAATTGTGCTGCTATAAACATTTGGGTACATGTGTCTTTGTTAAGAATGACCTTTTTTCCTT
Organism: Eulemur rufifrons; assembly: GCF_041146395.1. Classification (NCBI taxonomy): domain Eukaryota; kingdom Metazoa; phylum Chordata; class Mammalia; order Primates; family Lemuridae; genus Eulemur; species Eulemur rufifrons. The sequence goes on along the minus strand of NC_090999.1, from coordinate 34,878,234 downwards.
TGGGTATATGCCCAATAATGGGATTGCTGGATCAAATGGCAGGTCTACTTGAATCTGTTTAAGATACCTCCATAATGCTTTCCACAGGGGTTGCACTAGTTTGCAGTCCCACCAGCAGTGTATGAGTGTTCCTGTCTCTCCACATCCACGCCAACATGTGTTGTTTTGGGATTTTTTGATAAAGGCCATTCTCACTGGGGTTAAGTGATATCTCATTGTGGTTTTGATTTGCATTTCTCTGATGATTAGGGATGTTGAGCATTTTTTCATATGTTTGTTAGCCATTTTTATATCTTCTTTTGAGAAATTTCTATTCATGTCATTTGCCCACTTTTTGATAGAGTTGTTTGATTTTTTTCTTGCTGATTTTCCTGAGTTCTAAATAGGTTCTTGTTATCAGTCCTTTATCTGATGTGTAGTATGCAAAAATTTTTTCCCATTCTGTAGGTGGTCTGCTTATTCTCTGGACTGTTTCTTTGGCTGTGCAGAAGCTTTTTAATTTAATCATGTCCCATTCATTTATTTTTGTTGCTGCTGTGATTGCCTTGGGGGTCTTCTTCATAAATTCTTTGCCTAGGCCAATGTCTGTAAGAGTCTTTCCTACATTTTCTTCTAGAATTCTGATTGTATCACGCCTAAGGTTTAAGTCTGTTATCCACCGTGATTTGATTTTTGTGAGAGGTGAAAGCTGTGGGTCCTGTTTCAGTATTCTACAAGTGGCTAACCAATTCTCCCAGCACCATTTATTGAATAGGGATTCTTGTCCCCAGAGTATATTCTTTCCTGCTTTGTCAAAAATTAGGTGACTATATGAGGATGGTTCTGTATTTGGATTTTCTGTTGTGTTCCACTGGTCTGTGTCCTCCTAAAGGCTAATTGTTAAACTTGTTTCTCCTTTCTAAAAACTGGGCTGTATACAGTCAGTGGTATTATTTGATTTGCTCTGAGCTCTTACTTTGAGTCACCATCTAGAAAAGTTCAACTATAGAAAGTTCAAGTATTTCTCCTAATGAAGAAAGGGAAAAATAGAGATAGGCCTAGCTATAGTTTCCTTCTGGGGCCTTGCGGCAGACTTCCTCTCCATAGTTACCTCCTGTGGTGTTTGTATATACAGTCCCTTTTAATAGATGAAAACGGGGGAGGAGGAGGAACGTGAAGGTTAATGAAGTATATGTCTTATTTTTCCTGTTAACTCTTATTCATTCTAAATTTGTGTCTCCTGGAAATCCACTTGTCTCTTCCTTTCCGGTTGTTCTGGAGTTATTTTTCTGTACATAATAGCAGGGATGACACTAATGGTAGGCTCAGGTGTTCCCTTTATAAATATGACTATTACTCTTGAAAGCATTTCAGGACAGTGTTCACATCTGTGAGCAGGAGTAGTTAGTAGAGGGAGCAGTCCTTTTTAAGCAAGGAAGGAAAGCCTTTTTGGCCAGGGCAGCTAACTGAGGGTTCTTTCCCATCCATTTTCCTGTGTCAGGCTAATTCTTGTATTAATAAATACTCTTTGCTTCCCCCTTTAAAAAACTCAGTTACTAATGCAAATCCCCCTCAGCATAGTTCTCTGGATTAGGCCCTCTTTTCTATCTTTCCATAGTGGCTGTACGAATGTACATTCCCACCAACAGCATATAAGAGTTCCCTTTTCTCCACATCCTCTTCTGCTTCTGTTATTTTTTGTCTTTTTGATAATAGCCATTCTAATTGGGATGAGATGCTATCTCATTGTGGTCTTGATTTGCATTTCTCTGATGATTAGTGATGCTGAGTATTTTTCCATATATCTGTTGGCCATTTGTATGTCTCCTTTTGAGAAACATTTATTCGTGTCCTTTGCCCACTTTTTAATGTGATTTTGTTTTTTTGTTTTTCTTTTTGGTGGTTGAGTTGTTTGAGTTCCTTGTGTATTCTGGATGTTAATCCCTTATTGGATGACTACTTTGCAAATATTTTCTCCCATTCAACAGATTGTCTCTTCATTCTGTCTCTTGTTTCCTTTGCTATGCAGAAGCTTTTTAGTTTAATGTAGTCCTATTTGTCTGTTTTTTATTTTTGTTGCCTGTGCTTTTAAGGTCTTAGCCAAAAAATCTTTGCCTAGACCAATGTCCTAAAGTGTTTCCTCTATGTTTTTTTCTAGTAGTTTTATAGTGTTGAGTCTCACGGTTAAGTTTTTAATCCATCTTGAGTTGAGAAGTAGTGGTCCAGTTTCATTCTTCTGTGTATGGATACCCAGTTTTCCCAGCACTATTTATTAAAGAAGGAAGTCCTTTCCCCAATGTATGTTCTTGGCTCCTTCATCAAAAATTAGTTGGCTGTAATTATGTGCATTTATGTCTGGGTTCTCTATTCTGTTCCATTGGTGCATGTGTCTGTTTTAATACTAATTCCACGCTATTTTGGTTACTGTAGCCTTGTATTATATTTTGAAGTCTGGTAGTGTGATGCTTCCAGCTTTGTTGTTTTTGTTCAGGATTGCTTTAGCTATTCAGGCTCTTTTTTAATTCCATACAGATTTTAGGATTATTTTTTTCTATTTCTGTGAAAAATGACATTGGTATTTTGATAGGGATTGAATTGAATCTGTAGGTTGTTTTGGGTGGTATGGTCATTTTAATGATGTTAATTCTGATCCATTAGCATGGAATGTCTTTCTATTTGTATCCTCTTTGGTTTCTTTCATCAGTGTTTTGTAGTTTTCATTGTAAAGGTCTTTCACCTCCTTGGTTAAATTTATTCCTAGGTATTTTATTTTACTTAATTTCTGTAGTTATTTTAAATGGTATTGCCTTCTTGATTTCTTTCTCATCTAGTTAGTTATTGGTGTATATGTTGATTTTATATCCTGCAACTTCACTAAATTTATTTATCAGATCTCAGAATTTTTTGGTGTAGTCTTTAGGTTTTTCTAGATAAAAGATCAATGTCATCTGTACAGAGGGACAATTTGACTTCTTCTTTTCCAATTTGGATCCCTTTTATTTTTTTCTCTTATCTGATTGCTCTGGCTAGGACTTCCAGTACTATGTTGAATAAGAGGGGTGAAAACTGGCATCCTTGTCTTATTCCAGTTCTTAGAGGGAAGACTTTCAGCTTTCCCCATTTCAGTATGATATTAGCTGTGGGGTGGTCATATATGGCCTTTATCATGTTGAATTATGCTCCTTCTGTGCCAAGTTTGTTGACAATTTGTATTATGAAGGGATATTGAATTTTATCAAATGCTTTTTCTGCACCTGTTGAGATGATCATATGGTTTTTGTTCTTAATCCTGTTGAGGTGATGTATCATGTTTATTGATTTGCATATGTTGAAACTTCCTTGCATCCTTGGGATAAAATCCACTTGATCATGGTTTATTATCTTTCTGATGTGCTATTGGATTTGGTTTGCTAGGCTTTTTTTTTTTTTTTTTGTGAGACAAGGTCTTACTCTATTGCCCGGCTAGAGTGCAGTGGTATCGTCATAGCTCATTGCAACCTCCAACTCCTGAGCTCAAGCAATCCTCCTGCTTCAGCCTCCCGAGTAGCTGGGGCTATAGGCATGCACCACCACGCCTGGCTAATTTTTCTATTTCTTGTAGAGATAGGGTCTTGATCTTACTCACACTGGTCTCAAATTCCTGGCCTCAAGCATTCCTCCTGTCTCTGCCTCCCAAAGTGCTAGGATTACAGGCGTGAGCCACTGCACCAGGCTTGTTTGCAAGTATTTTGTTGAGAATTTTTGTGTCTATGTTGATCAGGGATATTGGTCTGTAGCTTTCTTTTTTGTTGTATTCTTACTTGGTTTTGGCATCAGGGTAATGCTAGTCACATAGAATGAATTTGGGAGAATTCTCTTCAATTTTTTGGAATAGTTTGAGGACAATTATGTTAGGTCTTTTCTGTAACTTTGGTAGAATTCAGCTGTGAAGCCATCCAGTCCTGGACTTTTCTTTGTTGGGAGACTTTTTATTACTGATTCAATCTTGGTAAGTTGTATGTGGTGAGGAATTTATCTGTGTCCTCTAAGTTTTCTGGTTTGTTAGTGTATCATTGTTAATTATAATCTCTGATGATCTTTTGTAATTTTGTGGTATCAGTTGTAGTGTTTCCTTTTTCATTTCTGATTTTTATTTGGGTCTTTCTTTTTTTCTTGCTTAGTCTAGCTAGTGGTTTATTGGTTTATCTTTCATAAAACCAACTTTTCATTTCATTGATGCTTTCTATTTTTGTTTTAGTCTTCATTTTGTTTAGTTTTGCTCTGTTCTTTTTCTGTCTTTCTACTAATTTTGGGTTTGGTTTGCTCTTGCTTTTCTATTTCCTTGAGGTGCATCATTAGATTATTCACTTGAAATCTTTCCACTTTAATGTAGGCATTTACTGGTATTAACTTACCTTTTAGCATTGGTAAGGTTTTGGTATGTTGTGTTTCTAATTTTGCATTTGTTTCAAGAAATTTTTTATTTCTTCCTTAATTTCTTCCTTGGCCCAGTGACTATTCAGGAATATGTTGTTTAATTTCAATGTATTTATACAGTTTCTGAAGTTCCTCCTTCCTGAGAAGATACTAGATATGATTTTGATTTTTAGAAATTTGTTGAACCTTGTTTTGTAGCATAATATCTCTTGTATCCTGGAGAATGTTTTGTGTTCTGATGAGAATGTGTATTCTTTAGCTGTTGGATGAAGTGTTCCACAAATGTCTGGTAGGTCCATTTGCTCCAAAGTGTAATTTAAATCTAATGTTTTCTTGTTAATTTTCTCTCTAGATGATCTATCTAATGCCTAGAGTGGGATGTTGAAGTCCCTATTATTGCACTGGGGTCTCTCCCTTTAGATCTAGTAATATTTGCTTTATATATCTGGGGGCTTCAGTGTTGGGTGCATATATGTTTAGAATTGTTATTTCCTCTTGCTGAATCATATTTTTGTCTTTTTTTACTGTTTTTGACTTAAAGGCTGTTTTATCTGATATAATTATAGCTACTCCTACCCACTTTTGGTTTCTGTTTGCATGGAATACCTTTTCCATCCCCTTACTTTCAGTCTAAATGTGTCTTTACAGATGAGTTTCTTGTAGTTAGCATGTAGTTGGTTCATGTTTTCTTATCCATTCAGACAGTCTGTATCTTTTAATTGCAAAGTTTAATCTCTTTAAATTCAAGGTTATTGATATGTGATGGCTATTCCTATCATTTTATTGCTTGATTTCTGGTTGTTTTGTATATCCTTTGTTCCTTTCTTTCTCTTACTGTTTCTCATTGTGGTTTGATGGTTTTCTGTAGTGGTAACATTTGAGTCCTTTCTCTTCCTTATTTGTGTGTTTGCTCTACCAATGGGTTTTAAACTTTTGTGTGTTTTCATAATGGTAGGCATTGTCCTTTTGCTTGTAGGTGCAGGACTCCCTTAAGCATTTCTTGTAGGGGTGGTTAGTGGTGATGAATTTCCTAAGCTTCTACCTGACTGGGAAAGACTTTGTTTCTCCTTTATTTATGAAGGCTAACTTTGCTGGGTATAGTATCTTTGACTGACATTCCTCTGCCCCCTTCTGTACTTTGAATATATCATCTCATTCTCTCCTAGCCTAGAAACCTGGTTAGTCTGATGGGGGTTCCTTTATAAGTGACTAGACGCTTTTCTCTTGCTGTTTGTAGAATTCTTTGTTTTTGACTTTTGACAGTTTGACTATAATGTGTTATGGAGAAGACCTTTTTTGAATTTTATGTATTTAGGGATCTCAAGCTTCCTGTATTTGGATGTCTAAATCTCTTGCTAGACTTGGGAAGTCTTCAGCTATTACTTCATTAAATATGTTGTCTGTCCCTTTCATTTTCTCTTCACCTTTTGGGACAACAAAAATTTGAGTATCTGATTGCTTTATGTTGTCCCATATGTCACATAGGCTTTGCTTACTCGTTTTTATTCTTTTTTCTTTTTGTCTGTCTGGGTTATTTCAAAAGACCTGCCTTCAAGTTCTGACATTCTTTCTTCTGCTTGAAGCTATTGTTGAAGCTTTCAAATGTATTTTGTATTTCATCAGTGAATTCTTAAGTTCCAGAATTTGTTTGTTTCTTTTTTATATGTCTTTGGCAAACAACTCATTCATATTCTGAACTGTTTTTCTGATTTCTTTGTATTATTTGTGTTGTATCTTACTGAGCTTCTTTAATATCATTATTTTGAATTCTTTTTCCAAGATTTCATAAGTTTCTTTTGTATTGGAATCTGTTGCTGGAGAATTACTGTGTTCCTTTGGAAATGTCATATTTCCTTGCTTTTTCAGTTTCTTGTGTCCTTACATTGATATCTGTGTATCTGGTATAATAGTCAATTCTTCCAGTTTTTTTGAATTTGCTTTCACAGGGGAAGGGCTTCTTCCTGAAGATTTATCTATGGTGTTGATTAAGTAGGGCACTTTGGTTTTGATTTTGGGTGCATGTAGTAATGTAGTCTGTATATGATTTCTTCGGCCGTAAACAGTGTTAGTAGTGTCTGATTTTTTTTAGTGGCATAGGGTGTGGTTTTTAGTTCCTGTGGTGGCTTGCTGAGGATGGGGACATTAGGTGGGCCAATCCTCAGGGCCTCAGTGATGGCAGCAGTGGGCCGAGCATGCCTGTCCATGTGCCCAATGGTGGCGTATGCTGGTACCAGTGTTAGTGGGTCCAGGCAGGCTGGTTCCTGAGTTTCCAGGTGGCTTGCTCAGGTGCTGGCAGGAGCAGCAGTAGGCTGGACGGGTGGGTGAGTGTTTGGGCCTATGGACAGTGGGTGTGGTGTCCGTGACTCTCCGACTCCCAGGTGGTCTGTGCTGGTGTCAGGGGTGGCTGGGTGGGCCAGTTCCCAGGCCTGCAGGTGGCCCGTGTGAATGGGTGTCAGCTGTGGTGATAGGAGCTGGCTAGGTGGGCCCAACCTCAGACCCCTAGGAGGAGTGTTCAGGTACCAATAGTGATAGATAAGGGAGGTTGATCTCCCAGCCCCTGGATGGTATGCTTGGGCACCTGGGGTGGGGGTGGAGCTAGGCTGGGGGCGCGCCTGTGCTCAGGCCACCACAGTGGTGTGTACGGGCACTGGCTGTGGCAGACAGGGGCAGGGTGATTCCCAGGCCTCTGGCAGAATGCTTGGGTGTAGGGGTGGCAGTGGCCGCACTTTGGCCCTGCAGCTGGGGGCAGGGGGTGCGAAAGCCTGTTCTCAGGGTGCTTGTAAATGTGAGGTCACTGCTAATGGCTTGCACTTCAGCTCTGGTGGCAACAGCCAGCTGTGGTTCTGGCTGTATGCAGAGGATGTCAGTGGGGCTCAGAGATGTACAGGTGCGGGGACTCTTGGGCTCCAGGGCAGGATGCATTCTGGTGGCGGCTGGGCTCTCAAAATGGCACCTTTTGTAGCTGCTTATGACTGGGAGCTCCCTCTCTGGAGCAGCTGCATGGTCTCCAGGCAGTACCCTGTTAGTCTCCAGGCCTGTGTGGGTTACGGGACTCTCCTAATGGCTCGGATTGCAGGAGTCTGCACTGGGAGTGTGGACCACTGCGGGTCACTCACCTACTCTTTACCGGCATTGGAAGCCTCCCCAGCCAAGCGGCAATCTTGCTTTCCTCTCCTTCCTTGCTTTAGGTGTTTCCTGCCACTTCTCTTGAATTCCAGTGTTCTCTCTTAGGTGATCTATTGGAAGTATGCTTATCTACTACTTTGGTTCTACTTTGTGGAGGCGGCGAGTACCACATTCTTCTAGTCAGCCATCTTAAAGCTACTCCATTGTTTTCTACTAAATGGCTTGCTCTCCTTGAGTAACCATAGCTTTTGCTTCCTTAGTTTTGTAAATAATCTGTCATGTATCCATTAGGTGCTTTCTACAACTTCTAAAACTAGAGAGCTCCTTCATACTTCCAGGATAAATTCCAGAGGGGAACACAGCCCAGCAGATCTCTGGGGGAGGCCTGGTACAAGTCATCTAGTGAGTGCCCTCTCAGAAGGCAGGGCTGCGTGGTCCAGATAGGGCTGCCTTCGCACTTGTCTGTGAATAGAAGGTTTCCCCCAGAAGGGGAATTTGAAAGTAACAGGCACTGCTAGTGAGCTTGTTTGATACCACACACAGTAGTGGTCAAGGAGTTCTGTAAGTTATTTATAACTCTTAAAAAGTACACATCCGAATGCCTTACTTAGGATAGGTTTAGTGAATACATACTTGGCAAGTGGCATATATATGGGGAAGGGGGAAGAGTGGAGTTTGTAAAGGCAGGGACCTACAGATACACAGCCTTCTTAGTATTAAATTTGTCATTAAAGCGTGAGCTCTGTCCCTATAGCTAGTTGTAATAGAACAGTGCTGAGAAGCTTCAGACATTGAACTTCTCTGAGGCAGAGAAAGCTGGAGGAATGGAGACTTCCTGTTAAAGGAAGTCATACCAAGTATTTGCTTTGCCCAAAATCAAGGTGGAGCTACAGAAAGAAAATCACTGTGTTTTGTTGAACCTACTCATATAGGAGATTTTGGGCTATCGACATGGGAGGAGAGAAGCCAAAGTCCAGAGTTCTGGGCATGTCCACTGTGGAGCTCAGGTGACCCAAGGTCCAAGAAACTCAGCATGTCTACTTGCTTGGGCTCTCCTGAAATGGAAGTCTTCACAGGAAGAGCAGACTGTCTGAGGTGCCAGGCCTTCACAGTGCTACATGGAGCATCCTGGCCCTGGTGCAGGCACACAGGAAGCACATTGAAACAGCCAGCGTCACCCATGGCCTGAGAATTGTTCTGTGGCCAGAGACTGCACTCAAGTCAATCATTAGTCAGCAGAGAAGCCAAAGCCTACAGTGAAAGGTCGGCTGTAGAACCACAATCAGGGAATCCCAGAACCCTCTCAGGATGAAAGAATTCCTGGGTCCACGGTGTCTTACTGACGGGGGAAACATCTATTCTTGGGTAGATGTGTAAGGAGAAAACCAGCTACTTACAGGGGTAAAGGTTTCACCTGAAGTATTGGAGCTTATTTGATTACCGATCCATAAGTGAATGGTAATTCTTTTCACTCGGATGTTAGGGAAGAAATTTGGGCAAAATAATACATATGACTGCAGGCTACCTGGAATCAAAGTCAGGGTTGTTTGGAAGGAAAATATTGTTAGAGGGATGTTTTGAGTTGTAAAGACCTTGAAAATCCTATCTCTGAGTTTCTTTTAGGTTGCAAGTACAAAATGGGACTAGCTTAAGTCAGTTTTGGAGTTATTTTTTTCTTGTTTTGTCCTAAGCAAAGAGTGTTCCCTAAGATGCGTGTATTCATAAGTGTTTGTAATTCCTAGGTATTTATTTTTATAGTCTGAAAAAGCTATGCTTTTAAACTTTGTATCAAAGGCAGCTAAATAACCAAATGGGGACAGCTGAACCTTTTGACAATAATATCCAAACCTTGCTTTCATCTGCAGTCAAGGAAATTTTCTCCTTAAAACAAATAGCTTCCAGTGGAGATAGAAATAAAGTGAATCCTGAGACAAGGTTCTTACTTATTTTCATAGCTTTAAGCATCCATAAAAATAAGGACTCGCAGCAAAGTAGTAGCACTTAAACTAGCAAATGAGTCAGAGTCAGTTAAACAACTGGTATGCTCTTTTAGAACAGGATGCTTATACTAAGCAGCTGATAAAATTAGCCCCTGGGTCTTTGCCAGCTGCTGGAAACTGAACACCTGCAGCAGGGCCCAAAGAACTGGGAGTGGATCTGTGTGGCTACTTTCAATAGGCAGTGGCCACGGGCAGAGCCATGTGGGTTATTTGAAGACTGCATTAAGTCTATAGTCATAAATTATGGAACAGAATCTTAAAAGTGGATGCTAAAAATTGTTATTAGATAGAAATTAGGCAGTTTTCATTTGTCTTAATGAGAGCAGATTGACTTTAAAAGAGTTGTTTCTTACATAACAATTGTTAGGTAGGGATGCACCTGAAGTCACAGGCAGGCTGACACAGGAAAGGTAAGTTCTCAGGTCTGATTAGTATATAGGTAAGTAAAAGACCTTAAACCGGGTACAGGTGCTATTGAAATACACTCCTTTGCTGGATCATGACTAAACCACAACTTGTATTATTTATTTGGGCAGCATATTATATACATTTATAAGTACAAATTATTTAGTCTCAGTTGCCCTGTTAAATAGTTTGAGGCTAGCAGAGCTCTCAAGTAAATTGGTGAAATAATTAAATAGTCACTAGATAGGGCAAGGGCAGCCTGTGCCCAGAATGCCAGCAGTTTTAGCCCAAGACTCGGAACTGATGACAACACCAGCCTTTGACAGTCAGAGTTATAATCTAAACTGTGAGGGGAGGAGCTGCCCATGAAATCCTGTCTAGAAAGTCATAAACAAGGACCCTTGCCTTGTTTACAATTTAAAGGGTGGTGTAGCTAGATTGGTAATAAATTCTTGTAAACAGAAGTTACCAGGGCAACAGTTTTCCGGTTTTTTCCCTTTGTTTAAAAGGATTAATCTTTAGTCATTAATACAAGAATGCTTGCCTAAAAGTCTTATTTCATATATAATACTTTAATAATCATTTAAATGCCAACCCTTCAGCGGTGTGGTGACACTTAATATAAAATACAGTTTTAAGTTGATATGTTAAATATTTTACTTTTATCTTTTCTATTAGCTTTATCTTCAAGCCAGGATGAAGGGAGACTGGGCAAGACTCTTACGCCCCACGCTGCAGTTTGGTCTGGTTGCTGTATCCATTTACGTGGGCCTTTCTCGAGTTTCTGACTACAAACACCATTGGAGTGATGTGTTGACTGGACTCATTCAAGGAGCTCTGGTTGCAATATTAGTTGTAAGTATACAGGGCCTACATGTTGATATTGCTAAGCTTTTGGATAAACAAACAGAAAAAAAAAATCCCCAGTGAGAAAACTACCCAAAGGCAGAGATTATGGTTCAATAATTCCTAGTGGGTAAGAATCACGTGTTATTAAGTCATTTTTAGGATAGACAACAGGTAAAAACTAGGTTACTCTTTTGCAAGTTATAAAAAATCCTAGTATTTTTATTGTAAAAGGCTCTTGCTATAAACGGTTTTCTTTTTGGTATGAATTGAAAAAGCTAATTTACATGAAGTTAATAACTCTAAGTGTTGGCAGAATGAAGCTGTTTGCTGAAGACATAGCAAAGCAACTCTCAATTTGGAATAATCTCCTTTAAAAAGAGAATCCCTATTAGCCACTAATTTTTTATATCCTTAAACTGTACCCCTCCAATGTACATACCTTGTTTATTTTAGGAAGCTGCTTATTGCAACTTTGTATATGGTTTTTCTAAATACAACTTGTTCTATCTATATAGGCCGTGTATGTATCAGATTTCTTCAAAGAAAAAAGTTCTCCTTTTAAAGAGAGAAAAGAGGAGGACTCGCATACAACTCTGCATGAAACACCGACAACCGGGAATCACTATCGGAACAATCACCAGCCTTGAAGGGCTGCATGGTGCCCAGGTGAAGCTGGCCTGCTTTCTAAAATTGCAACCAGAAGGCAAGAGGATGCCTTTCCTCCCAGTGTACAGGCCTTATGGACTGCTGCTGCTATGCCTCTTGGATGCCCACTTTATCGTGTGTATATAGTTACATTTAACACAATGGTTATCTAATAGCTCTGAGTTCATTAAAAAATTTCAAGCCTTCCACCAAAACACTGCCCCACCTATACATTTTTTTATTAAAAAAATGTAATGCTTATGTATAAACGTGTATGTAATATGCTTTCACAGAATGTTTGATTGAAATGTAATAATACACATTAAAATGAGGATAACCCTCTTGAGATGGGAGAAGCAAATCAACACTTGTAGGCATTTGTAGTCAACTGTAATCACACAGGTGGTGAATAATCTCAAGTCCCACATTCCTTTAGCTGACTCTTTACAAGTAGAGGCTGGCAGCAAACACAATATCTCTCTTGATTTTGGTGATCCCTAAGAGAAAAGATAATAAGGTTTAAGCTTTCAAGACCACAAAACATCTACTTCTCTCTACTGGGGTTGTAAAAAGACAGCACAGCAATCCTGATTAAACTGGTTGAAAGAGCAGCCTGAAAATAAAAAAAATCTGCTGGACACCTAGGGCAATTCACAGCCAGCTCAGGGAGGAGGAACACTTAGAAACCAGGCCTCTGTTCTTTTGATTTTGAGGTACTCCATGGGGAACGGTGGTGTCTAAAACTGTTCAGAACGACAAATTCTGGGAAGGACCAAACTGTCAAAAGAAGTGAGTTGATCCAAAAGCTTGGATTTTCAACCTATATTAATATGTTTCCAATTACCATGTGAAATTCTTTCTGTATTAAGGCAGGACAAGTATAAATTTTATTTATAACTTTTATATATTTTTTATTTTTAAGAAAGAATTATTCCTAATCAATGCTGCCTTTTTTTTTTTTTTTTTGCCCTAAGAGCCATGGTGTCAGCCTAGCTCACAGCAACCTCAAACTCCTGACCAGTCTCAAGCAATCCTTCCTCCTCAGCCTCCCAGAGTGCTAGGATTACAGGTGTGAGCCACCATGCCCAGCCTATAACTTATTTTTAAAAACCTTCATACCTACACTTAAACCCTGAGTGATTAAATAGGCCTGCCTCTATCAATAATGTGGAACCGTTTCTACAAACTTCTTAAGACACTAAGTTGTTAGCAGAAATCACTAGCATCAACTGGCTTGGAGCAACAATGTGGTTGCCTTCGTTGATGCTTTAACTTGTGGTCCTTTTTCTTGGTCAAGATTCATTGGAAATGACAAAGCTATTCACAAGCATGTTTATGCCCCCTGCCCCGACTGCCTCATCACTACCACCCTGGTCTAGCCATCCTTTCTTGATCTGGTCTCCTGGCTTCCACCTTGCTACTCTACAGACTTGCTCCCAATGCAACAGCATTATAATTATATATATATTAAAAATATATAAATATATACACAAATTATAACATACATAAATATATCATAGTCTTTTATAATTCTTATAGGAATTAACCTTGTATTATAAAATCCAAGTGACAGCACAACACTCCTATGCTCCAAAACTCCAATCACTAGAGTAAAAAGCCTGGGCCTAAGAGCTACACGATCATTTCCTTTCTCCCTCTCACCAGTGCTACTCTACTCACTCTGCTCTAGCCACACTGGCCTCTTGCTGTCACTCAAGTATATCAAGGGCCCAACTACCACCTCCACCCCAGAACACCTTATCCACCCCTCAATTCCCTAGTGCTTCAAACAGTGACTGTCACATAGTAAGTGCACAATAAGTATATGTAAATGATACATATATAAAATCTCAACTTTTCCCCCACACAAACACTAAAATGTCACAGAAACACTAGCAGATGGCACTAGGTGACAATCCAGTGAACATCATCAAAATGTCCTCCTAGGTTTTGGTCGAGGGCTCAAGTCTCACAAGATTTGCCTAATTTTTAGAAAAAGCTTATGAATTAGATACTGACCTTCTGCAAATTTATTTTCCAGCTCAGTGTTTCCAATGGCTTTTGCTGCTTGACACATTTGTCGAAGCAGTTCTTCCAGGCGCCTCATACAACGAATTATGCTGCCTGGACAGAAGAGAAACAAATCACTTGTTAAATGGAAATAATCAGGAACAGCAGAATTTTTGTTATGAGGCAAGGCAGGAGAACATGGGATAATTATTAATAAGTAAAAAGGGATTTCCCATGAAGTAAATCAGGTAGTAAACTTGACTGGCTGCCTGCTAGGCGTCAGGAAGGCTACAAAGATGAAAGGTTTAATTCCTACCCTGGACTAATGGTAGAGACAGACATGGACTGATTAATAATGTGTAGACACTTGCTATTAAAAAGGCAGGTAAACAAAATGCCCTGGGAGCAGAGGAGAGAGAAACTTTGGGTGAAGGCTGGCAAAGATGACTTTCAATCTGTGTCTGTAAGAATGAGGCACTCTCTGTCAGGCAACGACAAAGGCAGGCCACTGAAACAATGCAGAAAAGCCTGACAAACTGCAGCTATTCAAGGACCCTCAGTGTGGCCCACTTAGGCATGTAAATACCGCCCATACTGTCCTGAAGAGAGAATGCAACAGAGTTTTAAGCAGGAAAGTAACAGATCAGATTTGTCATTTTAAAGGTGCAATCACTCATTCTTGATCGCAGACTCTTTCATCAGTGCTTTACGCAGTGTGTCCTCAAGGAAGCGCAAAAGAGACCACCATTTTCCTCTGGGTCTCGACTCTCTGAGAAAAGTGTTTGTATTGATGCTGAAGCTGTAAACATAGTTTTACTTTTGTCAGACTTGGGCAAGGAGGGGCCTGAGATCCCTACCTGCCTGAATTTAAAACTCTCAGGACTTCATTTTTATTATCTGCAATGCATTAGGAATACCAGTTCTCAACATGCAATCTGTAGGAACAATGAACTCACACTTTAGGTGTTTATTAACTCCTTGCAACACTGGAATAAATCATTAACATTCATCAAGTTCTTATATTCGTTGCTTAATGTTGAGAGTTACTTCTTACCTTTTAATGCCATCTACATTATGCATGTGTTCCAATGTGCCCCAAGGGGGAAAAACAGCTAAGTGATTTAACTCGTAAAGAATGGAATTTGAGCTTGGACAAGGGCAAAAGTATAAGCTGTTTACCTAACAGCACAGTCCAGCGGGAAGTTCACATGCACATGCCGAGCACCTTCTCTTCCAGGGGGCATCCCAGGAGCCTGAGGAATATCATGCCAATGCCCTGGACCAATAAGGATAAAATGTCTAGATTCTGAACACACCTACGGGCCACAGCAATGAGAACACAAAGATGCTATTTCAGGCAGTAGTAGCTTTATGGGATGAGACTGGTCAAAGGGGAGGACCACCACCAACATATAGGCCCTTCAAAAGAGAAATGGTGATGTCCCAGTTAAAAGGATACCATCTCCTACATGTAGGATGTTAACCTACTTGAGCCGTAGTTCAAAAGAGTGAGCTGAGGAAAGTGTTGGAGAAAACCTCCAGTCCTCAATTACAGTGTTTCCACTAGACAACTGTACAGTTATTTAGCTCCTGGCACAGGAAAGCTCATTAGATGAGAGTCAATAGCAAAAAGCAGTAACCAGAACAGAGAAACAAATTCCATAAAATTCAACCATCAAACACTAGGGTCAAGACTGATACCTTGCACATCACACCCTGAGGGCTTTATTGTATTCTAGGAGAGTAATCGATGTTTATAAAGACATTCAGGCATCAAGGAAAGGTGAAATTAAGTTGACTATGTTTTGGGAAAAAATCAGTGATGCCCAACATTTTCTGAGCACTGATTTTATGGCTGGTCTGTACTCTATATTTTATGTGAATTTTCTCTTGTTTAGTCCTCACAATTCCATGAGAGAAGTACTGTTACAAAGAGAGAAAAGAAGTTCAGAGAAGTGACATATATCATTTGACCAAGGTTAGAGTCAGGATTCAGGATGTGAATCAGGCACTAAAATTCTAGAGCTTAAGAATTAAACCACATTACATGATAGAACCTCACACAGAAATGATTTATCTGAATTTTCTAAATTTTCTATAACATATATTACTTTTGTAAATTTCAATTTATAATTACATTCAGTTTGTATATTTAAAATAAGAAAATATTATAAATACTTTAACAAATGACAAGTAGGTTCCAGTCAGTTGAAGGGTCTTGTTTTCTGAATTTGGCAATTAGACAGTCATTAGTGACTTGTGGTAATTTCAGTGAGAGGGCATGAGATTACTGTGGACTAAGAAGGAAATGGGAGGTAAGGAACTGACCATGGTCTTTCCTTGACTACGCTTTCCCAGAGCCTGGCATTAAAAGGAATGAGGGACTGACGTGGTGACAACAGCCAACCATATAACTGTTAATAAAAATGACAGCAGCTAACATATATTGAATGCCATGTGCCAGGCACTGTGCTAAAGGCTCTACATGCATTATGTTATCCTCACAATGAGGTAGGAGCCATTATCCTCCCCAAAGAAACTGAGACACAGTTAAGTAAAACCTGCCCAGGATCATTCTCTAGTGGGTGAGCAGGATTTAAGCTCAGGATTTGTGCTCTTAACCATTATGTTGATAGCTGGAGAAGGCGTGGATGAGAAATTTAAGCATATTTATATGCCAAAATGGCAGCAGAAAGGATGTGAGGCAAGATTGAGGAGTGGCAAAAATCGTGGAGGAAATTCCCCAGGACTCAGAGCAACAGGAGGAATGGTCTTTCCCTCTGAGCAGGAAGGAATAAGGAAAAGGGAGGCATGCATGTGAGTTTCTAGGTAAAAAGACATGCCTAACAGCTTCTCCCTTCCTTATGAAGCAGGAGTGATGAGCTAGATAGCTGGTAGTGGAGTTTAGGTAGACTCTTGAGGAAAGAAGTGAGGATCTAGATGTGCCTCTAAGAGAAGAGGCAGAGGAAGCCCAGAAAGAAATCCTGCATAGAAGACAAGAGTCTCTGGAGTAAATAGACCTGGAACTGCATTTCGGCTGTGTCATTTACTACCTGAGGGACTGTACTCACAAAGTAGTACTAACCAGTTGTGGGAAAGACTAAATGAGGTTAACACATATAAAAAGTGCCTGAGCACTTCATACACATAGCTGGTGCTCAGTCATTATTTACTACTACTAACTACTATTACTAGGAAAGTTTGATATAATTCTGAGGTTAGAGACTATGGCTCTTGGTGGCACCAATCCATACAATTTAATTTTCCTCCAGTAGAACACTTCTGCAAAAATATAGGAGTAGAGAAAGATAATTATTAGATTGATCCAGGCTAGTGATGCACAAGGTAGAAGCAAGAACAATCCCAGTTGCTTCCTAAATCTATTTCCATGGCCAGAAAAAGGGAATTCTCTGATGGGCCCTAAGAGAAGGTTCTCTCTAAGTAGAATGGCTGTGTCCTCTCCACGGCAAGCCTCCGAGAGAATGAGGAAGTGGTTATGTGATACCCACCCAGAGCTTACTTCCCGTTATTGAAGCAACTCATTCTGACCTGAATAAACTATTTCAAGGTTTTGATAATTAACAGAACAAATGAAAAATAAAGAGACTTCTTATCCTAGTAGCCTTTAACAGAGAAAACAGTGATTTCACAGAAGACGCTGTTTCCAAGTAGGAGACGACCGAGTCACTGGCCACTCCAACATTCCTACTACCATTTTACAAATGAAAAATGGAAGAGGTGGTTAGTGCCTTTCAAGTTCAGGTTAATGACTTTAGATTTAGAAGTAGAAACCAAGTCTCCTGAACCGCCATTTGAAATAGTGGAGACAACTGTCTGTATTGGCTACTCTTTAGAGCAATGGCTTCCCTTTCGACCTTGGGGCTAAGAGTTCATGGAAGAAGAATCTTGGACCTTTACAAGGTGGAACCTTGTAAAAGTTGAAGATACTGGGGTTCTTTTTGTTTGTTTTGGTTTTTTCCCGCTATGAACTTGCCTGAACAAATTAACTGTAGAATGAACAGACAAGGATCAGTGAAGGAGAAAGCTCAGTTAATGGCCTAAGTGAGAACAAAAATTAAAGGTCTTAATGGCACATGAAGGACAGCTACCCGAGGTGAGATAAGGAGGATAAAAATGCACAAAACACTTTGAGGTTATAATATAGGAAGGGACAGGACTGAAAGCAAAACCATGTGGCAAACACAACACACCAGCTTCACAAATAGAGTAAAGAAAGGGTTACCCTATTCCCCAGGACAGAAGGCAGGGCAGCCAGATGGCCACGAGCCGTTCCGGAACCAGAAGGCAGCATCCCCAGCTCCACTGGTAAATTCATGGTTTGACAAATGGACAGCACCTTTATCTCTTCCCCTGGATGGGACAAGATTTCAGCTCCTACTTGCCCCTTCCATTGGGTGCTCTTGTACAGGGTGGCAGTCATAAAGGCAGCTGGGAAGCTACACCCCTCTGATCCTCTAACTTCTCATTAAACCTTCTGCTATCATTCGTTCAAGTACCAGTAGGAAGCACTAGTGAGTCTGCTTCAGCCCTGATGACATGGTTCTAGATGGTCCATGTATGATTTTTCTGGTATTATGATAATCACTTGTAGACCCACAGTGATATCTTTAAAGATAGTATGTACAAAATTCAATTGTGAGCATATCACCCAGGTTTTTGCTGTACCACCTTTAACTTATATAAATGAAAGCCACTCTCACTTATTTTTTATAAATAGGCCATAGTTATAAAAATAAAATACTACAAAAATAAACTGTTCTAGCTAGATACTACAGTGCCAACAAAAAGTTGATAACGCAGATATATTACAGGGATCTGAAACTCAACATTTCCAAAAAGTAAACTCATTACCTTTCCTTCCAAATCTCCTCTATTAATTAATCTATGAAAAAAGTTCAGTTTACTCACTTAGATAATAATCCCTACTTAATGGGTTATTGTAAAAAATGAATGAAATAATGTGTGCAAGGTGCTTAATAAGTTTCAACAACACAATAGGAGATCAATAAATGTTGGCTCTATTTATTTCTGTTCTCAGCTACTAGGAACACAAGGCTCCAATACTGCCTTGCAATGAAAGAGGAAATACAGTTGCAGAAACTTCTGGGTGTCTAAAGAGAGGGTAGCTGTTGGGATAGAGAAAGTAATTAATGTCATATTACCTATGTAATCAGATACTAAATGTTATCCAAAGAATTTTATTTGAAGGGAATTAAATTAAGTAGTGGCTTAAAATGTACATATATGGCCTTTTAACAAAAGAACACAGCAGATTCTCACAGGTCATTTAGGATTGAAATCAAATCCTTTACAAAGTCTTCTGCTATCTATGTAGGGCATCAAAAAGCCAGGCACACTCTCTCACAAACATTGTTCTGACTGATTTCAAATGTGTATCAAGAAACACATCTGATATTGTTTCAGTATTTCTACAAACTTAAGTACCTCATGTTAATAATTAGAATCTGTAAAAGTTAGCAGAGACCAAACCATATAAAGTAAATTATTAAGATAAACTAGAGGTGGCGATGGGTAAAGTCACAACTAATGGAGGCGGAGCGCACTGTATGGGGGAAGGGCACACTTGGAGCCCTGGCTTGGGTAAGGCAAATGCATTACATGTCACCAAAATGTTTGTACCCCCATAATATCCTGAAATAAAATAAAAGAATAAACTAAAGGCAAGTAAACACACATCCAGGCTAGAGAGCACTGTCATGTCATACTTTGTAAACACTTTGATTCAATTTCTGGAAAATTTGGTTCTGACACAGTTTCAGATAACAAGAGAACAATTAAGAAAACGAGGCCAGTAGGTACAGGGTTGCACACACAATGGCTGTGGTTGTTACCCACTAAGTCTCATCAACAAATCACTGTGTGTGCACAACACTAACCATCCACAGCTGCCTACAGCACAGAGGCTGCTCCCCCAAGGATTAATGAAGACTGCTGTTAAGTGGTGAATTATCTATCATCCTTCCTACCTGCTACAGTTCTCTGCAATCCAAGGGCTGTCCTTACTCCCAGCTTTGGAAATCATTCTACCTCATGAATTAGGACCAGCCTGACCAGGGGTTAGACAAAAGCTTCGAAGCCAGGACCCATCCCAGGCTATATGAAGCTGACCAGAAACAGAAATAAGCACACGAACCTAATGGTTTGTTACAAGTCTTTTCTTCTGGTCCTGCCAGAGTAGAAAAAGAAATTGAATTCTTTCTATTCACTGCTCTTTTATTTTTCCAAATAGTGGTAAAATACACAAAACATAAAATTCACCATTCTAACCATGTTAAAGTGTACAATTCAGTGTCACTGCCCTTTTTAAAATTTATTCAGGTTTACGTCATCATCCCAGAAGAACTCACACTGAGATATAATTCACATCCTACAAAAATTCTTTTAAATAAGCATAAAATCCAGCGGTTTTTCGTTGTGTAACCATCATCACTAATTTTAGAACATTTTTATCACCCCAAAAGAAACCCTGTTTCCATTAAACAGTCACACCCAATCCTCTCCTCGCAGCTCATGGCAACCACTAATCTGCTGTCTGTCTCTATGAATTTGTCCATTCTGGACATTTCATATAAATGAAATTACACAGTATGTGGCCTTGTATCTGCCTTTTTTCACTTAGTATGTTCAAGGTTCATCCATTGCAGCATGAATCAGTACTTTTTTTTCTTTTTTATAGCTGAAAACTGTATATTATATGAATATACCATAATTTATTTACCTGTTGAAGGACATTTGGGACTACATGCTTACATTTAAGGACATTTATAAACATCAGCCTTACCTGGTTCATGAACAAAATAGCATCATTCTCATGGAGGACAGAAAGTAGCAGATTTCCCTGAATAGTATTTCTGCTTTCAGCTCTCTGGCATTCCCTAAAGCAGTTCCCTACAGCTCATACCCTGACTCTACTTTAACACTCCTATCTAGTTCGGCCTGAAGTTAGGATCACATGTATATCCTGCAACTACTTAGCACTAAATCCCAGTTCAGGCCAAATCCTTTCTTGAGGGCAGAGACCGTTGCTCACCCTGTACTTAGCACAATGCCTCATTCCCACTAGGGTCTCAGAATTATTCATTAAATCACTAAGTATCAGGTACTAATTCCTAAGTAATTTAGCACTAAAACTGTGCCAAAATTTAAACATGGAAACAATACACATTAACGAAATGTTACTCTATTACTAGCAACAGTATTTTTGAAAAAGAAACCCACTAGAAAATCCCTTATGACACTGGTGTATCCTGTCCTAGTAAAGGGTAAAATTGCCATTTGAATTGGCATGAATGAGAACACGCAGTGGGGACAGAGTTGGCGAATACACTTCACAGCATGTGCTTTAAAAACCTACAGCAGGCAGAAGTAAACAGTGTCAATGGATAATTTGTCATGGAAGCTTTCCTGATGACACTTTTGCTCAGTGGAAAGCAACCACTTTGTCCATCCTTGTTTCATACCTAAGAGTACAATACTGTTTATGCAGAATCAGAGATACTAAATAAATAGTAATAGCTTCTGCCTTGGTCACAACAGAACTAACATAGATTAGCAGACTGAAACCCTAGGCATCAGCCCATACAAATATTTTAATTTAGTTTAATGGAAATGAAAAACAACTACATTCTATCATTTTTTCAGGGTGATAACAGAATAATTATTTATATAAAGTCTTCAAAATTTTTCAACTCAATCACAATATAAACTGTTCGCTTGCATCAGATGTCCTCCAAATACATGGTTTTAATCATTACGATGATAACTAGCTTCAGTTAATGTTTGAAGAACATTAAAACTACTTCTGAGGCTCAGGATATAAAATGATCAGACACTTTTATTTTCATATAAAAAGAAAATTAAGATCTTACTAGGAACAAATATGGTTTGAGCACAGCACAATAAAAAGTCCCAATGTAATTATCTCTGTCTGTAAAAATAAGAGACATACTGTACTATGGGCTAGAGCTTTGATTACGGTATTTTTCCAATCATATAAAGCATGTACAATAACAAGATGTGGAAAGAATGGCTATTCTGAAATGGAAGAACTAAATAACAAGGTAAAAATAAAAAAGAGGGAGAAATTGTATACTGGAAAAAGGAAATGCTACCCTAAGTAAATCAAGGTTCTCAGTTATTTTCTGATACTTATACCAAAAAAATAATTTTAGGAGCTAATCTACAGTCCATCTCCATTTCAGAAAGAATCTAATGGCACCCAGACCAGAAAAAACACAAAAATTGTGCTGATGTCAGACCCAATTTCAAGTTATAGCTACAAAACTGAACTACTCAAATTTTCAAACTTTGAAGATTTCAAGCAAACTGTGACGTAGAAACAGCCTCTGAGAAACTGAAAGGGGGCAGAACAGACTTCAGGATGCCAGTATGCTGTGGAAAAGGTCAACTCATAGGTGGCATCTGGTAAGAACCAAACTGTCTTCAATTTAACAGCTTAGGATTTATCTTCCATCCCGTGATAATGTTTCCATTTAAGCAGAAAGAACAGAAAAGTAATCCACAAAGACATCTTATAGGATTTATAATGGATTTATATGGATTTATAATGAATAAGATGTGTGTACATATATATATACACACACAATGAATAAAATATATGCAATACATAATTGTTTTTGTCATTGTGTTTTGACTTCTCAGAGCAGATATTATATAAACATGAACAATAGTTCATTAACAAGTCTTAGAATTATTTAGGCACAGAACAGTTATTAGTTTCATCCCTACATTCCAAAAAGTAGTCAGACTACAGAGTGGTGGTGCTATTGTCTTGGTGCCTCTGAAAAACACATGCTGTCGTACACAGACCTGGGTTCCTGTGTTCAGGTTAAGCAATGTTCACAGGTGAGGTGAGTTTAACATGCTTCCCTTGTCTCACACTCAACTGCTGCTACCCATCATGAACTACTAAGAGACCTTCTTACCATTCCTCCAAGCATGAATTATCTGTGGATGAGATGGCATAGTCCAGTGTAGGGTTTAAGGAATCTATAGGTGATCCAAAATTTAAGGATAAGCTGTTATGGGGCTTACATGAAGTTATCAACTATCATGTGTAGTCACAAAGACCAGGGTTCAAATCATGGTGCCATCACATTACATCGTATAATCTTTGCCAAAGTGTTTATCAAAGTCTCCTTGTGCAAAGTGGAGATGATAGTATCTATGCTAAATTGCTATTTTGGTGATTACATGTAAATTATATAAAGCCCCTAGTAGTGTCCAGCACATAGTAGTTACTTAATGAACAATGACCTTCCCAGTAATGGAATACAAGTAGTCAAAGAAGGATTTAGGACCATTTCACTAAATAAGTATTTAGTGGAGGCTTAAAAATTTAAAAGCTTTAAGGAAAGATACAAGATAGCATACCATAATTTAAAAATAATGTACTGTAAATGTTAACATTAAAAACCTTAAAAAAAAAAAACAACAAATCTTAAAACCCATAAAGTTCAATGTAGTGATGGCTCTTAGTTTAAAACTTTAATATTCTGTTGCAGAGAGGCTTAACCTATACATGCTAAAAATAACTGATTCATAAAACCTGTATTCTATTACTTCTTTAATAATAGTTGAAAAGCATGTAATATTGGATGTACTAAAAATGCAATTTTTCTCAAACTAGACCTATAAGCAATAATAATAGTATCTTAAATATTCTTATACTAATCTCCTTGAAGGCCAGGGTCATTTATTCTCATTTTTAAGAAAGTACAATGTAATTAATCTAATTTAGTAAATATGATTCATCATGATAAATATCTACATAAACCAACCTTTTCCCAATGAATGCAGCATTTCCAAATATGGTTTTATTACACTATACTTATTTTTCTTTGCTTTTTGTAATCCACTTATGATTACTCCTTATATATTTCCTTTGCTTTTATTTTTTCATTTATAATTTCTCTTCAGTTGAGTAATAGTTATTCTTCAATCTCTTAAAATTCTTACTCATTAAATTTAATCTGATTCATGCTGCAATAACAGTCTGACTGAAGCCAAGTTTGGTATTAGATATACAATGATCTATCCTTTTTGGCTCTGTTAGTTTCAGTGAAATTTTATAGCAAACCAGTAAGTTCTTACCAAGAAAAAAGGAAAAATACCCACACAAATATGACTTACTAGGATCATCTATTTATTTGTGATTGTGGAGACTCTGGCACAGAATTATATAGTTAAAATAGTTTCCTATGGAATTTATAATAAGCAGACTATGCTTATTAAATAATATGAAAGATTTGTGAATATTTTTGATCTACATAGGCAGAAGATTCCCTTTAATTACCAAATAATTAAAAAATATATTTTTCTTGTTTAGTTAAAACAATACCATCCTAAGTGTATCTCTTATATTAGAAATATATGTATACAAAATTTAACCATACCTTCAAAGACATCTGTCATTTTGCAGATATGGGCAAATGTAGCTCCAGTTGCCCAGGTATATACTACATCCATTAAGTGAGGTTTGAATGAGCTCAGGTAAGTTTCCTCATCAATTTCCAATTTGGCTTCTGCTGAAACTTTTGCAATTCTTTTAGCACATTCCTTTAAAGATAAAAGATACACTTAAAATTTCTTATTTATGATCTCCCATATTATTTTTTTCTTTAGGTTTCCAAAGCCAGTGTTCTACGTTCCTTTTTCTTCCTAAGTATTATGTCTGCAATGTGTATATTCTGCTTCTAAGCCTGCTTCGTTGCTGAGTGATCAAACAGCCAAGCTTTCCCATTATGTTGAAGTGGTTAAATAAGAAAAACATATCAAGAGCATTATTTTCAGCCAGTGATACCTTTTCTACAACAAAACAAAACAAAAAAACTTTGCCTTAAAAGTATTCAACAGTAGCATTTAACTAACCTGTAATTGCTTCACTAACAAAACTAAGACAATAACAAAACAGATTTAGAGAAAAACAAATCCTATTGCAAAATACCTCCCCTCCTCCAAACGACGCTTTAAAATATGTAAATCTTAAGATTTTCTTTTCTCCATAATGAGAAACTTAAATTCATCCATTTCTACTTGGTAATCTAAAAGGTCAAAAACGCCTAGGCCTATAAATACTTCCTTGGTTCTGGAAGTTTAAATTTCTTAGTGATTTTAAGGGATGTTAAATGTTCCATTAAAGGGGCCTCTTTTATGATACATTTTTTGTTCCTCTGTTATAATGCCTTAAGCCCATCTTTTCCTGTCTTTCCATCTAATGTTGAAAAAGCAGATAAAAATCAGTTCATCCTAAGAAAATAAAAGACACAAATTTATTATTAAACTACTGTGGCTTTGAAAATCCAGAGACAAATAATGTCTTACGACAAAACAGATTTTAAAACTTTGTTATAAACTAAAATGAAAAAATATGCAAAAAAATAAAATTAATCCTAGTCCATCAAGATGCCATTCATAATAGTTAGGAAGAAAATGACGCGAGCATTGAATTGTCAGTATAGCCAATTTATATTATGCAGTTTTAAATTTGCATTTACAGCAACTCTACATAACTCATTACGATGAGGGAAAATGTTTAAAAATCACAAAAGATGTTATCAGAATAGCATCAAATGACGACTGACATCAAGTGATATATTTAATCCCTATCTCTGTGGAGTGACAAACTATTATGGTTAGACTGTCAGAATGTTTATTTTACAAACTACTATTCATAAAACATGTAGTTCAAAAAAAATCTTACCTGCATTTGACGAAGTGGTCCTGCTAATTGCTCTGTTAATTTGGGCATCTCACTAGACTATAAAAGAAAAGGAAAATTAAATATAAAAACCCAAGTTTAAAATTCTTGGGTTTGGGTTTTTTCATATTACCTGCTTTAACAAATGAAAAGGCTTGTATAATAACCATTAGTATCAAATTATTAAGACCTTAGTCATTAGCACTTTACTCAATTTACATGTAAACTCAGTTACTCCTACCATCCTAAACTGTAATATTCTCATTACATTTCAGAGGAAAATATTACAGTGCTAAATGTGCAAAGTGTGCTAACTAGCTATTTTCTGTCACTATAAATGGAACTGAGGTCAAGCAAATATTGTAAACATACAGAGTGGTTTAGTTACATCAACATTAAACAATTTTATCACAGTTTAATTTTGAAACAGTTTTAGCATCTAGGCAACTTTCAATCTGCAGAAATTGAAAACCTGGGATAAAGAACATTAAAAATAATGCCCCCATTTTTTATTTTACCAGACGTTTCTACCTCTTTAACCAAGTACAAAATAGGCAGAAGTTTATTTGAGTTTCAGTATTCCTAATACTGCTTTCTCACTGAAATATGTCAATTTCTCAATTAGATAATGGAGTTTCGGGTCTATTACTAACTAGCCAAATGAATGAACTTCAACAAGCTGCTTAAATTCTGTGTACTGACTTCTTATTCTGTCAAAGAAAAATAATACAGCCAGATCCTCAAAACTGATAGGTATATGATGAGAAAAGATAATATTTGTGAAGAAATGTTGACAAAGGTGGAGTTACTATTAATATACCAAAATAAATTTATTATTATGGTATATATGTATGTGTGGGACAGGATTCAAAGTAATTATGGGAAAATTCTTTAAAAAGCAATTATAGCTTAGTTGCAACACATCTGCCTTTAGTTATACAGTATATAGGACTTGCCTTTTGATTTGCATCATGTATATATGTATATTACATAATAAATCATGAATGAGGTTCTACATTTTTCCTGTTAAAACCAAAAATTATAGCAAAAAGGCCAGAATGAACTCAACGTCTCAGTTTAGTAGAATAAAGAATGTAAGGCTGCTAGATGTTTTTGATATTGTGTCCATTCATGATCAACAGCTCCTGATCACCTTCCTCTCTGCTGGTCACTATAGGTAGAAGGCACTGGTCCTGATGTAAGGAGGCCAACTGTGATTTTACCAAAGCTCTCCCACCAAGTATGTGCCGTTTGTTCCCTCATCTCCCCTGTAGGTCTCAATATAAACTTCATTTTATTAGTGAGGCCTTTACTAACCATCCTATTTAAAATAGTAACCTCATCTTCTCAGTGATCTCTACCTGACTCTTCTGTTGACTTTCCTCCAAAGCCTTCATCAGCATTTGACAGAATGCAAATGTATTTCTTTATCTTTATCCCACTAGCATATAAGTATCAATCATGAAAGCGAAAATTTCTGCTGTATCTCTAGTATTTAGATCTGTGCATTGCACACACTGGGTGCTTAATAAATATTTGTAGATACTTGATCTTTATAAAGATTTATGTAATCTCTAAATTACTTTTAATGTTATTAAAAAATGTGGGGGTAGAGTTTTAGAAACACATTTTTAAATAGAGTTAGTATATCAAGCATATTTAACCTTACTTATAACAAGTATCTAACTATTAGGTTATTAAGTATGAAATGTCCAATTTCCTTAAGTACTAAATTTGGTAGTACTTAAGTTTGGTAGTTGATATGACATTTCACTTTGATACTTCTTGTTTTATGTTTATTGTGAAGGTTATTTTTACTATATTTATACTTCTTTTTGTCTAGAAAATATTCTATTAAAAATATCAAGAAAAATCCATTTGACTTTTACTACAAATTTCCATCTCAATGTTAAGAGGCACCACCGTAAGAACTGATGACACTATACATAACAGTGTGGTTTCACTGAACAAATATTAACTGCATATAGTGACATCTTGCCTCAAGATTTAAGAGTTGTGGTTTGCCTAAACCCAACTTCTTTGAAGAAGTCATATATAATTGGCCTCTCACAGGACAGGACTTATTGCAGTGCCACATTAAAAAAACAAACAAAAAAATCCAATCACAATGCAAGAAATTAGCCACAAGACAAAGTTTGGCATGGGTAGAAGACCACCAATCTCCAAACAATCTATAAACCTAAATTTCTGAAATCTTCTTGTTCAAAGGAAATTTGAGAAATTTCCTTAACTATTATCCTAGAAACTGATACGATAAAATTTTGAACCTAAGAAAAATAAACAATATTTTATAAAGTAATGCACTCCTCTTCTATGCAAATTACTTCATAGATGCATGACAGGCAATCTCAGAAGGGCACAAACCATTTATGGATTATTGTCCTATTTGTTAGCATTGCCACTGCAGCCGTAATTCTAATCAATACTCACCTAAAGAAGTAATATATTTTATCTGATTAATAAATAGGGAACTAGTTAAAAGGTAACCAGATCAATGGCAGAACTGGACCAAAAAAACTATTTACTTAAAAATTAAACTAAGTATATACAGTAAAAGGTCCTCAAAATATTTAGATAACAATTATTATTTTTAGAGGTAAATGTCCTTGGTCTAATTCTCATTCTATCTCCTTCAACTACAACAAATAAAGTCTTAAATTTGAAATGTAAAGCACATTTTACTTTTTATTAATAAAACTAATTATACTAGTTTCTGGAATGCAGTACAAGAGTAATTAATGTCCTTGTGCGTTCCGATCAGTACTTCATTTTTTGATTTAAGGGCTGTTGAAAGTGAACAAATTATTCATAGGAAAAAATTACGGTTAAACCAACAAGAATCTTATTTAATTCTCTCTTACTATATTTGTGTTACAGTTGATTTCCATCCATAATGTGTAAATATAAAATAATATTTTATAATTAAAAATACTCATAATATTATAAAAACTAAACTATATAATGTATGAGTTAGTAAATAAGATGTGCTAATTCCATTAACTCACATTCTCTTGAAACACAAAGCAGCTTAATAATGCCGTTGCCTGTTCTGCAGAAAGGTCATTGAAAAGGCCATTAAACATCATCTCAGTTAGAAGGAGCTCGTCAGCACTATAATGCCAAAAAAAAAAGAATAAATTTGAAATGTCAGAATATAAAGACACACTTGTGCACCCATAGCCTTAACATGTAATTTTTACTAAAATGTATTATTCGACCTTAAGGAGTAATGAGGAAGAGTGACATAGATTTATTCAAGGGAATGGCAGATCTTTATAATTATTAATATATAATCAATGTAAAATGGGTATTTCATATAAATATCCCAAATAACAGAATGCACATATTCAGTGCAGATATCTGAGTTTAAAACATCTGAACAGATGAACAATATGTTTTCACGAGGAATGTCTGAAACCATTTATAAGGCCTATAATTCTTGGGTCCTGTCCATTAGGGCCATGCTGAGGACATAAAAGACTGTTTCAAAAATATCCTTTATAGATTCATTGAAAATGATGACCATCACTGTATGGACAAAACAAAATATATCCTCAGGATGGATACTGCTCACGAGCCACCAGTTTGCAACTTTCAAGTTAAGGAGGACAGGGGCAAGCTGGCTCCTATGGCAGGAAACATTTCTCATGGTAGGAAATAACTGATGAATTTTTAGGATAGTGTCATAAATTGTAATTTTCTAAAGATGGCCACAACAGCATCTCCTATCTTACATGTTCTTCTAGAATTGCACAAATCTATGTAGACTGCCATGTGCACATGTAGAAATTTCAATTTAAATTATGTAAAATTTAATATTCAGTTCCTCGATTTCATTAACCACATTTCAAGTGGCTTGTGGCTACGATATAGAACAGTGCAAATATAGAACATTTCTATCATCACAGAAAGTTCTACTGGACAATAGCTACTTCCTCATTAAGAGGTGGAGTCTAATTGCCCTCCACGTGAAACTGGGAGGGTTTATGACTCATCTGTAATCAAGAGGTGGTGGAAGTGATGCTGTATGATATTCAAGCTAGGTTACAAAAGGTAAAGCTAGGTCAGAAAAGACAATGCAACCTCCACCTTAGCCTGCTAGAATTCTCACACTGGAGTGTTCAGCCTCCATGTAAGCAGTACTAACAACCTGAGGCTGCTATACTGTGAAGAAGCCCAAACAAGCCTGTATGGAAAGACTACATGGAGAGGCTGAGAGGGGGAGAAGGAGAAGGGGAGAGAGAGAGCCTAACATTCCCCACATGCTCCAGACTTGTACTGTTCCAGCTTAACTACTTCTCTGATGGCAATCACAGGGGACCCTGAGCCCAAACTATTCAACTGAACCCTTCCTGAATTTCTGATCCATAAAAACCCCTACAGAATAAAATAACTGTTGCTGTTTTAAATCATTTAGTTTTGAGGTCTTTTGTAATGTGGCAAAAGATTACCAAAACAGAAAATAATATAACCAATTTTAAGCTGTGGCCTATAATATACTCAGTTGTAATACCCCATTGTTAGCCCAAAATTTCAGTAAAATCTATGCATATAAAAGGATAATGGTTATTAGACTAAGTTTTAAGGTGGGAAAATACTCATAAATGTAATAAAAAGAGTATACAAAATTGTGTATAAACTATGATTATGTAAAAATCCCACAACGTCTGAAAAAAGTCAAAAGAAATACATCCAAATGCTAGGGGTACTTGTGTTAATTACTAAGATCTAAGAGATATTTCTCAATTCCATGGCCAAAACTGTATTTAACGTGCAAGGTCCTCTACAAACCTCATATTTTTAGCACAACTCTTTTTTCCTAAAGACTGATAACCCTCAAATTAAAATTAGTATCTCATTTTAAAATCAAATTTCTAGAAGAACCAGATTTTACCTGCTTATCTCACAAGCCACTCGTCCTTTCATCTCTATGACATCAGAAGAAGTAGCAAAGCCCAACCTTCTTAAAACACGTTTGCGACATTTGAGTTCATCCATTTGAAGGACTGTTCTTGCTTTCTTCAGTTCTCTCTTTGCAGATTTAATATCTACTGCAATCTAAGAAACATAAAAGTATAAAGTTCAATAATAAAGTGAACAATGTAAAATGAGATTTATTCATGAAATAAAGGGAAAAATATTTTCTAAGGACACCTTACAACGTACTTCTCAGTCAAGGCTTCAATGCTGAGTGGATAGGGAAAGTGAAATACAGGAGCTTCTTAGATACATTCTCAGGATATTACAAAAGATTAATGATGTATCTGAAAAGTTATTAAATATTACCTAAAATATTAAGTACATGTATATATAAAATGTCCACTTGAAAAATTTGAGGGAGAGTAGGGAGATATTAGAACTTGTAAAAGGTTTAGGAAGATGGAGAATAGGGCATGGTTCCTGCTTAAATGAAGGTAAGGAAGGAGGGCTACAAGAAGAGGAGTGAGCTGAATAGCCATGAGTTAGACCAGGTAGGCTAGAGGGGATAGAAAAAGTCAGCGTTGAATTAGGATGGGCTCTCCGAAGGCAGAATTCATGGGACAATTAATCATACTCCAAAAGTACCAACCCTAGCAATTCCAGCTTTTCATCCATAGGGAATTAGGCCGTAGCTTAGAGAACAGGGAAAGAAAGCTGAAGGTTTATGAATCTTTTCTCTTGACTATATTTTCTGCATGATGCCCTGAAAAGTCTTCCCTCTTTTTGCCTAAGTTGGAAATAGCTTTAGCAAAGAGAATAGGCCTTTATTCAATATAGAGATGAAAAATTAAAATGAAAATAAATCTTGAGTTCATCCTTTAGAGTGGATGAGTTTTTAAATTCAGTTAATCAGCAAGTAGTACACATTTTCCAACTGTGACAAATGTATAATGGTACAAGAGCACAGAAACAATGGTATCCTGAAGTGGAGGCTTTAAGTTCAGAAAAACACTGATGGAAAAGTTTTGAGAAGCTGAAACCCAAAGAATCTGTAATTTTGCTATTAAGTTTCAACTGAGGAGGAGAAAATGATAAAGGTGATCAGCAACTGATATTTACTTACAAGTTACCTATGTGCCCTAATTCTAATGGTTTACGTTATTTAATTCGAATAGCAATCCTAACAGGTAGGGAACTAATATTAAATCTGCATTTTACAGATGAGAAAACTGAGGCACAGAGAGATTACTAAGTAAGCTGGTCAATATTACAGAGCTACTGAGTGCTAAAGATGGGCTTCAAACCCAGGCTAACAGACTCGAGAATCTAAGCTCTTAGTGATTTTTCATATTGCTATGAACAGATACGTTGTCATAATGCCATGTCACAGGAAGCAACGTTTTCCATGCTAGACAAAACTATGCTAGCATGACATATGCTACCATAGCATGACTTATCAGGCCTATCAGAAAAAAAACCAAAGAACTTCTTTTCTTTTAAAGAGACAGGTTGGCTGGGCATGATGGTTCACGCAAGTAATCCCAGCACTTTGGGAGGCAGAGGCGGGAGAACTACTTGAGGTCAGGAGTTTGAGACCAGACTGAGCAAGAGCAAGTCCCGATCTCTATAAAAAACAGAAAATTGGCTAGGCATGGTGGTGTGTACCTGTAGTCCCAGCTACTTGGGATGCTGAGGTGGGAGGACTGTTTGAGCCCAGGAGTTGGAGGTTGCAGTGAGCAATGACGACGCCACTGCACTTTAGCCTGGGAGACAGAGTGAGACCCTGTCTCTCTCTCTCTCTCTTTTCTTCTTTTTTTTTTTTTTTTTTTTTTTTTTTTTTGAGACAGGGTCTTGTTCTGTTGCCCAGGCTGGAGTGCAATGGCACAATCATAGCTTGCTGTAGCCACAAACTCCTGAGTTCAAACAATTCTCCTGAGTAGGTGGGACTACAAGTGTGTGTCACCATGCCAGATAATTTTTAAATTTTCTGTAGAGATAGGGTTATGTGGCCCAGGCTGGTCTTGAACTCCTGGCCTCAAGCAATCCTCCTGCCTCAGCCTCCCAAAGTTCTGGGATTATAGGCATGAGCCACCATGCCCTCTCTGTTTTCTGGGTTTTCTTTGACTGAGGATGCCTACATGAGCAGAGCAGAACATTGTGTTAAGCACTGTGAGATTTATAAAGCTCACCAGGTAGTATAAGAGAATCCAATATTTAAGACTTTTTTCTCAATTTTTATATTTTGAATACAAAAATGTTGAAATATTTTGGATATATTGGGTTAAATAAAAATATTAAAATTATTTCTACTTGTTTCTTTTTTCTTTTTTAATGTGGCTACTAAAAAATTTAAAATTACATATGTGGCTCGCATTGGACAATGCTGTTCGAGATCTTTTTCTACATGTTTACAATTGGCCTTCTGTAATCATGGGTTCCACATCCGTGATCCAACCAACCATGGATCAAAAATATTGGGGAAAATTAAACTGCACCAGTACTGAACATGCAGAGACTTTCTTTTCTTGTCCTTATTCCCTGAATAATACAGTATAATAACTACTTACATAGTATTTACATTGTATTAGGTATTATAAATAAACTAGAAATGATTTAAAGCATACAGGAGGATGTGCATAGTTTATACACAAATAGTACACCATTCCACAGGAGGCCCTGGAACCAATCTCCCACAGATACTAAGGGACAACTGTACATGCCTGAAATGCATGGATATCTAGGTATAGGGGCTTTTACCCACAAAAGTGAGATCAGCTTCCTTTTCCATTTAATACATTTGGACTTCTTTTCCAAAGAGTACATATGAATCTACCTCATTTTTCTTTCTTTTTTTTTTTTTTTGAGACAGAGTCTCACTCTGTTGTCAGGGCTAGAGTGAGTGCCGTGGCGTCAGCCTAGCTCACAACAACCTCAAACTCCTGGGCTCAAGCAATCCTACTGCCTCAGCCTCCTGAGTAGCTGGGACTACAGGCATGCACCACCATGCCCAGCTAATTTTTTCTATATATATATATATTTTAGTTGTCCATATAATTTCTTTCTATTTTTAGTAGAGACCGGGTCTCGCTCTTGCTCAGGCTGGTCTTGAACTCCTGACCTCAAGCGATCCACCCGCCTTGGCCTCCCAGAGTGCTAGGATTACAGGCGTGAGTACCACCCGGCCCGGCCTACCTCATTTTTCTTAATGGCCATGTTAATTTCCAATGTGTGGATAGGAATATTTCATATATCTAATTCCCTACTGATGAAGACTGAGGTGGCTTATATTCATTTGCTTTTTCAAACTATGCTACAAGAACATCCTCTGTACTGCTTCACTTTGTAGTTTCAATTCCTAGAGGTTGGAAAGTTGGGTCAGAGATGGTATAACCACTTAAAATGTTGACAACTGAAGGACCAGATTTTGAAGGCTTCTTAGGCAGGGCTAAGGGATGTGAAATGTGTCCTGCAGTCACTAGGAAGCCATAAAAAGACTTGTTTTTCCCTAAATTGCTAACTCTTTGTATTTTTCTTTCATAAAAAAAAAAAAAAAAAAAAGCACATTACAGACAATGGAGGGAGAGAAAGGGAGGAAAAAAAATGAAAAAGATCTATTATAATCTCACTGCCCTAACATAACCATCTTAAGTTTTCCTTTAGTCTTTTCCAGTGTGTATTTTTATTTTTGCCAGGTTGTAATCATGGGCCATATCAATTTCAGATCCTGCTTTGTTCACCTAATGCTCGCACATAAGCATCCTTCCATGTTATTGCAGAGTCTTTATAACAAGTTTATTTGTCCCCTTCACCTAGACACTAATGCCTTTTTCAGTATATCTAAGCAGCTCAATAATGGTTTCAACCATTTCCACGGATGCTTTCCAGTCAACATTCAACGATGCTTAAGTCTCCCTGTTCTTGTGTTGTGGAAACATTAAGGCTGACCCTCTGGTGGCCATGTGGGGAGTGGTTGGAATCAGGTAGGGAGCAGCTGCAATGGTTCTGGTGAGGTATGAACAGGCCAGGATCACAACTAGATACTTGAGGAAATAACTAAAGCTTTTGTGTCTCAGTTTCTTCATCTTGAGAAGCACCTGGCAAGTTTCCTGGAGAGGGCCTAGTAGTACTTCATGGTAGACCGGAGCATAGCATAATATGTGTTCACTAAGCAAGTAGTCACTGTGTTCCATAGGATACAGGGCCATGTGACGTTAGCTTACAAAAAGCTATTAACAGAAAGGGAGAAGTGCTTTATAACTATGAACTAAACATATTACTCTATTAAACCAAAAGAATTTCTACTCATGTATATATCCAACCAAGACTGGGCATTTATTTTATAAAGATGACCATTATGAGAGAGTGTAAATAAGTTGAAATGAAACACTTGACCTAAAGGAGCTTAAAATATAGTTTGTGAGACAGAGAAACAGATGTATTGGGTAAAGGCTGGTATGTGATAAAAGTTGAAAAAGAGTTATAAGTTTCATGAAAGAAGTGAGATTTGTAGAGTATAATAGATTCTAGTTGAAAAGAAGTGGATAGTGAGAAGGAATGTGTTCACTTCAAAAAGCTTTTTCTAAATTCATTACAGATAATGGCTATAAAAATGCTTTTACCAGTGAGAGATTATAGCTAATTACCCTAAAAAGCTGAACTACTACCACTTGACACTATTAGGATGGCTATAGTAAAAAACACAGACAATAACATGTGTTGGTGAGGACGTGGAGATACTGGAACTCTCATAAACTGCTGGTAAGAATGTAAAGTGGTGTAGCCACCATAGAAAACACTTTGGCAATTTCTCAAAAAATTAGTTACCATATGACCCAGCAATCCTACCCAATTCTACTCATGAGAAATGAAAACACATGTCCACACAAAAACTTGTACAGAAACGTTCATAGCAGCATTATTCATAATAGCCAAAAAGTGGGGAAAAACCAAATATCCATCAACTAATTAATGAGTAAACAAAATATTGTATATCCATACAATGGAACATTATTCGGTCATAAAAGGAATAAAGTAGTGATTCACGCTACAACATGGATGAACCTTGAAGACATTATACTAAGTGAAAGAAGGCAGACTCAAATGTCACATATTATATGATTCTATTTATAAGAAATGTCCAGAACAAGCAAATCCATACAGACAGAAAATAGATTTGTGGTTGCCTGGGGCTGAAGGATAGAGGGAGCAGATAGTGATTGCTAATGGATATAAAATTTCTTTTAGGGGTGATAAAAATGTTCTGAAATTAGATAGTGATGATGGTTGCAAATATCTGTGTATGTACCATTAATAAAAACCACTCAGTTAGACACTTTAAAAGGGTGGGTGTTACCTTATGTGAATTATATCTCAATTTTTAAAAAGCAAAAAATTTTAAAAAACCATACATCAAATACCAAAGCTATAGCAAATGAACTTTACTTTGTCTTGCTGATAAGAATTTACAGGTTACAGAGCTGATAGTTTTAAAAGACAGACATTTTCCTGTTTTAGCTGATAAAATCAGTAGTACAAGAAAATGAATAATGATGATTCATTTATACATAGAATTCTACTAAAAAAAAAAAAAAGTTTCTGCCATACCTGTGCTTTTTTTTCACAAAGTGTATACACAGTTTCCAAATTTGGGTCATTGTGAAGTGGATGAGAATACATTCGATGCTCAAAAGCCTCCACTTTCTGAATGACTTTTTTCAGTCCTTGATCTTGAATACCCATATCATCAATAGGATCTAATAAGGGAACACCATCAGGAAAACGTTTCTGAACTTCCTAAAACAAAATATGTAAAATTTATTTTTCATCTTGTAGAGACAAAATTAGTAGGAGTAAGCTAAATCAATATTTCCTTTTTTTCCTATGCACATGGACATAAAAGAAAAAAAAAAAAGGATGGTCCACATATAATTTTTTCTTTTTCCCATTTAAATTGTAGGGCATTTTCCCACTGTGTTTCTGAAAATTCCTTTTTAATGCTGTACTATCATTAACTGATATAGGGATGTGTTATAATTTACTAATAGGTCTAGTATTATATAGTTCAATAGGCCTGGAGGTGGCACAACTTACTAATAAACCCATCATTGTATATTTACGTTGCTGTAACTTCTTGAAATCATCAGTAATCCTATATTGATCATCTGTTATATATAAACTGTTTTCAATTTCAGATTATTTCCTTGGGGTTGATTCCTAGGGAGAGCACTACTCAGTCGGAAGATTTAAACTTTTTAAAAGGTCCTGATTCCTTTTGCTAACTTTTTCAGGTACATAATTAATGATTAAATATAATAAGCATAAGAGCACAGAGAAGGGATAGCTCACTATGGGCTGGTATCCCGCTGGGAAACTTTCAGGGTCCTGGATAGGCCTTAAAGTTAAGATAGGATTTGGCTGGTTAGGAATTAGGGGTATGGGGGTGGGAGCATGTTAATAAAAAACATAAATGTAAAGGGTTCAAAGCCATTTTGAACATTACCATCCTAAATATGTAAATAATGCACGGTTTTAAGAGACTGATATTTTTGTTAAGTGCATATAGTACAACCTGGCCAACTTTTACATATAAAGAAACTGAGTCACAGGTAAAAAGCTCAAGAACAGAGAAAACACTAAAATTGTAGTTCTAAAGTTTAAAAAGGTATAATTAAGTAGCAAAAGGGAACTCTTTAGTCATTAAGTGAAGGGGTCTGTTAGCAGGCTCATTTTCCTGATTCTGATTCTTCTTCTTCTTCCTTCTTTCCCAATATGTGGTGATCAACATAAAGGTCTATGAAGGACCAAGGAAAACAACAGTCTAACTTTATTTAAATACTGAGGCAAAACTGAGAGTTAGGCTGTTGCTAAAGTTAATGTCAAAGCTGAAATATCTCATCGCCAGACATAGCACAGTGATGTTTAAGGCAAATAAAGACAAACCTGAAATTTGCCAATAGACCTCAAGAAAAATACATTTCAATTTAAGTTTAAATTTAGCAAAATGAAAACTGACCTAATTCCGAAGCACAAAGTGATCAGTTTTTTCACAATAATGAAATTATTTATGCTAACTTAATAACGTGTATTTCTTCTCAAAACTATGCTGCTATTTTGAAAATATTAGAAAAAACAATTTCAGTGGGACTTTATAATTCAGTGACCTTAAAATATTTATTTACCACCAGACTATTAGTTTTTAAAATTTCTATACTGATTTTTTGAAATGATATCCACATCTACATAAAAATTTTGTAAAACTGTCAAGAGAATCATTCATTTCAGCAAGCCTACCTATGGAACATAGCTTAAAAAGTCCTACTCTACACTGAAAGCATCCTATTTATCTTTGTTTTCTCAGAGTCCAGTACAGAGCCTTCACTGCACAGTAAATGCTATTCAAAGGTTTATTGACTAAATAGGTCACTACTTTTTTCTACTGGAAAATTAAATTTTCTAGAAAGTCATAATTTTTCCTATTGAAAAAAATCATTTCATCCATTTATTAACTATATTAAAAAATGGTTAAAAGTTCTGGCAGCATATTATTTTATACATAAAACTTTTAATACAGTCTATAGTTATTTTCACTTGTAATGAATAAAGCAGAACATATTTAGCATATAATAGTGAAGATTAATGGTGCAGTTTTCCTTTGCAAGTACTCCTTTAGTAACTCACTTTGTTGGTGGATTCAAAGAGAGGACAAATATGCATGCAGATCTGCTGCCACTGTTTTTATGAAAAATAATTGCCATTATTGGTATTATACTTTTTCTGAAAGAAAGTAAGATACTTAAAACATTTCAGTTACCTCTTTATAAATCTTATTTACATTACATATATAAACTTTATATTTAACTTATAAAATTAACACATACCTGTATTGATTTTAAAACACTCTGTCTATTGTCCACTGGCCGAAGGTCTTTAGGAATATAAAGTCTAACACTGCTGATAGCAGACAGGAGATGCACCAAAACTGGGACAACCTATGAATGACAAGTTATATAATATTACAATTTAAATTGCACATATTCATATTCTGCTGTTTCCTAAACTTGGATCATTAAAAAGAAAGTGCATTTACAATATGTGACAGCTGTAAGAAGTACATAATAATCACTGTGGAGTAGCTCCTTACACAAAAGCTTGTATCTTAGTAGAGACTATATTTAAAAAGGAAAAACTAATTCAAACCTCTAAATAACAGGAAAATAAATGATATATAAAAATAAGAGATCTCCTCAATATAGAATCCATTCTTTATTCATTTTTGTGCTCTTAGTTCTGGCACTTTTTGAATACATAGAAGTACTACAGTACTACAAAAGAACAAAGACTCCTGTTGAACAGATTTAGATGGCCAAGTAAGGTTCATGTAACTTCTGAATGGTCCTGAATTAAAGGGAGATGAAAAACATTATTTCAAGCAGAGAAAACAGCACATTCTATTAGATACAGTCTTCAAGAACACCTATCTACAAACTTTCTTCCATGCTTTCTCCTATCAATACCCTGTGTCCACTATCAAATTTTGCTCCCTTTACATTGCTCTTGAATCCAGAGGGCCTCTATAAATTAGGGCAAGGTTAATGTTTTCACAGGTCCAAATCAGTCAACATGTTGGTCTCTCATGGCTACTTTTACACTTATCACCAATGAAAACACAATTGTCATTGGCTTGCTGATAAATATATTCACTGTCCTTTAATGACAAAGTGGTTGAACATGGGTTCCAGCATTAAGACTGCCTGAGTTTAAAGTGAAGTCTTCAGCTAGTTGCATGACCTTGAACAAATTAACCTTTCTAGACTTCAGTTTTCCTCATTCATAAAAATGGGGATAAAATTATACCTATTTCATGAAACTATTTTGAGAAATAAGATAATGTATGTAAAAATACTTAAATTAGTACCTAAAACATCTCTCAAAAGTTATTTAGTGTAACAAATGTCCAACACATGTTAACAAATCTGTATTAAAACAGTGTTAAAACAGCAGAGGTCATTTACTCAAATGCCAAAGAGAAAACGTAAGCAATATTTTTTAGTGGTAATAAGTGACGGAGACTGAAAAACTAGAGAGCACTTGTGTGATTTAAAGAAGACAACTACAATTGTGCCAGGCAGGAATGCAGTACTAGTGTTTCAAGATCTTTCTTTTTTTTAAAGCCAGAAATCCAAATTATTTCAAAGTCCTGATTTTTAAAATTTGACAAGTAATTTACATTTTCCCTATTTCCTAGCCATTAAAAAATTAGTATTTTTCCTGCACAGCAACATTATTAGCCAATGTTCTACTTGAAAACAACTTAATAATACCATGAACTGTTCGTTGTATTTTCTCAACAAATTTCTCTACTACGTTTTTCGAACTGTTAATAGTCTGCCAAATGGCATAAAAATTAAAAATAATTCACTTGGCTTTGGAAGAGTAAGAATATTTTTTATGTATTTGTAATTGAATTCAATATGCACAGGTATCTAAGAATTTCCTCCAAAACAGAATAAAACTATTCTGTGAAAACTTGATTCAGTCTGAAGACGGAAACTGTCTTATTTCTAAGGCTGGTTCCTATAATAAACTCCATCCAAGAAATGGTCAACTAACACATTAATGGTAGAAAAGAGACTACAAACGCCCTCCTATAAGTGTCTCCTTAAGTACAAGAAAGGGAGATCCTAAGACTTCCCTAATTAGAAACATGAATTTTTATGTAGGAGAAGTTAAATGTTTAAAAACCAAATAATCATCACATAGGAGGCAGGTTAAAAAAAAAAAGGAAAACACCAAATAAATAGTTGTGTGGGGATGAGGGGAAACTTCCCCTCTGCCCAGGAAGGTTCACTGAAAGATCAACTCACAAAAGGCAGATTAATAAGAAAAAGAGATTTATTTACTGTGTGCATGAAGACATCACAGAGTGATTACCCAATATCCCAGTGGGGTCCAGAAATTTATATACTCTCATTTTACAGGGGAGGGAGAGACGAAGAACATAGGTAATTCTATTTAGGGGCAATGAATGGTTACTAGGTAGGATGAATAGATATTTGGGAGAATGAATGGAAGGGGGAAAACAGATTGACTTATAAATGATTCTCTTCACAAATTAAGTTAACCTGAGAGAAATGTATACATTTAAAATTATTTGGGCCAGGTCTGGTTGCATTCTTCTTTCCTGTGATATATTGAGATAACAGGAAAGAGAAAATTGTTCTTTTTGATGGGTCTGGTTTTTCAATGAAGAAAGAGAGAAAGCCCCTTTCCAAGGCCTGTTGATCTCTAAGGGCCTTTAATTCAAAATGCTCTTTATATGAAGGAGTCACATTTTGGGGTGAAATTTCCTGAGCTCCTTCATTCATCACAAAATTATAAATCTCTAAATTCAAAGAGATTTTAAAATGTATATTTGCATATGGCAGTTTATTCAATTTTCTAAACCTAATTACCTTTATAAAATAACTCAGAATTCAGATTCATCATGATGCAACACTGGTCTATATAAATCCAAATAACCACGTGGGCAACTATTGGAAACTTGCTAGAATACCAATAGCAGAAAGTATTTTTATCCTTAGACCTTTTGGATCTTTCCAAGTTTGCTATTACAATTTCCCCTAAAATAGCAAATGATATGGCAGATAAATACACAAATGATATGGTAGATAAAATAAGAAGTCAGTAAGTTTTAAGTCAATACATTATAAATAAATTTCAGGCAATTTTTTCAAATCAAGACTAGTTGCTGCAATACGATACGGTTTTTTTTTATCATTATTTTTTATTATTTATCACCTTAAAGGACAGAAAAGTTAATCAATACAGTCTTCAAAAAGTGCCTAATTTAATTCCAGAGAATAGCTTCAATCACACTGATTCCTAATGTATTTGCACCTGTCTGAACATGTTATCATGTCTTAATTTTACCAAGCATTGATGTCATATCTACAGGGCAAGGTCAGGATCAATAGAGCTACTCTTGCATTTCCCATTCATCTTAGAGGGCTTCTAATCCACTGGCATTTTTCGCAAGTAATTATAAGTAGCTCCATAAGTGATAGCCAATTGTCTTTTCACCCTTGGATACATGTAGTTTCTCAACTCTCAGTATTTCAATGGGTTGGCAGATAATTTTTTGTCAGTTATTTTTTGTCTTTTCCCAAAAGTTCTTGATTAATTTCTAATTGTAGATTTTCTTAT
Source organism: Eulemur rufifrons (assembly GCF_041146395.1). Taxonomy (NCBI): domain Eukaryota; kingdom Metazoa; phylum Chordata; class Mammalia; order Primates; family Lemuridae; genus Eulemur; species Eulemur rufifrons. The sequence goes on along the minus strand of NC_090999.1, from coordinate 34,836,900 downwards.
CTTCATTTGTCTTGCTTAAATGAAGTTAACAATATAAATGTTAAAGATTTTTGCCATTTTATATTCATCATATTGCTATGGCTATTCTTGTTTGACTTTAGGAATGTTTTTCTTAAGAAAAGTTTTCCTTCTTATTTACACTTAATCTAATCACTAAAATTAACTCTTTCAGTGCTTGCAACTTTGCCCCACTTATTTTAAATATGTACCTTGTTTTTAATCTATAACTTTTTTTTTTTTTATTTCATCTTGTTATGGAGGATACAGAATTGCAGGTTACATACGTTGCTCCTGTACCGCCTTTCCCCCCAAGTCAGAGCTCCAGGCGTGTCTGTTCCCCAGGTCGTGCGCCTTGCACCCATCGTGTAGGTATATATCCCTCCCTTCCCCACCCCCCCTTCCTGAGTCAGCGCCTTCAAGTGTTACCACTCCCCAAACAGTGCGCAATGCACTCAATGTGTAGGCATACCCCCATCCCCTCCCCCACCCCCCACCTCAGTCTGATATCCAATTGGTGTCGTTCCCTACGATACGGTTTTTGAATTTTTCATTCAAACAAGCAGGCTGTTTTCTGAACCAACTAAATTTTAATCCAGTCAAGGCAGACAGTTATTTAAACCAATGTGTTATTGATTATATTTCTGACTTAAACAATTGAATTTGTGTCTTGATCTAATTTAAAATCTGACTAATAATCCATTGAATGTACCAGATGTTTTCTCTAAGTTTATCCAGGAGAATGTCAGTGAAAATGGTAGAGCAAGGACCTCCAAAAATGCTGTTTTCCATAAAAGCAATGACAATACCGGCAAAAATTGTCCAAAACAACTTCAGAATTCTGAAAGTTAACCAAAGGTTTGCGGCAATCCAAGAAGCATCCATTCAAGAAAAATGGCTGACTTTATGTAAGAATAGCAAGCTCTGTGGCAGTTTTAATTTGTCCTTCTCCCTCTCCCACTCCCTAGCCCCTCAGTAGCTTAAAAACCAACAGGCTACAATCATAATGAAAATCAGTCTGGTAGCCACTGGAGGGAAAAGAATAGGGTTGGAACCATCTCAAAAGGCACACTCCAAAAAAATTGTCATTATTCACCTGTCTTGTGGTTCCCTGGAAAACTCCATTCACAACGCTGTTTTTATGTGATCTGAGCTTACCCAGTACAAACAATCTTTTCCCTGGGGGCATTTATTGAAAATAGTAAGAGGCAATTGTTAACACCATGGCTGCCCAAGGTAGTAGATGGCAGTTGGGGCAAACAACAGGTTAACCAGACAGCTAAAAGGAAAAGCTGGGGAGGAAGAGTTCCATGGGGAATTTGAAAAGCTCTCACACATTTCTGGGAATCTAGAAGTCCATACATAAGGCTATGTGCATGCTCAAAAAAGACTGAAAAGGCCCTAGACTATGCATACAAAGACCCTAAACAAAGAAGGGGAACTTAATGACTGCAACATTTAAGCAAGTCTCAGTACAATTAGTTGCCCACCATTAAACTAACCAAGCAGAGACCTCAGTGGCCATATACAATAACCAAAAAAAAAAAGAACTTACTAGAATTAATTAAGAGGTAACTAAACAAAAAAACCAACTACAACAAATAGCAACAAGAATAAACTCTGGGGGAGCAGGAAAACTGATTTACAGAGTTGCTACATTATTTAAAATATCCAGTTTTCAACAAATTGTAAGGCATGTAATGAAATAACAAAGTATGACCTACACACATAGTTAAAATAGCAGTTAATAGAAATTGTCCCCAAGAAGCCAAGAATTTTGACTTAATAGACAAAGAGTTTAAATCAGCTATTTTAAATATGTTCAAAGTTTACCCCCCAAAAATCTGACTTTGATTTATATTAAAGTACATCCTTAATGCAAACTACAAAAGTGTCCAAACTGCAAAGTCTCATTCTATCACAACTATTGGTATCTTGATCCTCAAGCAATTGTTACATATCATAAGTATACAGTTGTGATCTGTAATCTTCTACTCCATGTCCTTTTAAAAGATGTTTTTATCTAATGCTGATTCTAGAGAGTTCCTTGCCTGGAGAAACAAAAGAGAACTCACTTACCTAGACCCTGCAATTATCGTCTTCACTCCCTGACACGGAGTCTCATTTAAATGTTATGAAGTGGCTGTGATAAGGGGTAGTTGTCAGACACATTTGAAGCTGGCAAAGCAACAGTGACAAAACTGCAAGCAATCATTAAAACACAGTCTAAACTGTTAACCTCTGTTAACCAATGTAATCCAAAGCTGCTGTATAGAGAGCGCTCTTGAGCATGTTCTCTCTCTCTCTCTTCAGACACAAAAACATACACACGCGCGCATGCACACACAGGGAAAAGAAAGTTCAAGAATACTTATTATATTTCATAGGTAAGAGGAAAAGTCACTTTAGAAAGTAGTCTTGTACAAAGGTTGATAAAAAGCTAAATTTGGCATCACATACAAAATCACTGAAGGGAAAGGATGATTATGGAAACTACTTCCACTCACACCTCATGCAATGGAAGGCTGCTACACAATCACTGCAGTTGAGAGCTTAGGTTTCTTTATACGTTGCCTATGGAACTATTTCCCTATGTTTAGGATTCCTATTCAAGATAGCAATATACACAAGCTAACGATATAATATTCTGTTTCTTAAGATACAGACCTCTCTGTATTATTCTTATGCCTTTGTCATTCGGCCACAAAGAGGAGAACAATGTGAAGGTCTTTCTAAAGAGAATGTTTCATGCTATGCACATGTTGCTTCCTTTGCTGGTAATATAATTTTTGTCTAAAAAAGTTCTTGTGTTCCTACAAGTTTGTACAAATCTCACTACTTCCTTTATAAAGGCTTCTTTATTAATTACCCTCCCTGGACAGTTTTGAAGCACAAAATGCTCCCCCAATAAGCTGGAATCGCCTTGAAACCACACAAAAAAATTCATGTTAACCCCCCTACCCCAATTTCTTTAGCAGTGTAGACTGAAATAAATGGAATAAAAAATGCTACAGGAATAGAAGAAAGATCCTCAATTTGCCCAGGATTCAGCGAAGGCTTCCCTGGAAAGGTTGTTTATTGAACTGAACCAAATCATGATTATTAAGGATGGCACCAGCCTGAGCAAGAGCGAGACCCCATCTCTACTAAAAAAATAGAAAGAAATTATATGGACAGCTAAAAATATATATAGAAAAAATTAGCCGGGCATGGTGGTGCATGCCTGTAGTCCCAGCTACTCGGGAGGCTGAGACAGGAGGATCGCTCAAGCTCAGGAGTTTGAGGTTGCTGTGAGCTAGGCTGATGCCACGGCACTCACTCTAGCCTGGGCAACAGAGTGAGACTCTGTCTCAAAAAAAAAAAAAAAAAAAAAAAAGGATGGCAAAGTTTCTTGGTATCATTAAGTAAAACATGCACAGTAGCTAGGCTTAATAAAATTTTGGCCTAGCCCAGAACAGAGACAGATAGCAAATAGGTTTCACCTAAAATGCTAACTTCAAGGAATTAGTCATAGCTGCCTATATAATTTTCTCGGAAGAGTGAGCTTTCAGTGTGAGAGAGTGCTATGATTTATTAACAATGTCTGCCAAGAGAAAGGGAGAATGCTGAGATGTGTGCCACACATTTGCTATTCCAAGCTGCAATAACTCCTAAGGTCCCTTTGGATACAATGAATATGTACCAAACTGTGGGAGTTTTAGCTTGATTTTTGATTAAGCAGTCAATCAGTAAAATAAATGTTAGGTAAAATATACAAGTTTCACCTGCTGGTAGAATTACAGAGGCAAACACATTAAAAGACTGAAAAACAGAGAACAAAGGCTAGGTAGTATTCAGAATTATAAATAAACTTTTAAAAAATGATTAACAATGAACTGTATTTTTAAATACTGCCAAGTCTGAAACCCATAATGATTTATTGATCTGAAGAAACAGTCTATAATGTTGCAGTGGCAGACTTTACTTTCTACAAAACAAGCTTCTTATAACAAGTATCATTATACAAGTACCTTATAACATATAACAAGTATCTTACAACAAGTATCATTATACAAGTGTCAGTATCAAGTACCACATATTTAAACCAATGTTTAAAAATAACAGAATTCCACTGTTAGACTTTAGATACTTTGGAATCTCTACAATAAGATATCACCAACAATTGTTTTTATTTATACTAATATAAAAATAGAGTAACATTCAAGAAATAGGGGCATCTCATGTGGCAAGTCAAATGTTTTGCATTTAGTTAAATGCATATGTAAATTAAATGATTTTAAATGAGGAAATGGGCAGAATTTTTCATTATCAAAACACTGCTTGAATCAATACAGATGCTCCTTGACTTACGACGGGATTATGTCCCGATAAACCCATTGTAAGTTGAAGATATCGTAAGTAAAAAGTGCATTTAATACAGGAACACCTAACCTACCAAACATAACTTAGCCTAGCCTACCTTAAACATGCTCAGAACCCTTACATTAGCCTATAATTGCCCAAAATCATCTAACACAAAGCCTATAAGGGTCAAATATATCATGTAATTTATTAATGTTCTACTGAATATGTATTGTTTTTGCACCATCATAAAGTCAAAAAAGTCCTATGTCAGGGACCACCTGTATTTACACGGGAACAGAAAATAAACACCATGGATGGATTCAAACTGTAAAATCAGTCAGTCACAGTGATAATGAAAAATCTATATAGCCCTGGTAAAATACAGGGGCATGTGAACTTTAAATTATTCTCTTTAGCTTTCACTGTCATTATTTTCCTTGTAATAATTTGATAAGATACAAATAAAACTGAAGTCTTATTAATCATCCTACTTTTAGATGGTTTTAATAATATACCTCAAAAAGTTTTGAAAACTTCTAATTTAGAAATCATGATAGTATGTTCATTATAATCACATTCAGAAACTGTAGTGATTAAAAATAATTCACAAAAGATCTCAAATCTGAAGATGAAAAGTAAAGTACAAACCTGCATCTCCCCTTTCTCATCAGGTTTAGCTGGTTTTGCAGCCTCAGTAGCTGAATTTTTCAAGCTCTCTTTGCTACAGCGTAGAAGTACTTCTACTACATATAATGGATCCAGCTCACCAGAATTAGGCTTGGAAAAAAAAAACAAAACAGGATAAAAGTTCATTATTTCATAAAAACTGGCCCATGAATTTTAAGTTCCATGTGTACAGGGACTGTTTTATCAGCACTTAGCATTGTGTCTAGCACATACTGAGCAGCAAATGTTGATTTTATGAAATGAAGGCTGTCTCTCTGCATTCTTCAACATGTTCCACTGGATGAGAAAACATAGAAATAACTTGATATTTATAAATTCTAATTTAGTATGTAAAGGAAAAAAAAAATCTCAGGACTCCCAAACTCCTCATGCCAAAGGGAAAGTTAAGCCAGGAGGCTGAGTGAAGCAACACCCTCTTCCAAATGAATAGCTGTCACTTCACAACTTTGTGTCAAAGCATTTATACATCAGCCAGACCCTGTAAGCAAAGACCAAAGGCCTCCAGCATCTCCAGATGACTGCTCTCACAAATCATCCCAAAGTAAATTCTTTGCTGACATCTAAACCTTCCACAACATGTATCCTCCCATAAACAAGAACATGCCAATTGTAACTAGGTCTACAATCTAAGTGTAGCTCCTAAATCTAAAGTCTGATACCTTCCACACTGATAATGTGATTCAACACCGATAATGTAGATTACAAATTTATCTTCCCTGGTGCAGAACAAGATGAGATCAATCATTCCTCCACCTACCCAGAGGCATCTGCAAAAACCGATTCTTCCAACTGTTCACCTTATATTATAAAAAAAAATGTAGCTATACTGGGCACTAAAGTCTCACAAAAATGTAACCACTTTACTGCCTCTCTTCCTACATGCCTTTCCCCCTTTAAGGAAATACATAATTACTAAACCTCCTGAAAATCTCTTTGGAAAAAACAGCCACAGATGCCTCTGTGACTCACATTTTTTCCGGGGTGTGCCCTCAAGCTCTGGCTTAATAAACTTCGATTGATTGAGACTCTTGCCTCAGACACTCATTCTGGTAGTATGATCACCGTCAACCGTGACACAGAATGCCACTTCAAAGTTTCTAATAATTAGTTTATAATTTTATTTAATATTATTCCAGAATTAGAAAAAGAAAACAAATTATCAGTGTCAAAAAATTAACTTAAATCTTCAAATCGCCCTAATTAAACAATATAAAAAACAGATCGATTATTTTACTGATTATACAGGCATTTCTATAGTATGATTCCATAGCACTTTTTTTTGAGACAGAGTCTCTCACTCTGTTGCCCAGGCTAGAGTGCTGTGGTGTCAGCCTAGCTCACAGCAACCTCAAACTCCTGGGCTCCAGCAATCCTTCTGTCTCAGCATGCCAAGCAGCTGAGACTACAGGCATGCGCCACCATGCCCGGCTAATTTTTTCTATGTATATTTTTGGTTATGCAGGTAATTTCTTTCTATTTTTTTAGTAGAGACGGAGTCTCGCTCTTGTTCAGGCTGGTCTCGAACTCCTAAAGCTCAAATGATCCGCCTGCCTCGGCCTCTCAGAGTGCTAGGATTACAGGTGTGAGCCACCACGCCCGGTCCCATATCATTTTTTTAAGTCTTTTATACTCTCTAGTAAAACTATGATTCTCAAGATCTGAGGACTAACCACATCTTCTGCACTATGATAATTTATGTTTGAGTAGTGTCTTTCAAATAGTTTTAATAAAGAATTTCTCTATATTTTTAAATAAGATATTTGAATAATCTCTTTTGCATAAAATAGATAAAAGGAAAGTTTCTTTGATTGAAGAGGAAACATTACAAAGACCAGATTGCTTGGCCTCCACCCAGGACAATCCTTATTAAAAGATGAAAATTTGTCAATAAATGATAACAAACCCCTATCTAAAATCTATTCTGCAATAAACTACCAATTATTTAACAAGAATAAGACATACTTCCAAATACAAAAAAAGAATGCAATCATAGTTATTTTAAATCATTGAGTTCAAATTTCCTCAAAGAAAGCCTAAGATCCATTTCTCCAAACCAAAAGAAAAACTAGCTTTCTCTCAGCATATATTTGTTCAAAACATGGTTATTTTAAAAGAAGTTTCAAAACATTCCTCGGTTTAAACACAAAGATAGTATTTTTGACTAGATGATCTCTATCTGCAAAGATTATATATATATACAACTTACTCATTATGAAATGAGTTTTATAAACAATGAGCTAAACAAATAGTTATGACCAACTGTCAACTCTTCCTCAGGAGCCAATGATTACAAAAAGACTCAGTGGTTGTCACAGCTTTTCAGAGGGGGGAAAAACTCTAAATAAGATACATTCTGCAATTTGATGAATGAATATTAACTGCAAAGTATTAGGGAACATGTGCGTACCTGGACAAAAATAATCTAAGGCTGTGGTCCCCAACCCAATCAGCGGTGGCACTGGATTCTCACGGGAGCACCAACCCTACTGTGGACTGCGCATGTGAGGGATCTAGGTTGCATGCTCCTTGTGAGAGTCTGGGGCCTGATAGTGGTGCTGGCACTGGGGAGTGCCTGCAAATGCAGATTGTCACTGGCAGAGCAGTCTGACTGCACAATGAATGTGGTGCACTTGGGTCATTCTGGGACCATCCCCACCCCCACCCCCCACCAGCCAACGCATGGAAGGACTGTCTTCTAGGAAGCTGGTCCCTGGTGGCAAAAAGGTTGGCGACTGTTGATCAAAGTTGGGGACCACTGATCTAAAGTTTATGCAATCTTGAATGTATCTAGATAATCTAGAAGTCTGTTGTTGGGTTTGGTTCCAATTATTATAGATTTTATTTATAAATTTAATATCCATTTGCAAGATACAACAATCACAGAAATGACTATTAGAACTTAAGCATGTCATAATCATCCGTCTTTATAGAGCTACCAAAACAAACCACTTATAACAACATTATGGAAATAGTTGTTACCTTGGAAATACACTGGAAAGCATTCTTAATTGTAGCATTCAATAGAAAACTGCTGTTAAAAATATTTCCTAGGACTATAAAATCTTTTATCTAATTTATTCTAGTTCTGAACTGGGTAAAGATGGATCAATAACATCACCTTTCACATAAGAAAAAATAGCTATTTAGCTTTCCAATGATTTGTCTTACCTTAAATTCTTTAGATTTTTGTTAATACGTCCCCATTTTTTTTTTTTTTTTGAGGCAGAATCTTGCTCTGTCGCCCCAGCTAGAGTGCACTAATGTCATCACAGCTCACTGCAACCTCAAACTCCTGGGCTCAAGCGATCCTCCTGCCTCAGCCTCCCAAGTAGCTGGGACTATAGGTGTGCTCCACTGCGCCTGGCTAATTTTTTCTATTTTTAGTAGAGATGGGGTCTTGCTCTTGCTCAGGCTGGTCTCAAACTCTTGACCTCAAGAGATCCTCCTGCCTTGGCCTTCCAGAGTGCTAGAATTACAGGCGTGAGCCTCTGCACCCAGCACTAATTTTCACTTCTTAATTATATAATTGAACTTTCTTTTTCCTAACATCTTTTTGCTCCTTTTAAAATATGGCTAATTTCTTGCTGTAAATTGAAATTACCAAATTAAAACAAAATTTTGATAATCCCAAACTTGTAAATGCAAAGAAACAAACAATATAAAGCAAATACTCACAATTACATTTTTTAAAATTTCTTTAAAAATGCCTCAAACTGTTTTCTTCATCAGTGTGTATTCTCCATCTACTTCTGGCAAACTCTACTGGCCACAAAAATCTTTGGATTAGTATTCTGATCTAGATTCCAAAATTAATAAAAATGTACTTAACATTTTTAGTGAACAAATACAAGTAGCTCAATGGAAAAATTAGTTTCACTATCAATTTAAACAGAAAAAAAAAAGAATGTGTTCTTCTCTAGGCCTCATTCCATCTTTGCCTGAAAGAACTCTCATCAACTCGTGCTACATGCATTAAGGATCCAAAAAGGCAGATAACTTTTTAAAAATATCCTCTGTGTGTAAGTACATAAATGTAGTTATGATAGCTATAATTTTTCTCTCCTAAAAATGTAAAACCTTAGATTGACTACTGGAGCATGGCAGTCAGTATAAGGAGTTCTGTAAACCTGGCACTCAGCAAAACCAAAGAAAATTATGAAAAATCAACCATTTAAAGTCTCTGGAAATGGTCCTAAGGGAATATATCACATGAAGAAACAGCTAGTCAAAAAATTTACTAAAATTCTGTGAGAACAGCAAGAGTGTGTGGTAGATGAGCCAACACTGCTCCCTCCTTTACTTCTAGCTCACTGAAACAGAAACTCCAGACTGGTGAAGCCAAAAATACAGAAGGGTTGTTTTCCCAGCAGCTCTCAGTTGGAGGGCTAGCTTTCCAGGTGGGGGAGGATGTCGGCATTCTCATCCTGCTCCCACCTACCTGTGGCTGAGGCTAAGTTCTCAGCAAGTGAGGTTGAGAGGTGGGGGCTCCCTTTTTCCACCCAGCCTCTACAGCTTGGCCAGAGGCTCTATCTTGGGTGTGGCGCTGCTCAGAATAAGGGCCCCAACAGCCCTTTCCCTGGCTTAAAAGTCACTGGTTCCATGCTGGGAAAGGCAAGCTGAATAGACCTGAGGTTACCACCCTTACCACCCTCATCCACCACGTAGCCCTCAGTTCCTAAAGCAGGGGTGACAATCAGAGAACAGTGTGCTACCATCCCTAGCCCCACCTTTAGAACTTTGAGATTTTGCCTGCAGTGAGAAGTAGGTCTTAAAACGGATAGCTCTTAATATTCTCCCCAAAGAACTGATTTCATCTGCAACTAAACCTGTTGCAGTTTGAGAGTTCAAGCCTAATGGAACTCTCAAAAGCAGTGGAGGTTATGGTGAAATACAATTGGTAGATTTGTATTCACTAGAGATAAAGGCCAAATTGTACACCAGCTAGATTGCAGGAGAGAACCTGATTTTTAAAAAGATAGCCAGGAGGAGCCCTCCTGCCAGTAGAGCATAACAGCTGGCTATACCCAAGGAAATATACAGTCAAAAAGACCCCTGCCAAAACCACTGTCATCCCAAGGGGACTGTGGGCATAGCCAAAGTTGTGCCTCCTTCCACTCTCACCTCAGGAGCAATAGAAAAGTCTGAACACTGGGGTGGGGAGGGGCAGTGAGGCAGAACAGATTTCACTCAAGTAATCTAGCTAGTCACTAAATAAATACACAAGCAAATAACAACAGTAGTCTGGCAAAGGGAGGGGGAGAATATCCAGAGTTACTTCAATATATTATTTGAAATGTCCAATTTCCAATAAAGAGGGAAGCAAAGTACAATCATGACCCAGATACCAGAAAAAAAGCAGGCAACAGAAACTGCCTACAGTAAGAATGACCAGATGTTGGATTAAATAGACTTAAAAGTAGGCATTATAAATATGTTCAAAGAACTGAAGGAAATCACAATTAAAGAAGTAAAAGAAGGTACAATAACAACATCAAACAAAATATCGATGAAGAGAAAAATTATAAAAAAAAAATCAAAAGGAAATTTTGAGTTCAAAAATACATTAACTAAAATGAAAAAAAATCACTATAGGGACCCAATAGTAGATCTGAACTGGCAGATAAAAGGATTAGCAAATTTGAAGATAGACTGATGGAAACTAGGCAATCCAAAGAACTGAGAAAGAATGAAGAAAAAAATGAACCATGCCTCAGAGAATTATGGGACATCAATAATGATAACATATCCATAATGAGAATTCCAGGAGTGGAGAAAAAGGAATGGAAAAATATTTGAAGAAACAATGGCTGAAAATGTCCCCAAATTTATTAAAAAAAAATTAATCTACACATCCAGAAAACTCAATAAACTCCAAGTAGGATAAATGCAAGGAAGTTCACAGACACTTTTATCTTCGTAAAAATGCAGAAATCCACACCACAAGGAAAAACATCTTGAAAGCAGCAAGAGAAAAAAAGACTCATCTCTTACAGGGGAATTCCAATAAGATTAACAGCAGAAACTTCTCAGCAGAAACAATGGAGGCCAGAAAGCAATGGGCTGGCATCAAAGGGAATTTGTTGCTAGCGGACAAACCTTAGAACAACTAAGAAAGGAAGTTCTTCAGGCTAAAAGCAAGTGACATTAGACCTTTACTTCAATACACACAGACACAAAAGAACATTAGTAAAGGTAATTATAACATATAATTACAAAAGATAGAAATAAATGAGTATTTTTCTCTTAAATGATTTAAAAAGCAATTATATAAAATATGTATATTGTATTGTTGAATGTGTAAAATATCAAGATTTAATATATTTGGCAATAACAGCACAAAGGAGGCAGCTGGGAGCAAAGCTGTATTGGGCTAAGGCAATAACTCTGGACGAGAACTTGAATACACAGGTACAAATGATGACAACCAGAAATGATAAATAAGGTTAATGTAACAAAAGCTATAAATATATACTTGCTCTCCTTTCCTTGCTAAGCTTCCTTAAAAATCATAAAATTATATAAAGTAATAATTATAAAAATGTCTTGGGTTTATAAGATTTATAGTGTAGTATGTATAATAATAAAACCATAAAATGAGGGAAAATGGAATAGAGATATATAAAAATAACATCTTATATCTCACTGGAATTCAGTCACTATAAATCTAAAGCTTATTTTAATAATTTGATATGTATATGGAAAGCCCTAGCAACCATTAAGAAAATAACAAAAAATACATATAGTGAAAAAAATCATTAAAGAAATTAAAATGCCACATTAGAAAATATTTGCTAAATGCAAAAGCAAGCAGTAAAGGAAGCCTAGAAAAACAAAAAAAGATGTGAGACACAGAAAACAAAATTAAAAAAGTAGACACAAATCCAACTATATCAATAACAAAATTAAATGTGAATGGATTAAGCAACCTAAAAAAGGCAGAGATTTTCAGATTGGATAGGAAAAAAAAAAAAACAACAAAACAAGATCTAAGCCAGGTGTGGTGGTGTACTTGTTGTAGTTCCACCTACCGCGAAGGCTGAGATGTAAGGATCGCTCCAGGAACTGGAGGCTACAGTGAGCTATGATCACACCACTGCACTTGAGTATGGGTAACAGAGTGAGACCCCATCTCAAAAAATAAATTAATTAGATTAAAAAATAAAAACCAAGATCCAACTACTGTATATGCTGTGTACAGAGGGGACATTTTAAATTTACTGATACAAAAAAGACCGACAATAAAAAAGGTGGGAAAAGATATATCATGAAAAGAACAATTAACAGAAAGCTCAGATGGCTATTACTAACATTAGACAAAATAATCTTTAACAGAGCACAAAAATACATAAAGCAAAAACTGACAGAAATGAAGGGAAAAACAAACAATACAACAATATAGTTTAGAGATTTCCCTACCCTACTTTCAATAATGGATAGAACAACCAGACAGAAAGATCTGCAAGAAAGAAACAAATGACTTGAACAACACTCTAAACCAACCAGACCCAAGACACTTTCAGGACATCCCACTCCAAAACAGCAGAATGTACATTCTTCTCAACTGTACATGGGACATTCTGCAGGATAAGACCACATGTCAGGCCATTAAACAAACATAGATCAATTCAAAATGACTGAAATAATTCTGTTTCTGACAAAAATAAAATGAAATTGGAAATAAAAAATAGAGGTAAATTTGGGAAATTCACAAACATGAAAATTAGCACGTTCCTAAATAATTAATGAATGGGTCAAAGAAGAAATAAAAAGGGAAATTAGAAATGAATGAAAATGATACAATATAAAAACTTATAAGATACAGCTAAAGCATCTGTAGAGGGAAATTTATAGCTGTAAGTGCCTATATTAAGAGGCATCTCAAGTTAATAACCTAAGCTTCTACTAAAAAAACTAAACCTAAAGCTAGAAGAAGGAAGGAAATAAAAAAAAGATGAGGCAGGAAGTAATGAAGTAGAGGTAAAAAAAAAAAAAAGAGAGAGAGAGAGAGAGAGAGAGAGAGAAGGAAAAAAAAATCAGTGAAACCAAAAGCTGATTGAGAAGATCAACAAAACTGACAAACTTTCACTAGATGAAAGGTTTAAATTATTATAATCAAAAAAAAGAGGGGACTTTACTAATGACCTTACAGAAATAAAAAGGATTATAAAGCAATACTATGAATAACTATATATCAATAAATTAGATAACTGAGATGAAAAGGGCTAACTGCTAAAAAGACACTTATTACTAAAACTGACTCAAGAAAGAGACTATCCAAATGGGCATACCAAGTAAAGAGACTGACTCAGTACTCAAAAAACTACCCACAAAACAGAGCCCAAGCCTAAGAGGCCTCACTGCCAAATTCTACCAAATATTTAAAGATTTAACACCAGTTCTTCAAAAACGCTTCCAAAAAATAGAAAAAGAGGGGAACACTTCCTCACTTATCTTATGAAGCCAGCATTACCCTAATACTAAACCCAAAGATGTCACAAGAAAACCACACATCAGTATTTCCTATGAATGTGAAAACAAAAAATCCTGAACAACATGTCAGCGAACTGAATCCGGCAACATATAAAAAATAATACATCGAAACACAGTGGGATTTACCTCAGGAACCCAAAGTTGGTTTAACATCTGAAAACCGATTAATGTTATTAGGAAAGTAACCATACCACTTTAAGGACAAAATTTAAGATTACTCCAAAAATTAATTCCTTACGGCAGAATTTATATTACTGCTTCTCTTGAGGCAATAGTTTTCTACTTAGACCAATTTCGTGAGTCTGAAAAGACATTTCACTAAAAATTTATGTATAATTCTAATTTAAGGACAATGGTTTACCTTAACATTTGATTTTTTTGAGAAATTCACCACTACTCCCCAGCCAAAGTCATCTCCTTCATTCTTTACCTGAAAAGAAAATAAAGCAAGTAAACAATAATTTTAGCTTTCCACATTCACATTATAAGCTAATAAAACTTTCTGAATTTTCCCAATAAAATATTTTTTGAAAGATCACTGCTAAATTTAAGGAACAAGATATTAACCTTAAAGAAAACAATCAATGACAAATTTCATAGCCCCCTAGAACAGCAATAACAGGAATCTCTCAATTGGCAAACAAATGCTAAAAATGACATAGTGCCTGTGTTCCAAGAATATTTTAAGTCTTTCGTATCTAATGAATTCATCCAGAACGTAAAACTATCTTATTTTAAAATAGTATTTCATAACTGAAAATATAAGTTAATTCCAAAACTATCTACTTCAACTTAAATTCCCCAAAATGAAAATCAGTGGTGATTAAAAGGTCTTCACATGAGCTCCTAAATCAGTGCCATGTTAAAACAGGTAAAATAATATAATTAATATAGGTCAACTATTGTAGCAGAAAGCATTTTACCAAAATAAGAAAAATTAGAATCTTTATCCAAAATATTTTTAAATATTGAAATATTCAATTATTTTTATGAAGAAACAATGACATACCTTTACCAAACGACCTGGTTGTAGAAATGGTAAGCAATATTTTGGTTTGTGAATATAATCTTCTATTTCTTTACCCAGTTTGGCAAGCTGCTGTCTGATCTTATAATAGATGACTACACTTTCTTCATTGGGAATTACTATTTTATTATACTGTTCTTCTGAGTTCTTTACCTCTGTAAATAAAACACATGTATAAAATCAAAAAAGTATAGACCTTACATAAATTATATCCAAGAAATATTTTTTTTCCTACTACAATTGTAGAGAACAAAGTCAGATTACAAAAGAAGTCTTGAGGAAAAGATTCTTAAGAGATGACTATAAGGCATATGCTCTCGTTTCCCCTCTCTCCATCAAGGTTCACCTTTTCTCTCTTCCTACAGTTCTCCAACTCATTCAAAGTAAACACTCAAAGTGAATTTGAATTGGTAGCAGTTACTAATAGTTAATTCTATCCCTGTGGACTGGAGGAGAGAGGTCAGTATTTCCGGAAATTCTAGACCTAAAATGTACAATACGGCACATGTGGCAATTCCATATTTAATTTGTTGAGAAACTGCCAAACTATATTCCACAGTATATGTACCATTTTGATACTATTTTTTCTTAAAAATATCCATCCTAGTGAGTGTGGAGTGGTATCTCAATTTGGTTTTGATTTGCATTTCTCTTATGACCAATGATGTGCATATTCTTAAAGGTTTTAGTTAAAAAATTAATAACTCTACTTGTGGAAATTTAGTAAAGGTAAGTCTTAAAACCAGCTAGTTCAAGGTTTTTTGGGTCATCTTTGATTTTTTCCAGTTAGAGAAATTATTACATATATTCTTATCACTTTATTAAAAAGGGATGACCCATGCTTTAATAAAAACTGCACTGCTTGGTAGCGGAAGTCCAAGATTCGAAATTTCAATTCTGCCATCCATCAAATGTGTTAACAGTAAGATATAGACTTAATGCCTCTAGATACCTCCCTTTTTAAAAAATCTATAAAATGATGCCAAAGCTCCTGCTGGCTCTATGGTTTATAAAGAAGGAGCTTTTCTTAACCATGACCTGAGGTATTAAGGAAAGAGGAAATATGATCTATTATCCAGACAAGGGTTACAAAAAGAGAATTTAACTCACTTGATCTTTTAAACCTTTTTTATTCCTCTAAGGCACCTTATTATACTTCATTTAATTTTGGCAACATGAGAAATGAGTGGACTTGTCCTACACACTTGTGACAGAAAGGAATCTCAAATTTGCCTTTATCGTTATTAAATCACAGTACACTTATAAAACAGAAATACTAATCAGTCATTAAAAATCATACCTTCAAAGGATGCTTGAAATTAAATTTTAAAAAGCCAGAATCAGGGAGCTGGTAAATGTAAAGCATTTAACACAAGGCTAGACATACAGTAAATACTTAACAAATAGTACCAATTATAAATTTCATCATTATTGGTGTAAATGCCATTATTACAAAAATTCTACATCTGACTTTGCCTTAAAAAAAAAAAAAGCATATATGTAAGAAAAAAAAGACAAAAACTACAAAGTGTTAATGGTGGTTGTACAGCTATTTCTGTGTGAGATTACAAAGGATTTTAACTTTCCTCTGTATCTTTTGCTGCATTTTTTTTTTCTTTTTACGATGACTACGCATTACTTGTGTAAGATTTATCCAAACCAGTAATTTAAGTCCTTGCCTCTATTTTAGCTTTTAATCAACTCTTAGGATGATCAGCTACAATGCTTTCTAAAATAAGGATCAAAGCACAATTCTACTACTTGAATATAGAACACTTACTTTTTGGGCTGTAATAAGCATCATCTTAACATTAGGAACTGAATATCCCAAAAAATCTGAACTCAAATGCAAGTTAAAGCATTATATTTCCTTAATCATTCATAAGCTTATGCTATGACACTCTATTATAATGAGAATGAAGAAAGGATAACACAAGGCTAATCTACACATGCTTCTTACAGGTCAAATTTGAATATACCGGGCTTTTTGTTATATCATTATCCAGGGACATAAATTATCATATGATATATATGTCTGAAACAAGAAATTACACTAAGTTTGAGCCAACTATAGAAAAACCAGACTTTTCTTACCTTCCCTTTGAAATGTTCTACTCAGTTACAACGACCAGAGCACAATTGTGCAGTCCTTTCTATAAGGACCAAAATTTGGATTACTATAAAAAAAAAACAATGGCCAAAGCAGCCAATTATGCAGTCATATTGCTGTTTAATGTTCCAGCTAAACTAAGTTCTATCTAAGTGATTTTATACTTACTCTCTACAACTCCTGGAATTGCTCTATAATGCTGAAACTGGTAGAAAGATTTTTCCAACATGTACTCAGGATTAATTTCTTCTACACGTAGTAAGTTCAAAACCATATTATAGGTCAAATGGAAAGCACTATTTAGAGGATCAGCTGAACCCTAAAAGAGCGGGGGAAAAAAAGTCAATTTTGTAGGTTTTCCAAATAAATTTACACAAATATTTTTAACCTGCTATAATGCTTAATAATTTAGCCTATGTTAAGAAATAATATAGAAATGTGTTAGTTCTTTCTTTTAGTTGCCCAATACAAAGGACAAAACAGTTGATCTTTGGGAAAGCAAAGGGAAAAAAGATCAGTAGGATAGTAAGTAGTTAAAAACACTGTTTGCCAAATACGTTTAGCCCTCTTGTCTTACAAGCACATGACATAGGATTGCTTTTTCTGGCCCCCCAGTGAGTGGGACCTGTAAGTTGTGAGGGAAAGTGATGTGTCACTGCCTAGCCAAGTATTTAATTGCTACTGTGAAAAGCTATCGTTTTCCCTTCTGGCACAGTGACTGACAATGTTCGAGATGGTGGTGTCTCCATCAGATTGGACCCCTAAACAGTAATGATGACCAGAACCTCCTTTATCAACCTACAGTGAACACATAGCAGGTGAGAGAAATAACCTTTAAGTTACTGAGACTTAGGTTTGTTATTGTAGCATAACCTATACTGTACTGACAGAGTACACTAAATTTATTTCAGAATGATACTCAGATAAAAATGAGTATCTTAAAACTCTCAGCTTCCTGTGATGACATAAAACTGCTACTGTATTGTCCCCAAATTTACAGAGCATTCTTTACACTTTAATGATTTCTTTTTTTTAAAAATTTAATTTTTAATTATTATGGGCATATAAGTTCTGTATCTTCACAGGGTATATGTGATGTTATTTGATACAGGCATACAAGTGAATTAATCAAATCAGGGTAATTGGGGTATCCATTACCTCCAGCATTTATCATTTCTTTGTCTTAAGTACATTCTAATTCCACTCTTTTAGTTATTTTAAAAGTATACCCTAACTTATTGTTGATTAGAGTCACTTTGTTGTACTATTGAATATTGTTCATTCTATCTAACTATATTTTTTGTACCCATTAACCATCCCCACTTTAGCCTCCCCCCCAACCCCCAACTCCCCACTGCCCTTCTCAGCCTCTGGTAACCATCATTCTATTCTCTGTCTTCATGAGATCAATTGTTTTTAATATTTAGCTCCCACATATGAGATTTTTCTTTCTGTGCTTGGCTTAGTTCACTTAACATAATGTTCTCCAGTTCCATTATGTTGTTTCAAATGGCAGGATTTCACTTTTTTTGTGGCTATATAATATTCTATTGTGTAAATGTACTGCAATTTCTTTATCCATTCATCTGCTGATAGACACTTAGGTTGATTGCATAACTTGGCTACTGTGAATAGTGCTGCAATGAACATGGGAGTGCAGATACTTTTTCAATATACTGAATTCCCATACACTTTAATAATTTCTTTTTGTCCTCCTAACTGTGGCTGTTTACCAAAGAAGGGCTTGGCTAATGATTAGACAATATAAACTATTTTATTATAAGACACAATAAATTCTATTGTAGAATTTTATTGTAGAATAATGTGCCCTAAATTGACAACATGGTTTATATCCAAAATATTTTCCTGACATCTAAACTTTTCTTTCAGCAATGTTTTTCAAAAGTATTTTTTTAATGAAAATACTTCATAAGTATGAAAATGGTTATGCATAATAGTTACATAGAATGAACAAATTCTTGGAAGATACATACAGAAATATTTTTAAGTATCACTATATATGCCACATATTTCTAAACGGCATAGCAAAATACACAAATACTATTAGAGTACTCAGGAGCTCTTAAATTGAGGTCCACAGGCCAATCTTATAGAATCCAGAATTTTAAACGTATGCAGACAGGATTTTATAAAGAGAAAGGGGAGAGCTTGCACCTGAGTCTCAAAAGAGGGTATTCCTTAGCTTAATGAAAGAGTCACCTAAAATTTGACTGGAACAAGACAAGCAACTAATGATAAGATTTAATCCAAA
Organism: Eulemur rufifrons; assembly: GCF_041146395.1. Taxonomy (NCBI): domain Eukaryota; kingdom Metazoa; phylum Chordata; class Mammalia; order Primates; family Lemuridae; genus Eulemur; species Eulemur rufifrons. The sequence goes on along the minus strand of NC_090999.1, from coordinate 34,817,973 downwards.
CTTTGAAGCACTCTAGGCAAACTTTAGTTGCCTATTTGCTTACTGAAAAGACATTAAGACTGAGAGAGCCAAACAGATACACTTTCTAGAGCAGCTTTGTAATATTTTGCAAATACTAGTATATTTATAATGATCTCTAACATTTTAGAATATATGGTTCATTCGGAGAAGTAGTTCTAAAACAAACTGCCAATCTAAATATTTTTGCATTATGAACCATAACAGCACAAGTTGGAGGAACACATAAATGTGAGTCATCCCATTTCTCCAGAAAAGGTCCAAAAGTAGTTATCCCAAGTATAGATGCAGAATTAACCTTAAGAGATTAGGTATATTCTTCCTAAAGTTACAAAGAATTTAAATAACCAGTAAGGTCTAAATTATTTTTCCTTCAAATCAGTTTAATTTTCCTTATCCATTAGCAATCTGGTTCATTATTGAAAAGAACACACTACTGACTAGAAGCACCACATTGCTAGAATTAGCACTTTATGTACTGTAAGAAACTAGTAAGTTTATTTTGTCATTTCAGAAATAGAAATGGCTTTATATTGATAAAACCAATAATGACATTTACACTGTGATATTTTTACATTCTTTTGAAAATATGAGCACTATATTGGAACATATGTTTCCTCTGGTTATATTGGAGAAATGTAAAATATCTCTTAACTGCTAAAGAATAAAAGATGCCTTCACCAGTCTTTCTAAAAGGCTATTAAACACACACTTTTCCACTGGTTCAACTTTTCATGTGAAGAAATATTACCATGAATTGATTTTTTTTAGCTCATATCAGGTATATCAAAAGTGTATCAAAAGAACAAACTGCTGTCTTATGTCAAATTCTGTTTCACCTATAGCTAAAATATCTGCCCAATAATTAAAAAGTAATGGATTTGAAAGTATTAAAAAATAAAAGATATTGCAATAAAAGGACTGAAAAAGTTGAATAGATTTCTCTATTGCTCCTTTTAAAAGTAGTTAAGCCAAAAAGGTGACGGGAAAAAAATTACTAAAATATTTCAAATTCATAATCATTATTTACATGCTCAAATACATAAATATGTGTAAGCATATACTGAGAGACTGAGAACTACTACAAATATCCTTTAGCCAGCAAGCAAGAAACGTGTATTCTGCCATCTTTCTTGCTAATTTCAACAAGAGGAAAAATGATTAAATATGACAAACAGATCTGAATAGTATTAATGTACAAAGTATACCTATTATTTTTACATATAAGGTGAATGTGAAGAAGTTACATGCTTTAATTTTTATTTGAGAAAATAACTTTAAATACTCAGTATTTCTATTTATTACAGTCCTATTACTTAAGAGTGAATCTCAATTATTTTTGCTTATAAGAAAACAAAATACACCTGACATTACAATGAATTAATTTTTTAAAGCTCATATACTTTATTAAGTAATCAAAGAACAAACTGCTGACTTATGTCAACTTGTGTTTGAGGTAACAGTTGAAAAGCCTATTTGCATGAGGTACTGAGAAGCAGTGGTTATGGTGGTTAGCATGGACTACGAAGTCAGACTGCCTGAGTTCAAAAGCAGGATTTGTCATTTAACAATATGACTTTGAAGAAATTATTTAACCTCTCCATGCCTTACTTATTTGTAAAATGAGGTTTAACAGTAATTACTGTTAATTAGTAATAATAATTATTGTGATTAATGTTTGGGACATGTTTAACATTCTATAAGTACTAGTTGTTATTGTTACTGAATAAGTTGCCTATACTTTTGATTCGAAATCGGATAGTTCATATTTAATGACCTAATAGTTGCCTAGGACTTGGTGGGGGGCGGGTATAGAAGGAAACTAGGGAAGAAAGGGGAATGATTGTTAGTAGATACAGGGTTTCTTTTTGGATTGATCAAAAATGTTCTAAAATTGATTGTGGTGATGATGACAAAACTCTGAATACATTAAAAACCATAGAAATGAGTGAACTGTATGGTATATGAATTATATCTCAATAAAGCTATTAGAAAAGTTAATTTAAAAAATTAAAGACAATAGAACTTTACATTTATAGGGTAATAAATCCAGAAATGTCATGTACATGGAATAAAAACTCTGTACTAAAGGAACCAGATACTGTCATTAAAATATTACCTTCTACAATCTGGCATCTGTTCTTTTCATACATAGAGTACAAGGAAAGAAAAATAGTGTTTGTTATATATGACACGATTTAAAGAAAAGAATAAAAACACAAATTTTCAGTCTTGTGTAATTTTCCTCCCACGAAGAACTAAAGTTATATGGACCCTTAAAAATAGGTTTCCAGGTGTTAATTTCTAAATCTGAAAATAAAACTTCCTATGTACAGACAAGCTTTGTCTTTACTCATATAGAACATGGCTCCTTTGTCTACCTTTGCTTTAGCATAAACAAGCTTCCTATGACTTCATCTCAAATTCTCTGCACAGTGCCCAAGTTGAACACAGCATATTTTGTACTATAGATACTGACCTCAGTGTGTCTTAACATGTTTTCAATCATCATTTTAAGTAGCTAATGAGCTGATAATTAATTTTATGTTTTTAATTAAAGTTTTCTATCTTATTAACAATTTTCTCTAGGGATTTGTTCAGTAACTTCTTACTACACGGATAAAAAGAAAGAAAGCAACCATGTCAAATTTCCTTAAGAAACTCTTCAAAACAAAAGTAAAAATCCTACACCATCCAAATCTCAATACTAAGCAAGAAAAATAAAATGGTAATTTGTAATAAGGCTTAAAAATTCTAATTTATGATTGGGATATGTATAATCAATATGGTAAACTAGAAAGATAGATTGTTGAATTAATTAATTAAGCTATCTGGGCTTACAAAGGTAGGGGAAGCTGTCTGCCTGCCCCAAACACTAACATCATGCGTCCTTCTTGTTCTGATAGTTCAAGAACAACTCATGCAGTGGAGGGAGCAGATACAGAGATATCTTAAATTTGGAGGAGAGAGTGAACATTTCTGCCCTCTCTGGGGATCTTCACACCCAATCCACTGCATGAGTTGCTCACTACTTACTAGGTGAAGTAGGATATACAAGATAATCAGTATTTTGAGCAGTTAGACTCTTCTACCTTCCCAAGCCCAAATAGTTTAGTAAATTATCTTAGAAAGGTATATGGACTGAAACAATTAATTTTGAAGTGGCTCTTGAAGTATGTTTCTAGAATTCTTGGTAAAGGCACAGAATCTTGACTTAGTTACCTTAAGCAATTGTTTTCCAATTGTTGGGCTCATCTTTTCATCTACCATAAGAATTACAATTCCTCTATCATCCATTCCCCTCCTTCCAGCACGACCAGACATCTGAATGTATTCACCAGAGGAAATCTGAATGAACATAATTAAAATTCAGGGTTTAGGAGAAAACCTGGTTAAAAAACACATTCTTAAAATTTGGCTAATTGTAAAATTCACAAGCTATACTCCAAGAAAGAAAACATGATTGAACATGTTTAAACATGATTAAAAACAGCAAGAACTTTTAGGAGAGTTCAAGTAAAAGCACAATAATGTAAAACACTTGAGAATAACCTTACAAAACTAAATTTTATATACAAAATGACCTGATTTTAACAGTAAGCCGATAATTGTTCATTTATTCTTTCAAATATACCATAGCTACCAAGAAATACTGGCTAATCTACTGACAGAAAAAAATATCATTGAGCTAGATATTCTGAAAAATAGCAAAATCTAAGAATGCAAACAATGACCCAAACTTAACCAAATATCAATTCTGAGTTGATCATAATAAACTTTTTTAATTTGCAAAATGAGATGAATATAAATTAACACTTTTAAAAAATGCACAATTCTCCCCTACTTTCTTGGTATGTGTGCTTGGAGTTTGGTAGAGTCCATTTGTCACTAAGAACAACCCTGTGGAAGAAGTTAGTAAGCCTCCCAAACATAGGCTTTCAGGGGAGCACTGAACCACGTAAGTACTGGGCAACATTTTTTCTATGTGCACATGTGTACTTTTCTCCTGTGGAAAGGGTCTAGATTCTAAAAAAAAAAAAAAAAAAATTATGACTCAAGAAGAGTTAAGAACCATTATGGGCCATGACAATGATGCCTGAGGATGGCAAAGGTGACCACAGCCCAGACACCACAGAGCTACTAAGACACTGAAGAGCCTGCCACCTGCACAAAGTGTGGATGGGGCACTGCCTACAGAGCAGATCCTGTCAGCCTCAATGGAGGATGCCCTCGTGTCCGTGATAGACTGTGGGATAAGCATGCAAGGTCCTTCCTGAATCACAAGGATGTCCAGCTGGATCTGGTCAAGGTGGAGCCCTTCAATGGCACTAAGAGTGATGTGTACTGGCACGTCATCGCAGAGGTGGACATGTTGGCCCTCTCAAAGCCAGACTCCCAGCAGCCAGTCAATACGCACACCTCTGCCACAGGGCCCCCACTACTGGCCACAGAGAACTTCTATGCAGGGTCAGGGTGGCAAAGCACAGGGCCACGTCAGACCCATGTGTGACAGCTAAGTATGATACCAAGGCCCTGACTGGCCTATGTAGCTTCAGCCAAGTAGTACACATGGAGCACTGGGCAATCTGGTAGCTATGTGCCATCAAGATGATTGACACCAAGTACCAGGAGGGGCAGGAGGTATGTGAATCTGATCTGCATGTGCTGTGCCTGGTATATATTATGCCAACATCATCCAGTTGGTGGAGGTGTTTGAGATGCAGAAGCATGTGCACATGGTGATACAACTGGCCACGGGTGGAAAGCCCTTCAACTGCATCATCACCAAGGGTTCCTTCACTGAGCGTGATGCCACACAGGTGCTGCAGATGGTGTTAGATGGTGTCCAGTATCTGTATGCATTGGGCATCACACACTGAGACCTCAAGCCTGAGAATCTGCACTGCTATCACCTGTGCACCAACTCTAAGATCATCATCACTGACTTCAGTCTGGCCAGTGCCTACAAGAAGGGTGACAATTGCCTGAGAAAGACCACCCGTGGCATGCCCATGCACACTGCCCCCGACGTTCTGGTCTGCAAGCCAACTCAGTGGACATGTGGGCACCAGGTATCATCACCTATATCCTACTCAGTGGCACCATGCCCTTTGAAAATGATACCTGCACCCAGCTTTACCAGCAGATCCTCAGGGACAAGTATAACTACTTGGGGGAGCCCTGGCTTTTCACTGACCACCTGCTGACAGCAGACTCCAGAGCCCATATAACTGCACTGCAGGCCCTGAGGTACCCATGGGTGGTGAGCATAGCAGCCTCTTCATCCATGAAGAATCTGTACCATTCCATCTCCCAGAACCTCCTCCAAATGCTAAAGCACCAAATCTGCCTAACTTACAAGTTCCAATTGCTCAACACACCCCAACAAGTTGTGCTACGTGTGGAAGTATGAGCTATGGGAGCTCAACCTGTGGTACCGACAGCAGTACAATGGCTAAGCCACCTGGCTATGGTACAGACATGCCATGGTCCCAGCTGGGCCACTCACTGCTATGCCATCTGGGCCTGGTACCCTCTCTGGAAGACAGGACTATATAGCAGCAGTACATAATGTCTGGCTCCAGTCCCTTCTTTGTGCCTTCAGCAGCCCCCATCATCACCATGGGCCTGGGCCAAATATGACAGAGTGGAGGTGGCCCAGGAGACTGTGACTCCTCCAAACTAGGAACCTTAGCCTGGCACTGACAACCCTTTTGGTGGGCAACCGCTCTGATACGGGGTAGGGGAAGGGACAGGACCTGGCCTTCACTGTTTCCCTTGCGCTTTGGCTCTTCCCCAGATCAAATGGGCCTGCAATGCTGGGTGGTGGGTGCCCTATAGCATCTGGGCATTTTGGGATATTTACTTCTGGAATCTCCCCGCTTTCCTCCACAGAGCTTTCCTCTCTGGCCCCCGACATTCCATGGAGACTATGCTCCAGCAGGAGGCCCAGACAGGCACAAAGCTCATGCTTTGACTAGACCCTAAGCACATAGCTCCACCTAAACAGTCCCTTAACCTCTCGGTCAACATCTGTCTTCCTTCACAGTACCCCCAGAGACCCCTCCTGGCCCCACGATTTGCCAAGACCTCTGGTGATAGGGTCATGGCATGGAACTTAGTCCTTCTGGACAGTGTGGCCATGCTAGTGGCAGGCTTGCCTGAGGCTCCAACCTCTGACAATGGGAGGGTCTCTGCCCACCACCCTCAATCCCTTCTTTACTGAGCCCACCATTACCTCCCTCTCCCCCTTGGATGCCCATTCCATTCCCCAGGAGCCTTCTTTCCAACTATGGGGCTTAATGAGAGCCCAGCTGCTGTTATCTGGGGGATGGGAGCACCTAGTGGCCAAGGCAGAGGGTTTCCCATTAGGATTCCACTGTTAGCCCAAGTCTGATCCTTTGGTATAGACAATTGCCTTTTAATTTTACACTCCATAGCTCTCTCCTCTGCAGCTGCATGAAGTTGCCACGTGGTGTCTGAAAAGAATACAGTTAGCTTGGGAATGATCACTGCACACCCACTATCCTCCACGAGGAACTGGGAAGGAAGGAGTTGCTATATTGGGGGAGAGTCCCAGGCTGCTCAACTCTACCCTTCTGCTGAGCTACTATGCACCTCTCCCTGGAACTTAGCCATACTGTGTGACCTACCTCTGAACCCTGGGTGCCTGAGGCATTGGTCTTCTCACAGCTGGCCTTGTCCTGTCTACTCTGTGCCTTTCTTTTCACAACATTAACTTTCCAGTCTGGGCCCTTCTGAGTCTCAGGCCAGAGGGAGCCCCTGTGGGAGGTGGGTAGGGTTGGGAGGGTATTTTCCCAGAGGCCTGAGCCAGAACCATCCCCATATCTGTCATGGGGTCTCCTTCTACCACAAATCCAGGCTGGAACCCAAGCCCCTTCTCTCTACAGCTGTTTTTAATAGGTGGGATGGGGCTAGAGCCTCCTTTGGCCTTAGCTAGACTGCAGGGCCCCTGCCAGCAGGGAGGGTTTGGTTCCCACTTGGCTCCTCCCAGTGGACAGCCTTGGGCCAGGCCCTCATCTGTCTGCATATGCTACCTCCAGTGGGAACTAAATCAAAGACGCTACTCTATACCAAGTCAACTGTGCCTTACACACCGTTTTCCTTCTGTCCACACTGCTCCCTGGGCAGGAGGCAATGGAAAGCCAAGCCCCATGGCCTTAGCATTTCCCTTCACTTCCCCAAGTATCTCTGGGTACCTGAAGCCCTGGGGATTTATTTGCTCTCTTGCCTAGAATGGGCCTGGTCCTGAGGGTAGGACAGAGAGGGTTTAGAAACTTGAGCTTTTGATAGGCCCACGTGGGCCTTCATGCCATGGACTGCAGATGGAGAATGTGCATGTTTTTGCGCACTCAGTTTGTAAACGTATCTTCTGTATTCAATAAATAGGCTGCCCATTTGTTCGGTTGGAGGAAAAACAACTATGCTACAAGAAGGCATACTACTGATAGCAGACCTGAAACCTGGGAGCAAGGAAGGTACCAGAATAAACAAAAAACCCCAACTCTATAAAGATCAGAAAAGAATGTTTCAAAAAGGCAGTCCAATAAAATCTCAACAGGGACCAAGGGCATCACTACATTGTACACATTCCAATTTTTAAATTTCACAATTATGATCTGGAATCATGAAGAAAAGGCTGCTCTGTTAAATTCAGTTATCCATTTACTCTCACTTGGGATCCATGTACCACCTACAAAAGGACAAGGAATGCCAAAGAACAAGTAAAGTCACAAACAAAAGACTTATTTATCTTCTTGTGGCATTAATTTTATTCACAGAATTAAGTCGTTTTAAACTGATTATGAAGAACAAAAAATTTACGTTAGTTTAAAATATATGAAAAACTTTTAACTGCATTATAGTTAAAAATCATCTTCTACATGAATTAGTCCTCCTTCAACTTAAAGTCATAAATTACAGAAAAATTTCGAAGGTTAGGTAAAAATATCTAAACAGAAAAGGCATTGCCTTACTATACTTAGATTTCCCTTTTATATAGCATCCAATGCATTTTAAAATGAAACAAATGAAGAAAAATGCTTTGTCTTTACAGTTCTAACATGGGTACTTTTCAAGGTTTTAATGATTCGTAATTACTTTCAGAAATTTCTCTAAGTGCAAAGAATTGCCAATTTCAAGGATAAAAGGTTAAGTAAAGGACTACTCACGATTTTCCCCAAATTTCAGACTATGTCAGTCTTTGGCTTGCAATGGATACTCAAACTAGAAATCTTTCTTTCTTTCATCACCTATTTTTCACCCCTGCCAATGTTCTTCCATTGCCTGCTTGGCAAATACTCATCTGCTGTTGCTGCTTATTTTAAGGATTGTCTGTTTCTATGAAGCCTTCCTTGACCCCATATATACAACTGAATTTCTTTCTTATGCTATATCCTTCCCGTACATACTTCTCAAAGTGTTTATAACATAACGTTTATCGTATGTCTATTAACTTTCACTGTAACTGAAGCTTCTTTAGACTCAGGATTATATTTTTATTTTTGTTTTTACTTTAGCAACCCCAGTATCTGCCAGAGTTCTAAATCCACATTTTAAGTTTGGTAATTGTTTGCTAAATGGGGTACTAGCCTCTGGATTAAGGATTAACTTTTTACCCCAGCTCATGGTTTCATTCATGCTCCCAACTTTCTCTTTCCTTCTGCCTCGGAAAAGAAGTGTGCAAACCTGTTACAACTTCTATTTAAACCTGAAAGGCAAAATAGTTAGCAACTGTAGCCACTGTAGTAGTGAGTACCTTAAAGAAACGAAAATTCTAGATTAAAAAAAAATGTTTTAAAGCATTCATGAATCACTTACACACTAAACCCCCATCCCCAAACTTCTTCTTCACCTAAAGGAATCTTTTTGTTTGAGGGTGGGGAGTGACAAGATAGAAATTGAAAGGATCCAGAGTTTAACCTTGAAAAATCTGTATTAGCTTGGGTACAAGTTCTTAAGTAGTTGGGACTGAAAAATCTCAAAAATTATATGAGCCAAAGTCATCTGAGGTAAAACAATTAGATAGAAAAATTATTTCAATATGTGAATTACTTTACTTACCCATCGGAAATCCTTCCCATCAAATTTGCGGGCATTTGTAAATAAAACAGTTCTAGCTGGCATGTTAATTCCCATAGCAAAAGTCTCTGTGGCAAATAAGGCCTAAATAAATGAATAATAAAATAAATTACGTAACTAAACATGCATTTTAAGCTGTGAACCTAGTTTTATAATTCAAGTGTAAATAAATGTATCATTCATTTTTTTTTAGTTTTTCTTTTTTACACAGTGTCTCACTCTGTCACCCAGGCTTGAGTGGAGTGGTGTGATCATACCTCACTACAGCCTTGAACTCCTGGGCTTAAGCAATTCTCCTGCCTCATCCTCCTGATTGGCTGGAACCACACCTAGCTAATTTTTTAAATTTTTTGTAGGGATAAGGTCTCGCTATGTTGCCCAGGATGTTTAATTAGTTATTAATGAGACCCTAGAAAAGTAACAAACAACATGGCAGTCCCAGAAGTATTTCATACACAAAATTATTAAATAATATTTAATGTCCCTATATCCCAGAAAATTTTTAATTAAAGGAAAATCTACTTTCTTAAATTTTAGTGATGGTAACTGGAGAGAATACACTGGTATTATGGTTAAAGCTTTAGGATACAGAATAATTTTATAAACATAGGCAAATTTCCTTGCTTCTTCACTAATGATGTGGAGTTTGGGGGACCACTTCACTATTAGGATCTTTTAGAGGAGATCAGAATCAGTGACTCTTTAAGTTCACTTCTAGGACTTTACCAACAAAACTAGTGGTTTAGATACAAAAGGATATATGAATAAGTCACTGAAGTACTACATTTTCATCAATAGGAAAGAAGATTAAAAAACTTCAGCTCATCAACTCAACAGAATACTACTTATTTGCTAAAAAGAATGAAGAACCACACATACGACAAAATTGCATAAATAACATGGGTAGTACATAATGACTTGTTTAGAAAATAAACCACATGTTATTTTTATGTATGCTAATGGACATTTCTGGGAAGCGAAGGGGATGATCTCTCATTTTTTTACTATATGTACAATTGTTCTATTTGAATTTTACAACCAACAAGTATCACTCATTTTTTTTAAAGATCCTTTAAAAGTAGGGATCAACAAAACATACAATCTGGAAGGAAATACTAACAGGGACTTGCCAGGACCCAGGTAGAAATATCGACCAGCTATTGATCTAAATTACTCCAAATACATTCTTCAAGGTGTGTAAATTTCTCTTATATATTCTACTTAGTGCTGAGGTTTTCACGATAAATCTCCCATATGATTTTTAAAATTATAATAATTTTTAAAAATAAAATGATTTATGAGTCATATGTAGACTTATGATTAAATTTTGAAGTTGTTTCACATTTTTAATTTCCCATTTTGGGGTACAGACATCAATGTAATTTTATTTTTAAAACTAAATCAGACTCTCTTTGGTTTAAATTAGAACATCCTAAAAACTCTTCTCTAAGTCTAACCAGCAATTCTCCTTGTCTTCACTAAACTAATCCTTTTAATCTGTATGTAGAAAGAAGTCCACTTATCAACACCACATCTAATAATTAAATAGCAACTTCTTCATAATTCTACCATCTCCATAGTGTTACCACTTCTTACTTTAAGAGAGAAAATTGGACTGTAGATTTTTATACCTACAGTCCAAAATTTATGAAGTATAAGACTACACACAAAAATCAAGTTCATTACCTAAGTCATTCCATATAAACTAGTCAAAAAAAAACTACAGAAAACTGCCTAGAAACAATGTTCTCCACAATTTTCAAACTGTTCATACAAAACAACTCTGGGGCATAAAAAAAAAAAAATAAAAACAAAAACCATACCTTTATTAATCCTTCAGAAAAGAGAATTTCTATAGTTTCTTTCAAAATAGGAAGTAAACCACCATGGTGAATACCGATCCCCCGCTTCAAAAGAGGAAGTACATGTTCAACCTGTGATTTCAGAATAATGTGTATTTTATAATGATATGAGGGAAGGAATTTTAAAATATTAAACTAACCAAATTAAGAAAAATGGGTGATTAAATAATGCTCTGTATTTAAAGAAACTGTTAATAAAAACCTTTTCAGAATAAAAGCCAAACCCAAACCCTACATTCCCCCAGATTATTAAACTCAAAATATAATTCAGACCTAGCTCTCTTTAACAAGAAGAGGCATGTTGTAAATAAACTTTACAAATGGTTTGCTGCCTTAAATTTTCCAGTATCACTTCATCTCCTCCAAATAACCATAAAACATATTTAACATGAATATGTACTTCATCTAAAAACAAACAAATTACTGAAGAGTTCACCCTCATTAACAATTTATCAAATGCCATTAAATACCTACTATTCGAAAAGTGCAATGATAACAAAGATGTATAAAGACATGGCACAGCCCTTAGATACTAATAATTCAACTGGGAAGGAGAATGACAAAACAAAGCTTAGAAATTAAATACCCTTTTAAACACCAAGAAATATGTATGGTAAATCTCTTACAAATCAAAGCATTCGCATTTATTTGTAAAGCAGAGTGTGACCTCCCAATTTTTCTTTTCATACAATAACTTTTCATATATTAGGTTTGCCTAAAGCAGTTCTCAACTCTAGATGCACAGCAGAATCATCTGGGAGCTTTTGAAAGATTCTAAATGACCGTGACACACATCACACCAATTAAATTAGCATTTCTGGAAGTGGCACCCAAGCAACAGCATATTTTAGAATTTTCAATTTCAATACTCAAAGAAAAAAATACACCAGATTAAAGCAAAGTAGATGTTAAATTCCTCACTGAACACGTGATTTTCATTAGGTGTGTTCTCTTATTTTATTTGGTAGCCTTATGAATTAAAAAATGTAATGACTTAAAACTAATATTAAAAATATTGTCACATCAGGAACATTAGCAGTAATTTCCAGACCATACTAGCTTTCAGAGAAAGTTCTTTGAGGCAGCAAATCTTTCTTCCTGTCACCTTTTCAGAAGTTTAAAATACAAATCAAGGTATTATTTCAGTGCGTACTGCAACACACATGTTGCAGTATGCAAATAGTACAACACAGTAACAAAACCAAGAAATGAAAGGTGAATATATGCCATCTATTAATACCCACATTTTACCAACTGATATTAAAAACTCACTTGAGGGAGTTTTTTATCTTCATCAGATAAGCAGTCAATTGCATTACTGAATACTTCTTCAACCATCTTCTTTTCTTCATCTAAGAGGGTAAATCCAAGAGTATAAAAAATATCAAAATGAGTGAAGTAATAACAAACTTCACATTACAAACAATAAGACTCTAAGAAGAATAAAAAAGTCAGGATGGTCAAAAGGAAAAGGAGATAAAAATTACCACATACTAATAAAATTCACTGCCTTTCAAAACATATCTAGCAGAATTAATCCACAAAGAAAAGTTCTATCTTATAAATGGTAACACTAACTACACCCATTGCTTTACATAAAACATTTCATTCTAATGGTTACAGGACACAGGAACTATTATAACCTACCTCTTACTACTGAGGAAAATGAAGCTAGTGTAAATAATCAGCACTGCTATTAACTGTTAGAGAAACAATCCAAAGCCCATGTTCCCAACTACTATACTGCTTTCCTGTACAGTGTCTATCAAATAACAGGCATTAAATAAATATGTGTTAAATTAATCAACATGTAATCCTACAACTTTAAGCATACTCAGCACTGGTAGTTAAGAGAAAATGTTCGTAAACAGAACAATTCACTCAAATAACATAAAATATTATCAGCGTTAGGAGGCTATCTGAATTATCTGTTATTTGTTACTTTCACCCATGGAAAAGTAAGACTCATCTTTAAAATGCATAGATAAACAATATCTATCTTAATAAAGAAACAATATAACTGAAATTTAATTTCAGGATGATTCATGATATTATTTACTTCTCACCATATGGGATTACATATGTAAAAGGCAGAGCTGAACGACAACTGTGTATTTAGCACACTGCAATTCTTGGCCAGTGCTATGGTTTAAATGTGTCCCCTAAAGATTATGTGGTTGACAACTTAATCCCCAATGCAACAGTGCTGAGAGGTGGGACTTTTAAGAGGCAGTTAGGTCATGAGGGCAGTGCCCTCATGAATGGATTAATGCCTTTATCATAGGATAAAGTTAGTTCTAGTGGGAGTGGGTTCCTGATAAAAGGATGAGTTCAGCCCCCTTACCCCTACTTCCCTCTCGTGTACTCTCTTGCCCTTCTGCCTCTGGCTGTTGGATGACACAACAAGAAGGCCCTCACCAGATGTGGGGTCCCTCAAACTTGGACTTCCCAGCTTCCAGAACTATAAGAAATAAATCTCAGTCCTTTATAAATTACTCAATCTTAGGTATTCTGTTATAGCAGCTAAAAAGAGACAGCCAGGCTGTGCTCTTATCTAACTGTGTGACTTTGAGTTGCATTTACCATTAATATAATAGGAATTATTTATTAATTTGGTAGAAGTTATATTAATTTGAAAATTATAGCATAGTTAAGCAAAGAGCAGGGCTTCCTGGTTTAGAATTCAGTGAGAATGAAGCACAGTACTTTCTATAAGTACCTCGGTGGTCTAACCAAGGTACTTACCATAACTAAGGAGTTTATGGTAATAAAGCATAAGAAGGTATGATTCTTATGTTTCTAAGTAGGGTTCTTTGAATTTTACACATAGCAATGTACTTGTATCTTTCAATAAAAGAAGAGAGAAGAGAGGAAAGAAAAGAAATTATGAGGGCCTCTTAAAACTTGCTCAGTACCCACTATTGTTAACTGTAGGGTGAACTGCATGTCTTAATAATACACAATAGATAAATATATTACCAGAAATATATTTTATACTCATTTCACATAACATTAAAACTATACCAAAATTATGTATTACCTGTGTTAAAATCTAATTTGGTCATTTGAAGTGCATAGGCTTCACAATCTTTCTTACTAAAACTGAAAATAATTACAGGTTGAAAATTTCTTTCCATAATCATCTTCACAATCTTGAACACATTTGATGGTCCTGCAAAGAGAGTAGATAAATCACATCCCCACATAAACTCAAAATAGATCACAGATCTAAATGTAAAAGCTAAAACTATAAAACTCTTAAAAGGAAATATAGGATCTTGGGTTAGACAAAGGATTCTTGACTACGACAGCAAAAGCGCAAGCAAAAAAAGAAAAAAACAGATAAGCTGCACTTCATTAAAATGAAAAACTTTTGTGCTTTCATGAACACCATCAGCAAAGTGAAAAGACAACCCCAACCCAAAAAATGGGAGAAAATATTTCCAAATCATCCATCTGATGAGGGTCTATAATTCAGAATATATAAAGAACTCTTACAACTCAACAACAAAAAGACAAAAAATACAATTTTAAAATGGACAAAGGATTTAAATAGACACCTGTCCGAAGATATACAGATGGCCAATGAGCACATGAAAAGATGTTTAACATCACTAGCCACCAGAGAAATGTAAATCAAAAATCATATTAAGACACCACTTCACACCCACTAGGATGACAATAATCAAATAGATATGATATTAAGTATTGGCAAGGACATCGAGAAAGTGGAATCCTCATACACTCCTAATGGGAATGTAAAATGATGCAGCCCTTTGGAAAATGACTTGGCAGTTCCTCAAAAGATTAAACACAGACTTCCATATGAGCCAGCAATTCCATTCTTAGGTATATACCCGGAAGAAAACAAAACACATATTCATACAAAAACTCGTAGCACATGCATGAATGTTTACAGCAGTCTATCGTTAACAGTCAAAAACTGGAAACAACCCAAAATGTCTGTCCACTGATGGAGAAATAAAATGTGGTATATTCATACAGTGAAACACTATTTGACCATAAAAAGGAATGAAATACTGACATAGCTAGTGTCAAGTTCATGAATGAACCTCGAAAACATTATGTTAACTGAAAGAAGTTAGTCACAAAAGACTACAAATATTATGATTCCATACATATGAAATGTCCAGAAAAGGCAAATCCATAGGGACACAAAGTTGACTAGTAATTGCCTAAGTCTAGCAGGTAGAGGGAGCTGAGGTTGGGGGGAAACGGGAAACGACTGCTGATGTATACAGGGTTTCTGCTGGGGTTTATGAAAATGTTATGGAATTGGATAGTAATGATGGCTGTACAACTCTGTGAATATACTAAAAACACTCAACTATACACTTTAAATGGCTGATTTGTATAGGATGTAAATTATACTTAATTTGTATCACATATAAAAAAAGAGATCAACCTTTATTTATCCAATTTTATCATATACCATCTAGATCTTTATTTAGCTTCCTGAGAAAAAAATAAAAGACAAAAAAAGTCAGAGTAATTTAATACACAATTTATATGTAAAGTTCTAAATTACCTTTTGTTCCTCCTTTCCGTCCCTTCTGGTCTCCTTTTGCCAAATCACCTGCATCTCGAAGCACTTGCATTGCAGTATTAAAATTATCTTCTCTGAAGTCACCCTGTAATCATGAATTTTTTTCTATGTAACTTCACTAATATTTAATCATAATTCAAACTACTTTCATACCTCAAACACAAAGCTTCCTAAAATAATAAAATAATTTAATATTATTATTATAACAAAGGTCACTAAAATAATTCAAAAATGTCCTGTGGTAAAAGGTAATAAAAGATGATAAGGAAGTAATAAAACTGGAAACAGCAAAACATTAAGACATCTGAAACATGTCTGGAGCCCCTGTTCTCCAGGCATTTTTAAATACTAAGAAAGGAGGAAAATCTAATTCACATATAACATTTTTGAGAAAAAGTACAAAAAAACCCCATCAGTTTTGAACTGTGAAACTGAGACCAAAAAAGCCCAAAAAAGGTCTCTGCCATTATTCTCTATTTCAAAATTAAGGAAAAGCAAGGTATTAACAATAAAGTATGACATTATAGATAATAAGAAATGACAATTACTCTCTTACATTTTCATCAACAACAAGGTGCAGGCCATCTCCTCCTGCTGGAAAAATGTAGTGTTGCAATGGAGTAGGCCGATAATCTGTGTAAATTACATGACAAGGCTGTAAAAAAAAAGAATTTAACATGTAAAGTTTTATTTCTTCAAAATAAAATTGTGTATTTGACCTATCTAGAAGACCTTATGGAAATAAAATTGTGAATCCAACATTTCAAAAAGAAACCAACTTTTTAAAATATACTTTAAAAACCAGGCAATAATATAGAAAAATTAGGTCTATCAAATTATACTACCATCTCATCAATTTACCATTCCCTAATCAGTGCCAAATAAATAACCTGAGCTTCAATTACCCATTAGCTAGCCCTGAGATGCTGTAATTACAGAAGATATCTGTTTCTATGGAGTACTATGGTGATACAAAGGTTTCTCTGAGATAAAATGGAATTTTTCTGCCCCACAGAGGCTTTTCAAAACCTAAGCTCCTCTAGAAAATCCACTGGGTTTCTATCCTACAGGAGCAACATGGGGGAATGTTATAAAAATACATCTACAGAGCTTATAAACAGGTAAGAATAAGTTCGTGAGGATACTGGTATAAAGTAAAGGCAGAAAAATAAAAACAAGAATAAATTCAGCATATGTAAACAAATGCTGTTATAAAGTCCTACACAGACGCTAAAGTTGGACTAGAAAATGGAACTAAGTCTAAATTTACATGAGAAAAATCAAATCAAAAGCTCAAGAAAGGTCAGGCGCGGTGGCTCACGCCTGTAATCCTAGCACTCTGGGAGGCTGAGGAGGGTGGATCATTTGAGCTCAGGAGTTCTAGACCAGCCTGAGCAAGAGCGAGACTCCGTCTCTACTAAAAATAGAAAGAAATTATCTGGACAACTAAAAATATATATAGAAAAAATTAGCCGGGCATGGTGGTGCATGCCTGTAGTCCCAGCTACTCGGGAGGCTGAGGCAGTAGGATCACTTGAGCCCAGGAGTTGGAGGTTGCTGTGAGCTAGGCTGATGTCACAGCACTCTAGCCGGGGCAACAGAATGAGACTCTGTCTCAAAAAAAAAAAAAAAAAAAAAGCTCAAGAAATGCCCCCAGCTTTTCCTGGTATCAAGGCATTAGAAGAAATTCTCCATTGTTTACTCACGGATTACTATCTGAGTAAATGCAGTTTCTAAACCTGGCAGATCATCAGGATCAACTTGGGAACTTTTGAAAATCAGAGCTTCCAAAGCCCTCCTCCCATACATTTACATATACTGGGTTTGAGATCAGGCTTCAGAAATCAACATTTCTAAAAAGCTAGTCCGTTGATTTTGTTAAGCTACTTGATTTAAGAAGTAGTTTCACATTAAAAATGTTTTCTTTATTCTGGACAGCATTAGGAAAAAATTATAGGAGGGTATAGTAAGGCCAACCTTTAACATTTTAAATACTAAACACATCAAAAAAGGGGAAAAAATACCTGTTTATGTAAATGACAAATCCATTCAGCAAACTGTCGGGCATTTGGAATAGTAGCCGAAAGGAAGACATAGTGGACATTATCAGGAAGCAAAATAATGGTTTCTTCCCATACTACACCACGTTCTGGAAAAAATAAATATACCTTGGAATACAATGTCACTTTGCAACACTATCTAAAATTATATTCTCTTAAGCTTTATTATTAGAAATGCAGACCACTTTATGCAAGAATATCTTTAGCCACAGAACCTTACTGAAAACTACTTTAGTTCTTACCATGAATCTATCCAGTAGAAAGTTAGCATATCAAACCACTATAAACACAATGTACTCTAAAACAGTCTGCAAAGAGCAGCTCCAGACTGAATCCTTTCAAACAACATAACAAGAGCCCCAAAGAGAAGGCAGGGGAATAGTATTTCCACTTCACTTTAAGAAGCAATAGTTACTGGCTTATAGAGATGGGACCTCACTCTGTCACCCAGGCTAGAGGGCAGTGGTGCAATCATAGCTCACTATAACCTCGAATTCCTGGGCTCAAGCAATCCTCTCGCCTCAGCATCTGAGTAGCTAGGACTATAGGCACGTGCCACCAAAGCCTGGCTAATTTTTTAAATTTTTGTACAGACAGGGTCTCACCATGTTACCCAGGCTGGTCTTGAACTCTTGGCCTCAAGCAATCCTCCTGCCTCACCCTCCCAAAGTGCTGGGATTACAGGTATTAGCCACTGTGCCCAGCCATTTAGTTTTTTTTTTTAAAACAGTAAACTAACTTATTAAAAAGCAAGAAAGTTAACTTTGTAAGCTAGAAGTTTTAGAAATTCTTTAACATTAGTTACATTAGTAAGTTCTCTATTAAAAGCCAGTTTTTATTAATAATTCTACTTGCTCTATTTGAATTTACATTTTTTCATCCAGCAAAAGTTACTATTTAAGGAGTTAAATGAAATCCTAATGTGAAAATTATATCATGCTGTTCAGAATTTAAAGCAATAGTTTATTAGAACTCTAACCACACAAAAACTAAAAGCAAAATTTAACAACTTCTCATTCAAAATTCCTAATGCCATTCTTAAAGGAAATACATGGTACACATCTTAACACTGCAGAGTATACCTGAATCTCTCATGTAATGGATTTCATCAAATATGACCCAAGCAACTTCTCGCATAACTTCAGAACCTCTGTACAGCATACTTCTCAAAATCTAAAGAAGAAGTATAAGATTTACTTAGCAAGATTTTGACATAACAACTAATAGTTAAACAAAAACTGTTTTCAATAAGGAATTTTGGGTACTTTTTATTAAATAGAAATATTAAAATAACTTTAGGGAATTACAGATCTTAAGAATATTTCATAAATCAAATCATCTTCCTTCACTCACAAAACCAAAGTAAATGACTTCTATACAGTTACTAATCAGATACAACATACATAGAGAATTATGATCACTCCTGCTCTCTGTATATCTAGAATACGAAGTGACTTCCTTATATGCACAGCACCTTTCCAAGATCCAGACTTCCTAAAACATGAGAGCAACTTAAATTATCCTGTATCCAAAACACTGGATCCCATACTGTTTGCCCAATTTCTTCTGCCTTGACTAATTATAAAAGGGCACTTCCTGGCAATATTTATTCTAATTTTTGGAGTTAAAATCTCCGACAGATGGGAAGAAGCTTTGAGAACAGAAAATAAACTTACATGGGGCACCAAAATGAAAAGTGAGCAATGCCTTTGGCTGGCTCTGCAGACCAGAAGCTAAGTTACGCTCACTATTGTATTATACCATATCCTCATAAAACGCAAAGATATAATTAAAGTATGTATTAGTACAAAAGTACTCAGTACAGTAAAGATAGCTAATCATGTCTAAAATTTAAGATGTTATAAGTATATGCAAAAATTAATAGTGATTATGAGAACAAGCTAAATGTAATACTGCATTCTTTAACGTTACTTACCTACTTGTATTAATACTCAGATGTAGAAGAAATAAATCACATGAAACAAAGAGCCACTACTTATAAGAAACTATGTATTCAAATACTAATAACTA